>NC_072389.2:40843621-41159121 GCF_028885625.2 Pongo pygmaeus
GTATTTTAGAACTGCAGAAACCATTAACCTCATTATTTAAAGGAGTGAACAGTAGGAGAAAAAACTAAGATCTTCTTCTCTCTCTCTTCACTTCTTCATCTCTCCCCTGTGCCATTCCCTTCTGTTTCATTCATCCTATGGCTGTCTTTGAGATGTGGGGGCTGCCCTACTCACACTGCAAACACTGTTGGGGGATGGTGGCAGTTGTAACTTGCTGACACCTTAATGCCATGGGAGGGGACTGGCAGGTAGTTAAGAGAGGTCTTTTCTGCTCTGGCTCCACCCTGAGAAGTCCAGTCTAGGAGGAGTTGGTGCTGGTCCTAACGCCTCCTGGCCTGGTTCCATGTGGTGGCAGGTGCCACTGATGCTTGTTACACATACAGTGCCCCTGCAGGTGCCTTATGAGTGCTCTTCCATCTCCTTGCCATCCTTGTCTCCCTGGCTCTCTGGAAAAGAAGGAAGCCAGCCCTCTCTGCAGGGGAGAGCAAACAGCAAGTTGGCTCATCCATCATTGCTTACGTGACGTCCAAGTTGTGGATGAGTGTTCAGAGACTGACACAGCCTTGGTCAGAACTGACATAACAATAGTCCTTTTCCCTGTTAGCTAGGAATTTCTGATTGGGAACAAAATAGTATCTACATCATTAAAAATGTTAACACTCCAGAAATAGCATCTTATTTTAAATATCTGTTCTTCTGATGTCTATTAGCTGAGATAACTTACATTTGAATCTTAATGTACAAAAAAACATTTTGGGAGCTTAATTTCACTTTCAATTAACGATGTTTTCTTCTAGAAAAGCAGTAGTGAACATAAAAGCATGAGGCAATTGTTCTTGAATCTCTTTTACCAAATTCCATTGAGGTATATCATTTAAGATGGAGAGAAAAAATCCAAAATTGTTTAAAAAACTAGGTGCTGTTATTGTAGTTATAAAATAATCCCTAGGTTGTTAGGCAACAATATGAAAATCAAAACTGGCAACATGTTTGTGACTGTCACAAGAAGACACCTATGAAATTATTCTAAGGAGACAAGTGATTCAGGATTTGATGTGGGTTCTGGCAAAGGGAAGAGATGCCAGGATTGCCCCAGCCTCTGAGGAAGCCTCTTTAATTTAAATGTGCATGCTGTGATGCAGCTGTGCTGATGAATGCATATTTATTGGGCCTGGATAGGAGGCAAATGCGTAACTAATTAAACTATCCTGGCATCAACTACTCTGGCCAAAAACCCCCTTTTAAAAAGCGTCACTGTTTAAAATGCATTCTGGAAGCAAAAAGTTACCACTCAGAACTGGTTTGCAAATAATATCTCTGAAGGAATGCGATGGTAATTTTACTTAGTTTAGAAAAATAGTGTTTAGAAGTGCGTTTAATTTAGAGGTGACTTTATGAAAGTTTTTGCCCTCTAGCTGAGACTATTTTCTTATTTTAAGACATAAAAAGGACAAACTGTCTAGAAAAATTATAGAACAGCATGTTAGAGCTCGTCCAGTCCACTTGTTCCATTTGCAGCTATGGCAATGGAGCACAGAGAAATGCCTAGGATATGAACTAAGTAAGCTTCTCTGTTTCCAAACTTTCATTGCATTATACTAGCCAATGAAGAACTTTATAATGCTGATCTTTAAAAAAAAATACAACTGTTTAACAAAAAAGTTCTTGAAATTTGTTTCTTTACAAAATCCGGGCAAGCTGTAAGTGGCCCTGGCCAAGAAGGACACAAATGGATGAGGCTGGACAGCAGTGGGATGCTGGAGCCCTGTCATTGCCTATACTTTGCAACATGCTAAATGGTTCAACCTAGGCATTTATTTCATCTGTACTACTCACACTTTGGATTTTTCATTATCTAATGATGAAGTATGCATTTATATATCGAGGTTGAGGAGGAAATTCAAGTTTTGGGGGTTTCTGAGGCAGAACAATAAATAACTCTTCTCTTTCATGCCCAGATTCTGAACTAATCAAGAAATACATCAGCAGTGAGCTAATGGAGTCCTGAAAGATTATCTTTACTACTGATAAAATCCAAACAATATATTCCCGAGTACTTTATTTGAATGGGCTGGCGGAGCTGACTCCCAGGACCCAATGGGTTTAGTCACTAGTCACAAGCAACTGTGACTTGTGGTGAATGGGCCTATGGCAGGCCGGCCTGCTCCCTAGAAGTAAGAGGAGAGGCAGAGTCCCATCAAATTTTCTAATGTGAAAAGTAACTTCATTTGCTCCTTATGCCTTCACCCCTGCTGGTGAAATGAAAGGCTCTGTAGGCTGAGGAAACTATCTGCCTCTGGGTAAGGGTGGAAAGAGGAAGCATTAAGACTCATTAGAGAAGTGATACATGGTGAAAAAAAGAATTAACATCCAGATTCTGATATTCAAATAAAGATTTTTGCGGTCTTGACAAATAAACTTGAACTAGGTGAGAAGAAGAGAGCGAGAAAGAGAGCGAGAGAAAGAATTTTCCTTTGTTAGCGTGGCAAGAGCCAATCCTAGCACATTCATTTATCCACAAATATTTATTGCATGCCAGCTATGCATTAGAGACTGTTGTAGGCACTGGGAATATAGCAGCGAGTAAAATCTACTGGTAAAATTCTGCCTTTGCTGAATTCATATTCTAGTTGAGATGGTTGAGATCCAGTGGGCCTACCGTGCTGTCTGCTCTGGTGAAGTAAACCAAAGCAGCGGTTAAGTGCGGGACACCTGTGTCAAGTCAACATTAAGGGTCAAGGTGAATCAGGGGTCACCTCCAGGCCACAGTCGAGTGGGAATGAGCCATACATTAACTCATCAGTGAGCCATACACCAGCTACTGACTTCAGACCTGAATGCCTTCAGAGAAAGTAGCAACCAGGTGAGAAGGAGACATGATAGCAGAGACCAGAGAAGCTAAAGTCACTGTCAGGTCTGAGGGCTCCTTCCAACCCCTGCCACAAAGACCTGATAAGCCCCTGCCTCCAACATACACCCAAATATCATTTTGATAAGAGAAGGGAAAAGGTATCAAAATCTGCAAGTGGCTAAATTTCCAAAAGAGAATACTTAAGACAATCCTGATGGAGAGTGAATTATCAGTGAGCTGAATGTTTAAACTAAAATATTTTTATTTGGATTAAGTTTACTACCTTTTCCATGATATCTACTGGTATGAAGGTCATGAGGACAGATAAAACTTCTATAGAAAATAAAAACTGCATCTTCTCTGCCAGAGTGGGGTGTGGCATGTGCTGTTATGTAAATGATGTCACTGCTGTAGAATGAATGTTTGTGTCTCCCTAAAATTCATATGTTAAGACCTAACCCCCAGTGTGGTGGCATTAGGAGGTGAGGCCTTTAGGAGGTTATTAGGTCATGAGGGTGGAATCCTCATAAATGGGATTAGTTACCTTATAAGAAGAGACACTAGAGAGCTTGCTTCCTTTTCTGCTCTCTGCCATGTGAGGCCACAAGGAGAAAATGGCCACCTGCAAATCAGAAAGAGTATCTTTTTTTTTTTTTTTGAGATGGAGTCTCACTCTGTTGCCCAGGCTGGAGTGCAGTGGTACCATCTGGGCTCACTGCAAGCTCCGCCTCCCAGGTTCACGCCATTCTCCTGCCTCAGCCTCCCGAGTAGCTGGGACTACAGACGCCCACCACCACACCTGGCTAATTTTTTGTATTTTTAGTAGAGATGGGGTTTCACCGTGTTAGCCAGGATGGTCTCAATCTCCTGACCTTGTGATCCGCCTGCCTCAGCCTCCCAAAGTGCTGGGATTACAGGCGTGAGCCACCGCACCCGGCCCAGAAAGAGTATCTTTAACAAGAACTTAGCTATGCCAGCATCCTGATTACAGACTTCCAGAACTGTGAGAAATAAATGTCTGTTGTTTAAGTCACCCAGTCTATGGTATTTTGTTATGGCCACGCAAACAGATTAAGACAGTCATATAATCATAACTTATTTGAATGACTCACTGCTAACTTTCATTCCCAGATATGTTTTGAGATAAAAGAGAGCCATTTTCCTTCCTCTCTCTGAAGTTGGTTCTTAGTAAACTCCATCTACCAGAGAGGGGTGAATTGTCAATGATTCACTGTGTATACTCACAATGTATACTCTATCCTAAAGGCACCAGGAACGGTAGTATAGACGTGGCGACAGGAAATAGGACTACACATTGTTTAAGGTAATGAAATTTGGGCTTCTTTCTAGGGAAGTGAAGAAGTCACTCAATGGAAGAGAAATGAAGTTTCTCAGTTCGTACTGGGGCTGGACCCAGGACTGCCATACATTTATGTTTGTTTTATTTGGTCCAGTTGGCCTCTTTAATATTCTTATGATGTCTTCACCTCTTTCCCTTCCTATTCTGAGTCCACAGCCAATTTTATCACTCAAACTGCTTTTCCTTTCCTATTCTGACTGAGTCCACAGCCAATTTTATCACTCAAACTGCTTTTCCAAATGTCAGCAAAGACCTTCAAATCTCGAGTCCATTGGCCCCTTCCAACAACTCATCTATCACCTTCACATTGCATTCTTGTTTATGGGGCTCACTGCTGAGACTCTCTTTCTTCCAGACTCTGAGAATGCAATGCTGGCTCTTCCTATCTTTTTAAAAATTCCCTATTGGTCTCTGTTATGGGCTGAATTGTGTTGCCCCCGCAAAATCATATATTGAAGTCCTAACCCCCAGTACTTCAGAATGTGACTACATTTGGAGATCAGGTCTTTAAAGAGGAATTCAATTAAAATGAGGTTATCAGAGTGGGCCCTAATGCAATATTGCTGGTGTCATTATAAGAAGGGGAAATTAGGGCATAGACATGTAGAGAAGGAAGACCACATGAAGACACAGGGAGAAGACAGTCATCTACATGCCAAGGAGAGAGGCCTCAGAAGAAACTGTCTCTGCTGACACCTTGATCTCCGACTTGCAGCCTCCAGAACTGTGAGAAATCGTTTTTTATTATAATCTACCCAGTCTGCGGTACTTCATTATGGCAATCCTAACAAACCAACACAGACTCCTTTATTTCACCTTCTCTGCTTATTCCCTAAATGTGGACATTTCCCAACCTCAGTTTTCATGCTTAGCTTTGCTAGTCTCATGTATCTTCATATGTCCAATTATCATCTCCATTAAACCAATCTTCAAATTTAACAGGTTGAACCATATGAAATGGCCATTTTTGTAGGTTAAAAGTGGTTGACTCTTGGCAGTTTCATATGGTTCAACCTAATATACCTCTACTCTAAACATTCTTTGATGCTCTATACGTGCATGTCCCCCTGCCTTTTACAAATATCCTTAAGATTACACCATTGATTTCTTCCAAATATCACATCCGAAATAGAACTCACCAACTTCTTAAGAAAGCTCTAGGTTTAAAGCATTGGCTGTACTTTGGGTCATCCTTTCCTCTCACTGTCTTATACCCTGGTCACCACTTGTGTGCTAATGCCTACCTTCCACATCCACTTCCACAGTACAAGCCCTTTTGGGGAAACTGCTGGGGAGCCTCCTAGTACTTTTAATTTAAATGTGGTTTCTGAACCTGCAGCATTCCCACTGCCTTTAAGCTTGTTGGAAATAAAGACTCAGTCCCCACCTAGACTTACTTATTCAATTAGAACATGAGTGTCTAAAAAGATCCCCAGGTGATTCTAATACACATTAAAGTTTAAGAACTGCCTTAGACTATGACGGTAGCCACAGGAATTTTAACTTTCCAGAAAGATCATGTCAATGTATTTTCTCATTAGCAGCAGGAGAGTATTAGAAAACCTAAATCACCATAATTTCACCAGTACAGAGTATCACCCGTGATTTTTAAATGCTGCATTTTTGATAGGTGAAAAATTATATTTTAATAATGTTGATATTTATTCCTCTTTAATGACTGGTAAAGGTCTATATTCATATTTGTCCATGAACTCTCTGTTCATAGCTTTTGGTAGTAGTTGTTTTTCTAATCGAATTATTTGGTACTTTTCTGAATTTTATTATTATACTTACCTTTGTTATTGCAATGTGGACAACTCTCAGGACGTTGTGTTAGTTAACCTGCTGAATGTGAACCAAAGATTCTCAATATTCCTGACAGTCATGTCTTTACACTATGTATAGTTTGAGGAGTAAATTGTTTTCTTCCCAGGTGGTTATAGCCAGCTATGTAAGTCACAAATCTGCTTAATTCATGAGCCCAGTTTGAGGAAATTAATGGATAATGATGATTTTACAGTGAGTGCTGTAGTGCTTGCTCTACAGTAGAAACATAGGGGATGATTCTGAACTGAGTTGCAGAGCAGAAAATACAATAAAGCATGGCGCCATTCGGCAGCCTCCTCTCTAAACCTAGTAGCTGTAACACGAGCACACACACACACAGGAAGAATGCTTCTGGGGAGCCAAGATGGATACTGACACACTGATCACTAAAAAACTCATGCTCCTTCTTATCATTCAGAATGATTAGTCTGCTGGTTTTGGCGATCTGGGCAACCTGGGAGGTGGCTCGACAAGGTTACTTAGGTCAGAGCAGGATAACAAGCAGCAGAAGAAAGAGCTATACACTATTTGAAAATAAATAAACAGCCCTGATCATGCTGCTAAAGCTGGCAGCTTCACTTTGCAGTTGAGTAAGCTGTACCTGTCTTCCTTGTTTCTCTTTGTTTATAAGGATTTCTAAGTCCTTGCTAGTTGATGGTGTAATTTGCTTAGCCAGACAAGCAGGTACTGTACACAATAAGTTCTTCTAAATAAAAGGGGTGATTAATCAAGGAAAATCAAACTGTGAGCCCTAGTACCACTCCTTCCTGGCTGGTCCCAGACTCCCAGCTTGTTTATTTAGTGTCACCCATAGTCTGTCATGGCTGACCTAAAACTATCAGGAACAGCCACAACAGCAGCCAAGCATAAACAAAAACCTGAACCGAAGGTGCAGAGGGACTGCCATTCCACAGATAAGATCTATTGCTGTAATAGCCCTTGATTATGAAGACCAAAGGAGAAAAAACACCAAATATACAGACACTTTTCTGTTTATTTATACATGAAGAAGGAGGGGGAAGCAAATCATTTACAAAGAGGAGGGGAAAAAAGGAATAAGGTTTCATTACATGTCAGTGTTTCTCAGTTTATAAAACAAGATTCTGTGATAGCAGGGGGTTGCTTCTGGTCTCCTTTGTTTGTGTATTGACATTTTGCAATGCTTTAAAAAAAAAAATCACATGCTGGGGCCAGAGATAGCAGAGAAAAAGAGGAATTGCGGCGGGAAAACCTACTAGACTGTTACCTGGAAAAAGCATGCTTTTTTTCTTCTATATAACTATTCCAACAGAGCACTAGGTTAGGTCAAAAATGAGTAGGCTGTTAGGTGATCTTTCACATCAAATGATGTGTTATGAGATTATGCTTTTCAGAGGAACAGGATCCCTTCTTTTTGCAGATGTGCGTGATGCATTTTTAACATGCAAGGAGCAGTTTTTGGCGAAAATCCTCACTTCTCTGTTGGCCACGATATTCTTTCTGTGGTTATACCTTCTGACGTTTTTCATCAGATTATTTAATTTTATAAAGTTTAGGAGTTACTTGGAAAGAAAGTTAGCTGGAGATGTCTACTGCCAGAATGTGACAAATGTAGGCACCAGCTTCAGAGCCAATCTGGTCACTGCCTCAAGATAGAACGTGAAAAGATTACTTTTGCCCTTAAAGAGGCCCACAAGTTCTGGGAAGCAATGGAAATGGATCTCTTCATTGTTGTTTGTAGGTGCTGTGCTGCTGTTGTTCATGTCGAAGGGGTCAAATTTATCCATTTAATGGAGAAGTGTGCTTGTCCTACTAGCATTCCAATTTATAAGATGTGTAAGAGGAAGGGCAAGATGCTTCCTATAGGATATTGGTATTGAGGAATACTGCTTTATTGTTCTCTATTGGTCAATTACTGGGACAAATGGCTGCAAGAAGTTCTCTCCAATCTATTTTTTGCAGCCCATGCAGCATTACATTTCACTCCAAAGAGTAAAGCTCTAATGCTTTATCACATTCCAGTGCTCAAAAGGGAAATTGCTAGTAAGGTACTTAACACTAAATGCATCCATTTTGGTATACTGACATTGCCTGGGACTACAGATAAATTTCAACAAATCACACACCTACTCTAAGGAATTGGGATCTCATTCTCTGAGGCAGTCTTGGAGATAGAAGGCTCTGCCTAGAGAAGGCACAAAATGAGTATTGGCATTATCAAGACACTGTACTGAAAAGGTGCAATGTTCTAGCAGCTACTGGAAAAACCCCAACAGCGTTCACTTGCATCATTGGCTGAAAATTCATTTTCTTTTTTCTCTTGAATATTTTGTGGTACAGAAAATTTTGGGGAAAGGCTGGCGTTAGAACTAACACAAGGGACACAAATAGGTCGCACAAATGTCATGGCTACTGGGACTCAGCTGAGTGGTTAGCACTAAACTAGTATCAAAATTTGTATGGATACTTCAGTTCATTTTCCACAAGTTGTTCTAAGTTCCTATTTCTACTTTAGCAGTCTTCTAGTGATTACAGATTTGAAGCCCCAAAAATGTTTCCAAAGTAAAATACTATTTTTTTCTGTGCCTACTTGAAGCCCAGTGTGGCATTCTCTTTCTCTGGATTCCTCCCAGTGCTTTAAAATGTGGCTCCCACTTTTCCCTGGAGGTATTATTTATGCATGGTGAATATCTGTGAGGGGATGCTTCTGTATACACAGATTATTCATTGCATTCAGGCCATTTTTTGATAAAATATGATGCACAGAATCAAGTTATTTATTATCACATGCATTGGTGATGTTCTATCTAATTTTCCTTGTCTGAAAAAACTTTATTCTCATATAATTTTTAAGTTGAGATATAATTCACAGACCATAAAATTCCCCCTTTAGAAGTGTACAGTTCAGTTTTTTTTAGTATATTCACACAGGTATGTAACCATTATCACTACCGAATTCTAAAACATATCGTTATCTCTCTAAAAAACGCTATACCCATTAACAGTCAATCCCTATTGTCCCCTCTTCCCAGCCCCTGGCAAACACTAGTCTATTTTCTGTCTCTATGGATTTGCCTATTCTGGACAATTCATGTAAATGAAATTATAGTAAATGTGGCCTTTTGTGTCTGGCTTCTTTCGTTTAACATAACATTTTAAAGGTTCATCCATGCTGTAGCATGTATCAGTATTTTATTCTTTTTATGGCTAAATAATATTCCATTGTATGGGTACATCACACTGGGTTTATTCATTCATCAGTTGATGGACATTTGGGTTTTTCCCACTTTTCGGCTACTGTGAATAATACTGCTATGAACATTCATGTACAAGTTTTTGTTTGAATGCCAGTTATCAATTCTCTTGGGTATGTACCTTGAAGTTTAATTACACCTAGAAGTATAATCATGTGGTAACTCTATGTTTTAACTTTTTGAGGAACTTTCACCCTGCATTACACAGCAGCTAAAATATATGTTTTTATAACTTGTTAATTTGTAATTCATATTCAACATGTTTTCTCATAACTTTAAGTGTTATATACTAAATATTCTTTTATTAAAGCTACATTTTCTATATGGGATGATGAAGTTGAATTTCGTTTAGTTTATGTGCCCATGCTTGTATTCATTCAACTTTTTCTTATTCAAAATTTTTACCATGCTGTTGCAGTTAGTATCAAAGCTAAACTCAAAATATAATTATACTGGTAATTGATAAGTAGAATTAGAAATGACAGTCAATATTATAAATTGTGTATTAATAACTATTAGTAAGAAAAGTACTTTAAAAACATTTATTCTCATTCTTTTTGCTTTGTTTTGTAATTTTTTATTTAAATAATACTGTTTTTTGAAATCAAATGTCAGTTTTGAAAAGACTATCTGAGCCCGTATTCCTGCTGTGAAATGTTCTATTTCATTTAAACATATTTATAAAAATCAAATACATTTTAATCTACAGTAGAGACAGAGCCTTTAAAACAAAACAGAATACATCATAATTAAAAGCAAGCAATTATTAACTTTGGCAGTAGAATAGTAAATTAATCACTTTGCTAATTGTTTTCTAGGCTATTAAGAAATGATTAGCTAATTGATTGATTATTTAAAGTGTTAGATTGAACTATGTTGGTGGGACCAGTAAAAATTTGTAGGCTAAATATCTCTTACAACATCTGATAATATCCACAATTTTTTTCAGGAATAAGTACAAATACTGGAAAAAAAAAAAAGCTTACTATTTGTGTTTCTAGAAAAGGAGTAATTACTCTTTATTCTGAGTCTTCATTGTATAATCATGTTATTTTTAATAAATTAAGAATGGGCTGAGGGCCCATTTAAGAATTGGCTGGATTGTAGGCTAAACTTAGGAAACTGGCTCCCTGCTATCCCTATATTTTGGTTCCATTTACCCAGCTCCTCAAATTTATAGTTAGTTTTGTTGCTCTGTTCCTGCATGCTGTTTAGTGATGAGAATGAGGTTAAAAACCCACAAGAAATTGAATGGAGAAAAAGATCCTCTGGGAGAGAAGACCAAGTCCATTTTAGAAAATCTGAACTTTCAGAAACGTCAATAACAGAACATTTCTAAAGGTAAATAATATTAGACAGGAAGCAAACAAGCACCATTATGGTCAGTGGTCAGATTAGAGACATAGTCTCTAGTAAGGACTTTGTGGCACCAGGGAAACCAACACAGACTCTGTTAAGATGTTGCAGTTGTTATGCATTTACCAGAGTGTCTCAGATAAAAGATGTACTAGAGTGCTTGAGACCACATACCCTCCTTAGATAGTTACTTGCAGGTCTAAAAGGCTTGATTGTTATATGAAAGGCTGATGCGCTTTTAGAGAGTTGCAGATCAATTTGCCTGTAGCAAATTAGCGGTATACTGCTATGTAGCGGTATAGACTTACATAGCAAACTTAGGACAGGTAACAAAGCCTTTTTGGGAAGAGCTTGCCCATTTTTTATGTACAAATAATTAACAGTTTATTCTAACTTTAAAAGGGTATTCAGGCTGGGCGTGGTGGCTCACGCCTGTAATCCCAGCACTCTGGGAGGCCAAGGCGGGCGGATCACGAGGTCAGGAGATCAAGACCATCCTGGCTAACACGGTGAAACCCCATCTCTACTAAAAATACAAAAAAATTAGCCGGACGCGGTGGTGGGCACCTGTAGTTCCAGCTACTCGGGAGCCTGAGACAGGAGAATGGTGAACCTGGGAGGCAGAGATTACAGTGAACCGAGATTGTGCCACTGCACTCCAGCCTGGGCAATAGAGCGAGACTCCATCTCAAAAAAAAAAAAAAAAAAAAAAAGTGTATTCATTTTTCTGTTTGTCTGCTGTTGAGATTTGTAATAATAATGTCATCATTACTCTTATTTCAGAGATGAACTCTCTAAACAGCTGCATTAGAATATTCCTCGTTTTTGCTGTCATAGTAGCAGGTAACAGAACACAACTCTAATAAGCTTAAGTAGGCAAGGGGAATTCATTATAAGAATAAAGGGATGTCTAATAGGAACCCAGTAATATGAAGAAACTTGGGCTTAGAAAGGAGTTGAAACCAGGAAAGCTACTTTTTTCTCTCTCTCTGAAAACTGATTTTTTCCCCCTGCATGACAAAGGGAAATTTCCTTTCCATA
Source organism: Pongo pygmaeus (assembly GCF_028885625.2). Taxonomy (NCBI): domain Eukaryota; kingdom Metazoa; phylum Chordata; class Mammalia; order Primates; family Hominidae; genus Pongo; species Pongo pygmaeus. Next base: position 40,855,290 of record NC_072389.2, read on the forward strand.
TTTCTAAGCCTACATCTCACAGATCCAGACACCCCAAAAAGGACTACCTTTCAGTTCAAAATCCAGTTTCCAAGAGAAGGGACTTTGTTTGTTTGAGATTGAGGCAGGTGCACACTCCTGGTCTAATCAACTATGGCCAAGAGTATGGGGTTATAAATACAATGGCTGCTGCTATGTCCACCACCATAGATGGGGTGGCATTAGATGTAGGGCACCTGGCAATGTAACGTAGTATGTTGTATGTGAGGTGGACAGAAGTTGATATTAGCTAGAACTAATTTCAAGTAAATCACATAGGAGAATGTGAGCAGAAAACTATTTTTCCTACTCCCAAACAACAGTAGCAATATTGTACTACTGTCCCAGGAAACACTGTATATGGTTATTATAAAAAGAAAACAAATATTGACTTATGTGTATTTTTTTTTTCAAAGAACAAATCAAAGGATGCATTCTTAAGGGAGAGCATGGTAGATATTGTTTACCAATCTTTTGAATACATAGTTCAACCAGGGGAAAATCAATTGCTTTTTAGCTGTCTTTATTAAAGTCTTGTGAGGTCTTCAACAAAAAGCTGTCAGTTCAAGAAATTTCAGAGCCAAGCAACTATTTATTCAAGGGAAATGTATAAAAGTGCAATTGAACACAGCAATTGGGAGGTTGTTGGAGTGACTGCTAAAATACCTACATGTACAATGTTGTCTTTTTCTTACACCCTTGAGGAATAAAACTCATACAGACTTTGTTCTTAACATAGATGTTTTGGAAGTATTCTGTGTTCTATAAATACCTAAATAAAAAGCCTTAATCTGTTTTATAGATAAGTTCTGCTTTAGGATTTTTATATTTATGAAAAACAGAAGAGAAGTTCTAGTTTTTCCTCTCTTAGTCCATTTTGTCCTTTTTGTTATATGTATGTGTTTAGCAGTATGGTAAGAGGTGATTGTTGCTAATCAGACAGTGTTTTTTACTATAGTAGGGAGAGGTTTCAAAGGAGGGAGAAAGCAATCACTTTAATTTAGTGAGCAGAAAATCAGGTAATTTCTTAATGAAGGAGTGTACATTTAAATTCTAAGGAGAAGAAGTTACGGAGTATAAAAATATCATGATCAAAGTCACTAAGCCAGGAAGGAGTGGTGGAAAAAAATTAGCTAATAGTATATGTCAGAAATACTGCTAAGAGATCTACAGATATTTTAAATTGGTGGTATAGTGAGTATTTAGACTGAAATATGGACTATAGAAAATAGAGTACAGGCTGTTGTAGCTTTGGATAGAGAGGTGGGATCACAGAATTGGCATTGAAACCATGCAAAGTGGGCTTAATAATCAATGGGAAAAATCATAATTGTTCGGTGACTTTAAATTTCTTTCTTTCTTTTTTTTTTTTTTTTTTTTGAGACGGAGTCTTGCTCTGTCGCCCAGGCTGGAGTGCAGTGGCGCCATCTCGGCTCACTACAAGCTCCGCCTTCCGGGTTCACGCCATTGTCCTGCCTCGGCCTCCCGAGTAGCTGGGACTACAGGCGCCCGCCACCACGCCCGGCTAAATTTTTGTATTTTTAGTAGAGACGGGGTTTCACTGTGTTAGCCAGGATAGTCTTGATCTCCTGACCTCTGATCCGCCCGTCTCGGCCTCCCAAAGTGCTGGGATTACAGGCGTGTGCCACCGCGCCCGGCCTGTTGACTTTAAATTCTTTTGTCAGAAGGGTAAAAACTGTCTTACTGTCAATTATAAATATATAAGTAAATGAAAAAAAGATTTAGTATACATGAGAAACATTAAGAATTAAAGTACAGCTGACCCTTGAACAACATAGGTTTGATCTGCGTGAGTCCACTTACATGTGGATTTTTTCCTACCTCTGCCAGGCTTGAGACAGCAAAACCAGTCCTTCCTCTTCCTTCTCCTCCTCAGCATATATATTATACATCTTTCTTACAATTTTCTTAATAACATTTTTTCTCTAGCTTACTTTATTGTAAGAATATAGTATATAATTATATATAACATACAAAATATGTGTTAGTTGACTGTTTATATTATCAATTAGGCTTCTAGTCAGCAGTAGGCTATTAGCAATTAAGTTTTGGGGGAGTCAAAAGTTATATGGGAATTTTAGGGGGTTAGCACTTCTAATCCACAAATGTTCAAGGGTCAACTGCACAACATTTTTTTTTTTTGGTAAAAACTTACAAGAGTAGTTCTAACAGTGTTTGTTGTATAATTTACATGGGGAAGTGAGCATTTTTTCTATGCATTGGCATATTGTCATACTGCTTTCTAAGTTTTAATCAGCTTCCGACATTTTATCCTTTGAGCTTTCAATGTCATAAAATATCTCTGAGAGTTTCTTTAATGTGAAGTTGTTTGCTGGCATCACTGCCTCTGGAATATCTTCATCCTTTTTCATCAAAACTGCTTCTTCATCTATGTTGATAACTTCATCTTCACTAAGTTCTTCTGGTGGTTTATCCTGAGTCTCTCAAAAGGGAGCCATATTGTTTGTGTCACCTGCAACCCCCAAATTCAGATCTTGACATCCTGGCCCCAAGTGTGATGGTATTAAGAGGTGGGGCCTCTGGAAAGTAATTAGGCCCTGAGGGTGTAGTCCTCATGAATGGGATTAGTTCCCTTATGGAAGGCACCCTAGAGAGCTCCCTCACCCTCTTTCTGCCAATGAGGACATGAGAAGTCAGCCATCTGCAGCCTGGAAGAGGACTCTCATCAGAACCTGACCATGCTTGCACCCTGATCTAAGACTTTTAGCCTCCAGAACTGTGAGAAATAAATTTATGTTGTTTCGAAGCTATCCAGTCTATGGTATTCTGTTATAGTAGCCCCATCTGATTAAGACACTGTGCTAACAGTCTCATGGTCAACTATTTCTTTCATAACTCCATTTACATTAGATTAGAATTTCACTTTGATGTTATCACTTTTCATTTCCTTATTTTCATCTTTATTGGCCAATTCTTTCTTTCAGTGTTCCAGTTTTATAAAACATCATATAGATTTATCACTGGGAGACTGTAAGGCAACACAACTATATTCACTGTCTGGGCAGGAACTGAATAACAGAAATGCAGTGACCAATCACTGGCAGACTTTCAGAAGTGATGCAATTGGTCACTGATTACGATGCATATCTATTATTTACATAGTGATTTGTGGACTAACGCACTAATTGTGAAGCTTGTTCTTTACACAGTTATTCACAGTTAATACACTGTGATAACTAAAATTGAGCCATTTTGGGGAGGACTGGTGTAATCTGACTTAACTGTGGTAACTGAAGTTTGTGCCAGTATCATGCACAGTAAGGACTCCCCGTATAAAACAGGGATACCTTTTCTGGAGAAGATGAAATTAAAGAGAGAAAAGGGTCATTTTTTAGTTCTCTTTTTTTATTACTTGAAGTGAAATTCCTATAACATTAAATTAACCATTTTAAAGTATACCAGTTCAGTGGCACTGACTATATCCACGATGTTGTGAAACCACCACCTCTCTACTTTCAGAACTTTTTCATAACCCCAGAAAAGTACCCCATACCCATGAAGTAATCATTCCTCATTTCCCCCGCCCCTGCCCCACGGTAACCATCAATTTGTTTTTTGTCTGTGTGGATTTGCCTATTCTGAACACAGCGTATAAAATGAATCATACAATATATGACCTTTGTGTCTGGTTTCTTTCACTGAGCATAATGGATTCAAGGTTTACCCAAGTTGTAGTATGTGTATTTCATTTATTTTAAATGGCTGAATAATATACTATTGTATAGATATACCTTAATTTGTTCTTTCATTCATCTGTGGGCATTTGGGTTTTTTCCACCTTTTGGCTGTTCATACCTTTTGTATAATGCTGACATAAACATTGCGAACAAATTTCTATGTGGACATATATGTTTTCATTTCTCTTGGAGTGGAATTGCTAGGTCATATGGTAATTCTATGTTTAGTTTTTTAAGGATCTGCCATGTATATGTCTTGTGATACACACGTATATAATTGTTTTTTAGGTGGAATGTCTAGGTCTTAAGATTTGTGTACGTTTAGCTTTAGTAGATCCTGCTAGTTTTCTGAAGCAATTGTACCAATTTACATCCCAGTAAAAGCACAAGAAAGCTCCAGTTGCTCCATATCCTTGTCAGTTCTTGGCATTGTCAGGGTTTCTAATTTCAGCAATTTTGGGTGGGTATGTTGTGGTATATTGTGATTTGACTTTGCCTCTCCCTGATTACTAATGAGGATGAACACCTTTTCATATGGTCATTTTGTATTTTGGATATCCTCTTGTGAAGAGCCTATTCAAATCTCTTTCTATTTTTACTACTGAGTTATCTTGGTTTTAAAAAATTGATTTATAGGAATTCTTTATATATTTTGGATATGAGTCATTTATTGGGTATGCATATTATGAATTATTTACTTCCGCTCTGTGGCTTGCCTTTTCTCTCCTTAAATGGTGTCTTTAATGAAAAGAAGTTTCTAATTTTAATGTCTTCCAAGTCATCAATCATTTCCTTTATGATAGTGCTCTTTGTGTCCTGTTTAAGAAATGTTTGTCCTCCTCCAATCTCATGATATTATTTCCTGTGCTATCTTCTAGATACTTAATTGGTTTTTCTTTTAGATTTAGAGCTACAATCCACCTTCAATTGATTTTAGTGTATAATATGAGGTATAGAGATCAAGATTAGTTTTTTTTTTTTTTCTGAATGGATTTCCTTTAGACTCCGAAGACCACTTTTTTTCTCACCACACTTCAGTGCCACCTTTCTCATAAAGCAGGTGTCTATATATGCATGGATCTGTTTCTGGTTGCTTTTGTCCATTGGTGTTTTTGGTTATTGTGCCAATAATACTGTCTTAATGCGATAGCTTTATGATAAATTTACATATCTCATAGTATAAATCCTTCAGCTTAGTTCTTTAAGACTTTCTTGGATATTTTTGACCCCTTGCATGTTCATACACATTTTTAGAATTAGTTTGTTATTTTGTTAACACACATGCACCATTCTCCTCTGCAAAACACCACCATCACCACCACCACCAAGAACACCTCACCTGATGTGATTCTGATTGACCCTATAAATCAATTTGAGAAGAATTAAGATCTTTAGAGAGCTGGGCACAGTGGATCACACCTAAAAGCCCAGCACTTTGGAAGGCTGAGGAAGTAGGATTGCTTGAGACCAGCTTGGGCAACGTAAGGAGGCACCATCTCTACAAAAGTAAAATAAAATAATTAGCCAGGCATGGTGGTGTGCATCTGTGGGCCCAGCTACTCAGGAGGCGGAGTTGGAAAGATTGCTTGAGTCAGGGAGTTTGAGGCTGCAGTGAGTCATGATTGTGCTACCGCACTCCAGCCTGGGTGACAAAAAAAGGCCCTGTCTCAACAGCAACAACAACGAAAAAAAAAGTAAGAAAAAGAAAGAAAAAAGATCTTTAGAGCATTGAGTTTTCCAATTCACAACCATTATATATCCTCCATTGTTGAGGTCTCAGTATTATTTTATAATTTTCTGTGTAGACAGCTCACACAACATTTTGTTACATTTATTCCTTGGTATTAAATGTTTCTGATGATATTTTACATGGTTTTAAACATTTTTATTTTTAATTGTTTTTGCTGATATATAATTAATTTTGTAGATTGCCCTTGTATCTTGTGACTTGGCCAAGATTTTAATTCTAGGAGTGTATGTAGATTATTTAACCAAAGTCATTTCATCAACAAATAAAGAGCTTTATTTCTTTCAATTTTTATAAACTTTTTGGTTGTTTGTTCTTTCCTGTTTGCACTGTCTTAGACCTCCAATATAGTATTGACTAGAAGTGAGAATTGCAGACTTAATTGCCTTGTGCTGCATTTCACGGGAAATGGAGTGGGGAGGTCTAAACAAGGGAGGTGGGGACCGAGTGCTCTCAGTGTTCCCCTTTCATGCACTTTTTTTTTCTTCTTTTTCTTTTTTCTCATTTTTTCTTTGTTTTTTTTTTTGTTTTGTTTTGTTTTTTTTTGAGACGGAGTTTTGCTCTGTCGCCCAGGCGGGAGTGCAGTGGCGCAATCTTGGCTCACTGCAAGCTCCGCCTCCCAGGTTCACGCCATTGTCCTGCCTCAGCCTCCCGAGTAGCTGGGACTACAGGCGCCCGCCACCACGCCCGGCTAATTTTTTGTATTTTTAATAGAGACAGAGTTTCACCATGTTAGCCAGTATGGTCTCCCTCGATGTCCTGACCTCGTGATCCACCAGCCTCGGCCTGCCAAAGTGCTGGTATTACAGGCGTGAGCCACTGCGCCCGGCCCCTTTCATGCACTTTTAAGGCACACAGTCACACAGAATGCTAGTGTATTAGTCAATTTTCATGGTGCTGATAAAGACATACCTGAGACTGGGCAATTTACAAAAGAAAGAAGTTTAATGGAATGGACTTACAGTTCCGTGTGGCTGGAAAGGCCTCACAATCATGGCAGAAGGCGAAAGACACTTCTCACATGGTGGTAGACAAGAGTGAGAGCCGAGTGAAAGAGGTTTCCCCTTATAAAACCATCTGATCTTGTGAGACTTATTCACTACCACTAGAAAAGTATGAAGGAAACCGCCCCCATGATACAATTATCTCCCACTGGGTCCGTCCCACAATATGAAGCAATTATGGGAGCTACAATTCAAGATGCGATTTGGGTGGGAATACAGCCAAACCATATCAGCTAGTCAGAGTGGGGTGATGATATTTAAAGCAGTAGGTTGTCTTCTTATGTAAAGTGGAGCTGTTATTTAAAAAACAAAAGAATACTCTCCAATTAGGGAGGAGAAAGTGATGGCTCAAGCAGTCAGTCCATAGGTCAGTGGAAGGGAGGGAGAGAAGAAAAGCTGGGCCCAATTGCTGTTACCACAAGGTCCTCCTATACAAACATGAGGGATCACTAGCTTTACATGGGTGTGAGCTCTATTCTTTTGAGAGTAGCATCTTGTGAGAACTATCTGGTTGAGTGATGTGTATGAAATATGTAATATTTCCACTGTCTGTAGGTTGGAGGCTCTTTCCTAGCTTCATCATTCTTGCATACTTTACTGGCTATCACCAGCTTCCCTTCCAACAGGGATACTCCTGCATCCCATCAGTTCCCAAGCACGGAGGAAACTCCCAGGATGCCTTACCACACTTGGCTGCTTCGCCCTTGCTTACCTTGGAGATTCCATAAAATTGCTGACTTTGTGGGCTACAATCAGAGGCTAAACCAGAGTGCCCAGAGGGGAAAGGCAGGTAGAAAAGGGCCATTTTGTAAAGGGTCTTAACTGCTAGGCTGAGACCACTGGACTGAATTGAGTATACAGCGGAGAACCACTGAAGGCTTTTGATCAGATGAATGAAATGATCAAAGTTATATTTTAGAAAAATCAATCCCATAGTAGTGTAAAAGCTGCTTTGGAAGAGGAGAGATCTATTAGAAAACTATCTTGAGAATCCAGCTGAGAATTAATGATCCATGATTGTGAGCATGGGTAGGAAAAGACGGGCAGGTAGAAGAAACATGGTCCCAAACCCTAGCCCAATCCCCTTCCCATAGTGGTTGCTCATTAATTTTTGAGGTATCAGATAGATCCAGGACAATATCTCAATTTATAACTCTGTTTCCAATAGTAAAAGAGTGCTTATTAGATGATCTCATCTCTGTTCTCCATCCTACTAGGAAGCCATATGCAGCTGGTGCATTCTTGGCAATTTTACAGGACAGAGTCTCTGCGTTGCATACATCTGTATCCAATACAGACTGCAGATGCTTTTTTATTTTCATTTCCTTGTACAGGGTTCTTGACACTTTCTTCCCAGCTCTTCCTACCCAAGATCCTCCCATTCAATTTTTAGAGTTTGTCTGAAGGAGTGTCAAGACTAGACGGAGAAATCCTAGAAGAGATAATATGGGAACACCAAATTATAAAACTAAAAGATTGTTGACGGTGGCTAAGTTTTCTGTTACAGGATGCACTCCATTGCACTTTAGGAAAAAGTGTCATGCTGAGCTACTCTTATAGAAACTCAGTGCTTACCTGCTGTCAGTCCTCTCAGCCAAATTCTAATGGTTTCATAAAGAGTAAAACAGGTGCAACTGAAAGCACCCAGGCATTCTAATATTTAGACTCCCTCTGAAATCTTGCTGCCAAAGGGAAATGCTAAAGAAGTGGGTCACAAGTCAAAGTAAGGTGAATCTTTGGCCTGGCAAGCTACTCAGTGCAAGAAGAGTGAAGGGAAACTGTCTAATGATAACAGGCCTATGTGGATCAGATGCCAAGCATCTGGAAGACTCAGAGGGTCTACAGTGTATGAAGTGATATTATCTCGTTGGGAAGTGTCAGTAATGAAAATGTAAATGTTGCTACTGCAGCAACCCTGGAGATTACAGAACCAGCAGTTGTGAGCTCTTATATGAGCCAGGCCTCCACACCTCAGGCTGTTAAGGGGCAAAGAGATCAGTTAAATTGGAGGAGGGTAAGGAGAAAAAATATGATATGTGTTAAGTGAAAAAATTTTAGAGCACTTTGTAGTATCATGGCATTGGGAAGGCATACAGATGTTCAATGAACATTGCTGATTGTTGGAATGACAAGATAAACTGTCAAGCTTTGCCTTAGTACTACTCCTCCACATAAAGGCCTTGCTGTTACTGTGGGTTGACAAGAGTTAGAATGAATTCTTGGTTGCAATACTTCTGTACATTTAGAGGTATTTTAAAAGTCTAGATAAGTAGCTAGTTGTTTTCTTCTTTAATTTCCTTGATTTTGTAAATTATTTCAGTTACTCAATCCTATTTCAACATGGCTTGAGGTCTCTCTATCCAGTCACCATCTCGAATTTCCTGGGTTCTGTGGTGACAGGATATAGATAAGGAAACATCTTTAAGATAAACTATTAGCATTTAGACTTAACACTTTAGTCACAAGGCTTTTCCTGATGAGGTTTCCACTGGACCTCATTTTGGATTATAATAACTAACTTAATCCACATAAATGACATCTGTGGCAAAGATTGCTGGTGTGTTATTTTGCCTATGAAAAAAGTAAGAATTTATGAATTTTAGAACTTTCTTGAGCTCATTTGGCCACTGAGTGATTTAGCCCTGATCATATGACTCCAAATCTTTGCTTTTTCAATTTTGCTATCACATTATGGGAATTCACTATTTACCTTTTTTCTTTCATTCTTGATTTTATTGCTTTGGAACCTTTTGAGTTTATTTTGTCACCAACAGCGGAGGTTTTTGTATTTTTTCTGTTGATGGCATTGTATGCCTCTTCTGAATAAGAGTAATGCTTTATACTTCTGTTTTTTAACTTCTATTTTAAGTTCAGTGTACATTTGCAGGTTTGTTATATAGGTAAACTTGTGTCATGGGGGTTTGTTGTACAGATTATTTTGTTATCCAGGTATTAAGCCTAGCAGCCATTAGTTATTTTTCTTGATCCTCTCCACTCACCGTCTGCCCTCCAGTAGGCCCCAGTGTCTGTTGTTCCCCTCTATGTGTCCATGTGTTCTCATAATTTAGCTCCCACTTATAAGTGAGAACATGTGGTATTTAGTTTTCTGTTCCTGCATTAGTTTGACAAGGATAATAGCCTGCAGCTCCATCCATGTTCCTGCAAAGAACATGATCTCATTCTTTTTTATGGCTGCCTAGTATTCCATGGTGTATATGTTCCATATTTGATCTCATTCTTTTTTATGGCTGCGTAGTATTCCATGGGCTATATGTTCCACATTTTCTATAAGAACATGATCTCATTCTTTTTATGGCTGCATGGTATTTAATGGTGTATATGTTCCACCTTTCCTGTAAGTCTGACTTATAAAAAATGGTATGTTGTCTCTAAGAGTTTAGCCAAGCTTTTTAGGAGGCTGTGCTAGCTCTTCTAGTTCCTCCATTCCTTCGCTACTTCTTTCTTTTTAGTCAATCAGTACTCATTTATTCGATGACTGTCACATTCTTTATTTTTTAATCACAAATCAATTGACTTCCGGTGTACGAGACTGTTGTCTTGAAACTGGCCTAAGGATACAAAGGATTGTTTTCATAGGCATTGTAATTTATACACACATTTAATTCAGATATATATGTAGTCTTGCCAACCAGTTCCTACTTGTGGCCATGGTCCTTCAATACAGTGCAGGAGAAAAAGGGAACAAGTGTAAGGGGAGGAAAACCACATGAACTTGTTATTGATGGATTTTTCTAAGAACAAAAAAAGAGCCTGCTGGAATCATATTTTATCTATGTCAGCATTTTCTCTTGAGTCCAGAAGCCAATCTTTCAGGTAGCTTGATGGCTTTTGGCTCCTTTGTGACTGTGAACTCCATGGTTTGCTGACTCTTGATGTGCAGAGCAATGAAATCAAGAGTATGGACTCTCTTACTTACTTTGACTAGCTGTGGGGCCATCCTTTCCCTCAGTGTCTCCTTTCTAAAATAGGAATAGTACTAACACAGCTCACAGGATTGTTTCATAGCCTACTAAAAAAAGAGTGCCAAATATTAGCAAGACTGGATGGCACACATCAATGAAATTATGAGAGGCAGAGAAATAGCACTTGATATGCTTACCATACCTGTGTACTTCAGGCCACAGCTTCTGATGTGTATTTCCTATTGGATTTTACTCTGCCATTATATTTACACATGGTATGAATTTATATGCTTACGTTTTTTATATGTAGTTTGGGTAAAACTAGAAAAAAGATTTATTGAATGTATTATTATCATTTTTTTGGCTGACACTTTTCATCACTGCTCTCCATATTTAGGGGTTTACAATTAGCTTATAAAAAATTTGATCCAGGCTCAAACTCAGCAGATGAGGTCTCAGTCAGTTTTGAAGTATGAGTTTAGTATACATTTTCAAAAGCAAGAGAGAGCTGTATTTAATATAAATGATATCTAAATTACATTAAAATCTAGTTCAACGTAACGTGCTTTAACATTAACAAGTTATGGCAAGATCTTTTCAAATATATTCAAATGGGTAGGTGGCAGATAGCATTTCTTCTATTAGGAGGGTCTGGTGGACTTTACAACCATGTTGAGTTCTATTCAATTATTCAGGTATATCTCCATTCTTCAGCTTTATCTATGCCTAAATGGCTTCACTATAAATAAACACATATATTTACCTGAGTTGCAGAACAGGAACCACTTCATTTTATTGTTTTTTAAGAGAGAATACATCGTTAGAAATCATGTCTCCTTTCTTGAAGGGGTTGAAGGACACTAGGAATCCTTGAACACTCTATATACTATTTTTGCTATGTGAAAAATGAGTCAGGTTAATATTGGTAGAGCCTATTTTTTATTTTCTTTGGTTTAGGGTGAAAATCACACCTTTCTCCAGGTTAATGAGACAGTTTTCTGAGAATCTATCTATTGAGACAGTTTTCTGAGAATCTCCTGATTCTTGAAGGCATTGCTATCAAGGGAGTCACTCTTTGCCATTTTACAGGAGAGAGAAGAAATAAGATCTAAAGATTTAAGAAGTCACTTGACCAAAAGGAATTGTTTAAATGCCAGTGTTCATAATCAGGTATCAGAACATATGTCCCTCTGTGTATATGTTTACTTGTTTAATGTCATCTTTCACAAGCCATCTCATTCATTCTAAAAATGACTGAGACAGCAGTAGGAGTAAAAACCCTTCCTCTCTCTCCAGGGAAACGTGGTCGCAGATTGGGGATTTGGCTCTTACTACTGCAGAGAGGGCAAATATGTTACATGTTGCTGAATACTGGGGTCCTTGCTGACAGTCTCTTACAGATGGGATATTAAGTTCCATGGGGAGAAAATAAGTAGGAGGAAGGCTTTTCTGGATGAAAGACAAAGGGTAGAGAAGGTGGAAATAAACAGAGGAAACTTGAGAAGGAACAGGGAGAGTGGGGGTAGGAGGTTTTGACATGAGTCCTCCATTCCTGAACGTTATTCACCAGGCAGCCTATGGTCAAAAGGTACCGTGGCTAGTAATCTGGGAGAAGAACTGATATGAGGCGAAACACTCAAGTACTCAGGAGCTGTGTAGACCAGAGAACCAGAATCTGCACCAAAATGGAGGCCAGAGAGGATTTGTCCTACCAGCATTACCGCATGGTCATTACAAAGAGGGAATCAGTACCATTTAGGGGCTGAATCTATGCTTGCCATATCTTTGGACCCTTGAGGAATATACTTGTTTGTGTCCCAGGAGACTAAGAATCCCTAATGGGCCCAGTGGGCCCAATAGTGTGGAAGAAGAGAAGCTCCTGTCCCTGTTCTTTACACCTGGACTCAGGTACTTTAAACCATCTGGAATGAGCAGGAAGTGGACATCCTTAATTCCTTATTTTTTAATTTCTTAATTAAAAAATATAGAAATGTTGTAAATGAAATTTCTAGTTTATTTTGTTGATTTTTACATTAATGTATGCTTTTCCTTTGTCCGTGTTTCATTTGGCTATGTATTAAGGTTACTATTGAAATTCAGTTATGTTCACAACAATTACATTAACGCTGGTGGTCTCTCCTTTTTTACATTATATTATAGTTGGAAACATTAATCATTCAATTCTCATAATCATCTATGTCAAGTATAACATTGACTATGGTATTCTATTTTACCTGAGAAATTATCAACAAATGGTTATTTTATTTTTTATGCAATAATGTTAAGAACGATTTACATCTGAAGTAATGTCTTTGTTGTCATTTAGTTGCATTCTTAATCTTTGCTTTGTATTCTAAATCTTTGTTTACTAGACATTAACAAATTTAGAATTAGAGCTGATAGATTCTTGTTTCGTAAACAATATTAGTAGAAGAATGAAGATGAATATAATGGCTACCTTTGTCATAAAGACAAAATATCACTGAAAAGTGATTTTTAATTTTTGAATAATTTGATATCTAGTAGAGGATCAATCTTCAAGTCAACTGTGACATCATTTAGTTTCATCTTAGAGCCAAGAGACACCCAAGGTGCTTTCCATTCTCCTGCTTTGTTCCTCTAACCACAGTTTTTCCACAATCACTGTCAATTCTTCCACTCCCACACAGGCTTCCTCCTCCAGCTCCAGTACCATGGTTCATACCCTCAGGTCCCCCTCAGCAACAGTGACTAACACACAGCTGCTAGTGACATCAGCTGAGCTCTACTCCTCCTCTCTGTCCCACATACCCCTGGTGCACAGGAACTGTGAAGTAGAAATGGAAGAGTAAAAACCTGCAGCATAATCTTCTTTTAATTAAATGCAGTGAAAGCATTATCAATCCATGAGTTCTTTCTTACATTTAGGGCTGGAAATCCCTAACAAAATTGTTTTTGGCTTCTTTAGAAAACCAGAATAAGAAAAGGAAGAATTAAATATTCATCATCATTCATGGGCTGTTATTTGCATCTCATAGTGGTGCCTTCTAATCTAGGCAGGATATTGCTAAAGTGATATTTGTTTCTGTTCATAGGTCAACCTTCATTTAAATTGCCCCTCAGTGGAGAAATACTAGACCTGAAACAGACCTAAAAGTGTTACCAGAAACTTAGGGTCTGGCTCAGGGTGATTAAATGCATCCAATTTGAATTTGTTGTCCTACCTCCAGGTCTACTAATTCCTCCCTCCCCACCATCTCGGGCAAAAAAATAAATTAAAAAAAAAATCTAGAAATAATTCTTAATTTCTCATTTTTCTTCCTTTTCACATTTAATTCATCAGCAAATTGAAATTATATTACAAGTCCATCAGTTTCTCCTCTATTGCCAATACTGCCACCCTACTCCAAGCCAAAACCATTTCTTACTTGGATTTCTGAATTGGTCTTCTAATCTGTCTTGCTTCTGCTCTTGCTGTTCTTCAATCTGCTCTTCAAACAGCAATAACCAGCATGATCTTCTGATCCTGCTCAGAATTTTCCAAAAGTTTTCTATTAAATTTTGAATAAAGCTCCCAGCTTTTTATAGTGGTCAAAAAATCCATAGACGATTTGACCTCTGTGTACTACTCCAATCCTTTCAGCTTAATTGAATGTCTGCTATGTGCTAGGCACTGTTCTAAGTTATGGAGACACAGTGACTAAGACAGTGTAGATTCCTCCTCAAAAAGCTTATGTCCAAGAGATGCAGATATGCCATACACAGTTAAAAGGAGTATATGTGATGTGCTATAGTGAGTAGATTTCACTTGGGGATTAAGCCATGAGGGAAGGGTTCATTTAGAAGGTGGCATTTAAGTGAAAATCCAAAAGACAAGATGGAACCCATCCTGCAGATACCAGAAAGAAGTACAGATAAACTATTAGAGGGCTTTATATAGGATAGTTTTGTGAACTGTTTCACATTGTCAAAAGATGACTCTGGCTGCTGTGAGGAGAATTGAAGAAGCCCATTTGGAAGCAGGCAGTCCAGTTAGGGAGCTAGAGCCGTAGTCCGGGCAAAACATCATAATAAGTTGGACTAGGATGGTGAATAGAAAGGAGTGGACAGATTCAGGATAACATGTCCAAACTAAAACCTGTTATTGACTGAATGTTGGTGTGAAGGCCAAGAGAAATTGATGAAGGTAATAGACTATGAAGGAAAAATGGGGAGTGGGTGTGAAAACAAAGAGCCTTCATTTTGCACCCTTTAACTTACCATGCACATTTCTGGTAGATGCTACACTTTGGTTTCTCCAGCCTCAAGGCATTTGCACATGGCGTTTCCTTTGGACTAGAATACTCGTCCTATTGATGCAACTCCGATGACTGGAGGAACACCAGGGTCCTTGGTCTCCCGCCGATGGGATTAATGACATGGACACACATGAAGTGGTTTTAAGGAGTGAAAAGTTTAATGGGCAAGAAAGAAGGAAGAAAGAAGAAAACAGCTCCCCTGTACAGAGGCAAGGGGGAGGAGGGCTTGGAACAGAGAGGAATGCCATGTGTGCACAGGGCCCAGGGGATTGGTTTGACCAGGTGTGTCATTCACATAGCCCGTGAAAAACCTGGCCCTCCTACCTTACCCCCTTAATATGCAAATGCAGGTTGCCATGATATTCTGAGCACATGGTGTTATCTGGAAGTGGCCATGACACTTGGCACACCTGGTGACAAGGAGAAGGCGGGAATGGCCATATTGGGTAGACCCTGTTTCTAATTGCCAGCATTTGCATATCAAAGCTTGCCAGCCTGGCTCTTTAAGCCGCCTTTCTGTTGGTTTCCGCCAAGAAATTTTACCCTATCTAGCTGCCTAAAAATATTTCTTAAGAACTCTGGTATTACTATGTCCTAGGATGGCAATTCCTTAAGGTCCTAGTTTAAGTGTCACCTATTCAGAAACATCTTCAGACCACTTGCCCAAATTACATTATTCTCTATTCAGTTTGATTTTTTAATTATTTTATTTGTAGACTTTAAAAATTGTTTGGTTTTCCCCACTACTGTAAAAGCTCATTGAGGGCAAAGATACCTTCATTTTGCCAAGCGCTGAATTCACACCATCTAGCAGAGAGTGGTACTTAAGTATCAATAAACACTTTTTGAATGATTGCATTATGTAGATCACTGTGCCAGCTTATTAGTTCCATATGAGTACCCATACATTGTTTAATTTCAATTGAATAGGCTTGCAACAAATCAAATTTTATTTGTCCCCCTTGGTTTATATACTGATAGAAAGTTTTAATGAATAGATTATTGGTTTCTTTAGTAAATAGCCCTTCAGCCCACCTCTGATTGCTCAGTGCCTGGCTCAGAGTGACCATTGAGAAGGCACTTTTCTTTCCAAGCCTCAGTTTCATAGTCTGTAAGACTGATATAAATATGATCTCTGCTTTAAAGAGTTATTGTGAAATTAAATGGGTTAATCCATATAAAATACATAGCACAGTTCCTAGTATATTGTAAGCATTTAATCAATGTGACCATCGTGATTGTTATTATTATTGATATTAATTGCTGAAAGAACAGAATGTTTTTGACACCAAAGGACCTTACGGATGAGTGAACATACTGCTATTAATTCTTATTGTCCACAAATAAAAATTGTTAAGTTAATGTTCAAATTTTTATTCCAAGCAATATTTTACAATTGTATGTTCTTCCGAGGTAATTCTCAGAACTTGCATTTAAGTGATTTAACATCATGATTCTTTCTATGATTTGAACGATTTAATTAAAGGCCATTCTTCTTAAGCTTAGCGCTTAAAAATGTCTTAGTAGAATTAGGCTTTTAGAAATTCTAAAAATATGAAAGAGAAAAACATTTGACTCCCCAGATATGTGCAAGCAACAGCAAACCATCAGATCAACTAAATAGATTAAAAGTACCTTTAACATTAGCTAAATATCCTTTTATTTTCGATATAAAAAACATAGTAGAATTCCAGTGGTAACTAATGTAAATAATTTATTTTTCCTCATTTAATGGCTATAGTTCTAATGATATCGTGTCATCATGAGGTAAAATGTCAAAATGCTTAAGGACTCAGTACTCTAAAATAGATTTTTAATATTTAAAAGGTTTGTGCGATTTTAAATAAGGCGGTGCCACCCAATATCATAGCATGCTTCATGAGAAAAAGATGCTAAATTTCCTTGACCTAGTTTCATCTTCATGTTTAGGAAACAGTGTCTAAGAAGTAAACAAAGTAGTTGTGCCTCACGTAGGAGATGATTATTGTTTGAATTTATGATTCATGCCTTGAGCAAAATTTTGTTTGTGGCCTCATTTGCAACCATAATTTACAACTTTACCAGGGATATGCTGTGTATTTGGAAGGTAATATATCAGACTTGCTTTGTACTGGAACAGTTTTCTAGCTCTGGGTGTAGTATTTTCTGTGTTTCTGTTAGCTATAAAATTTCTAGGCATAACATTTATTGTAGCAAATATGGAAATTAAAAAAAATTGTATTCCCCTTAGGAATGTCTTATTGTATTTATATTCTGATTATGGTTAAATCCAACTATTGTTTAAAGGAGTTGTTAATCCTGCAAATATCTGGTTGCAAAAGTAGGAAGATTTAACTTTTTCAAATTCTTAAAAAAGTAAAGATTGCACCATTTTTGCATTGTGTGTAATCTCTCATCTAAGAAACTAATAAGTAACATGTGACTCCAATATAATGTTTGTGTGTGCCCTTAAAATTCAGAATTTTTTTTCTGTTGCAAATAATAAGTAGACTATAATACTGTAAAATGAGTTTTGCCTGTTATCTTTCATCTATAAGTTAGTGAAGAATTTCCCACAGTATTTATTGGAAGTTCCATTGTCCATTCTAATTTCAGCTGTCTTAATACATATGGAAATACTGGGGATTTTATAATCAATCAATCAGTCTACTCCAAGTTGTAGAGATCCTCAACTAAATGTAATGTATTTTCTAGCACTGACATTTATTTATTTGCATCTTTGTACTGCAATTTTTATTAGGATGCTCTTTTATTAAGGGTAATACTTATTCCTCCAACTAACATTTAAAAATTAACTCTAAGCTTCCATTAGGTTGAAAAATTTCTGGTAGCTTGATTTGAAAATGTAATTTTAATAAATATGATTAACAAATATGATCCCATCCTATAATTTTAAAATGCTGAAATTATTCTGTATCTGATTATATATGTTTAAAAACACAGTTAAAAATAGAAAATATTGCCGTTTTTCTTGTTTTCTGATATAATTAATAAGAAAAAAAGCTAAAAGCCCAAGGGAAGTTTAAAAGTGTAGAAAAAACTTGACAATCAACATTTGCCTAATATGCTTGGTGCTACATGTACTTACATCGTAAAAAATAGATCAACCTAGAATCAGACTCTTCCAGAAATTCTTTCCATCATCCAGTTCTTAGCAGAGTTTCTTCTGACATAAAGGTAAGTAGACTGAATAGTCTAGTGAGAAAGAAAGCGATCACTTTTTCTGGCAGTTACAGTAGAGAAGAGAGAAGTAGGATAATGCCTTTAGTCACAGTGCTGGGACTTCAAAACAGAATTAAAACTCTGTTTAGGAGAATGTAGGCTCAAGAATCATTTCGACACTATTACATATTTCTTTTCTTCCCCCAGTAATTATTCATTCAGCTATTATAACTAACCACGGTAATTTTCTTAGAACAAAGGAGAGCATGGCAACAATAGCTTTAAAAATGACGGAGTTTAAATGCCCAAGGTCAGAGTGTAACGTTTTGATTTCCATAAGTATTTCAAATGCTACAGGCTTTATGTAATAATTTTAATGTGAAAAATATGCAGGCCACGCTTCACTGCTCTTTGCATATACTGCAAAGAGGAAAAAAAAACCTTAAAAATTGCTTAGCTTTAATTGAGCAAAGGGATTCACATGTGATCTGAACTTGTGGCTCATAATTCCTCTAGACAGCTTCGGTTGCCGTGTGATGATCCTAATTAAATTATGTAACGGCACTGAACTAGCTAAGCTAAAGGGCCTGTTCTTTCACATCACCTGGTGACTTAACTCTTTACAGGACTCTGGGTTTGGGGCTTTGGTCTTCTACCACAATCTTGTGTGTTTTTCATTGTTAAGGGTAGGAAAACACAGTGTTGATGGAATCCGCTTTAGAAGTTTCGGCCTGTAGGTGGCAGCATTGTAAGGTTTTGAAAGTCGTGAGCTCCCAGGTCTCTGCCTGCCTTTCCCCCAAGCCTCATCCACCCGCACCACATCAGGGGAGCTGACATCACTATACGCTCATGTCAGGTAAAACTAAAATGGAGTGAAATGTTGTAGTCAAAAAATTAGGCTTTGTTCCCTCCCGTTTGTGTTTCATTATATTTCTGATGATATGGTACATTTCTAATTCTGACCTGAGATTCAGCTAAAGGATTTTTCTCAGTAGTCAGGGGTCAACCCATGGCAAACCATACTTTTTCAAGATAGGCGTTTTACCAAGTAAAGAAAGGAAATTATTCTGGGGGAATAATTATTTAACTTAGGCATGCCTATTTTAATCACTTGGGAACAAGTTAGACGGCTTCGTGGGGCCATATAGAAATCACCTAACGAGGTCACCTCACAGTAATCTCAGTGTCCCTATAAAGGTTGGCTTCCCTCTCTTCCTCCCTCCTTTTCTCCCTCCCTCGCTCCCTCTTTTTCTTCCTTTCTGCTTTCCTTTCTCCCTCTCCTTCTTCCTCCCTCCCTTCCTCCCTTCCTTCCTTCCTTCCTTCCCTCCCTCTTTTCCTTTCCTTTTCTCCATGTGCGGTCACCCTTTCACTCAAGATCTGAGATTACTTTTCTGATTTGGCCAGGGTAGAAAAGAAACAAAGGTTTACCAAGTAGAAAAGAAACAAAAACTTCACCAAATTTGATACACTTAATTTACAAGTCATGATTCATGTAGCTTTTAATGATGTATTGTTTTATGCAATATGAATTTCTCAGATTATATCACTATAATACATCATAAATGCATATATGTGGATGCTAGCATGGATTTTATTGACTGTGATGTTTTTCCTTAGACCCACAGAGATCTTGCAGTCTTACCTCGCACACTTCTCTCTGAAAGTTGTGCTTCAAAAACTTCCCTAGGTGATAATGGCAACAGTGTAGTGTAAGGACACTGGTTTCAGGCCTTGTATGAAGTCTTTGGTTAACTGAATCCTTGGGGAAAATCGTTTCTGAGGTCAAGATTGACAAAATTGTTTAAGTATTATTGAAAATATAAAACAAAATTGTTTCCTCAATAAATATAATTAGCTGCATATACTGCAGTTTCAAGAGCAAGCACTGATGTTAGGACCAGCTCTTTAAATAAAATAGGACCTCTGTGGTCTCTGGAGGGAACATGCATAAAGCAAAGTAAATGATTTTCTGTCAACACTAAGTAGACAGGTGCTTACATTGAACAGCATTCTAATATGTCTCTGAATATTTATGTCTTCTTTTTCAAATGCATTGCCCATGAATGTCACAGCTGTCAAACGTCTGTACACAAGAAGATAAAAAATGAAATTAATAAAAGGCAGATCAACATTTTGTTTGTTTGGAACACTTGTCCCCCTTGCTTCTTTCTTTTTTCTTTCTTGTTTTTCCTCTTCTTCTTTTTTTTTTTTTTTTAAATTTTTAACTCAGCTGTGTTTTAGGATTTTGGTACATCTGCATGTTCTAAAAGGCCAACGGAAATGTAAGCTGACTAGTTGTATTTGGGCTGGCACCAGGGCCTGTCTCAGTATTTAAACACCAAAATAATCAATGGAATTAATGGCCAAGAGGAACAGGGTCTGAGGATTTTTCTAGCCATTTCCGCTGTCCATGTGCTTGGCTTGCTTGGGTGCCACAAACGACATTCTGACAGGTTGTCACTGCCCTGACCTGAAACTCAAGTTTGTGAGGTGAGAGGCTCTTAAATCTTTTGGCTTCTGTAGCCCAGAGTTTTAGCTGTGCAGAGTTAGTGCCAAAACAAGCCATCATGTGCCCTCAGAGTTATAAAGGAATTTGGTTTTCAGAGCAGAGATGACTAAATAGAATTGGTGGTAGATCAAAGCAATGAATAAAAAGGTCTATTTAGTCATCAGATCCCTGCCTCTCTGCTTCTCATGGTACTGAGAGAGCCAGTGTGTATAAAGAGCATGTGTTAAGATGAACTCAGCAGTCACTTGACAAGCATTTATTCATTAAGAAGCCACACATTTTGAGGTATCTGGTTGTTCTTATTAGTAAGTAACCCCCAGCAAAAATATCCCCCCAGATGTTTTCATATTTACTTTGCAATGTCCGAATGAATCATTTGGCAGCGAAGGAAAATATAGTTTAAATATTGAACCAGGAATTTAAGCTCAGGAACTCTTTGTACTTTGTTTTGCCCTTGATGAGAATTTTTCTAAATTAAAAACTCTCCAAATTGTCAAATCGCTGTTGCAAAAACCTCAGTTTAGTAAGATTTAGAATTTGGTTTCCAAATTTTGGTCATGTAATTGGTGTTTTATTGATAACCACAGATATGAACCAGATGTAATCAATATTGGTTTAGCTCAGATTTGATTTGGAGAACATACTGGTTGCTTTGATTTTTTGTTGTAATTATAAAAGTTAAAGAAAAACGCCACATAGATTCAGTTCTGATTTGAAGAGGGTCACTGGACATTTTTTTTTCTTTTAAGAAAATTTTAGTTCGTTGGCAGTCTGATTAAACAAATATTTGAGTATATTTATTTTGGGAGTTGTACAAAAGTAGTTTGTAATATGGCTCAGTTCACGTTCCTTTGATTTGTACTGTGCTGTTGATATGGATCACTTCAACAAAATATCAACCTCTTTCAAATCAGTAATTTAACTTCTTATTGGTAAAATTAGGGGTGATCAAATTGGCATGGACTGTGAGGATTTTTTAGAGGTAGATGCTGATGCTCTTGTGGCTGGAACCTAGAATTTCTCTCCATCTCTGCCCATTGAAATCCTACTCCTTCTTCAAGATCCAACACAAACGCTACATTTTCCATCAAGCCATCTCTGATTCTCCCTAGATGAAAGTATCTTTTTCTTTTCTTTTTTTACATAACACTTTGTAAGTACTTTAATGAAAGTGATTATCATATTCTGCTTCAAGTTATGAATAGTGGTTGATGTGTTTACTTCTTTCAATATATCATAAACTGTTTGAGAGCAGAGGCTTTGTCTGTTTTAAAATTTGTATTACTGCAGTTCTAGTACTCTTGTTTGCAGATTACTTATAAGTGTTGTGGCTTTCAATGCTGGTTGAATCTTTGTTGCTGTTGCTTATTTTTTGTTTTGTTTGTCAGTTTGTTTTGGTTGGAATGGCTCATTTGGCAGGAAAAACATTGCAGCTATAAAATATAATCCAAATGCTTATTATTGAAAAGCTTCTAGGGCATTTCATAACATATACATAGAGTATCTAAAAAATATGCAACCATTACTAGCAGTTCACTGAAGTTCACATTTCAAATAGGTTGCATCTGTTTCTAATCAGGTAACTGAATGATTAGCAGGAGAAAACATATGATTAGAAAGCATACAACCCTTGCTGATACGTATTATTTTAAAGCTCTCCAAACTAAGGTCAATAAAGAAATAGTACATGCAGCAAGAAGAGCTAGATTAGAGGAAGAGTTTCACCAATAAACCCTTTTGTGAGCTGTTGTAGAAACAGAACTAATTTAACTGATGGGTTGAGGCATTTGGGGCTGACATGCAAACTAAGGAATGTAAAAATAGATGAGAAGAATGGTGACTAGGAAAATTATGAGAGTTGTAGTTGAAGAAAATAAAAAAATGTTTACTGAGTAGAAAGTCAATGAGCAGATGATTTCATCCCTTTTTATAGGGCTATACTTTTAACTCAAAGAAAGCTAGTAAGAATAATAGAGAAAAGCCCTACGTTTGATAAAAGAAAATAAACAGACACTATTACAAATAAGAAATGTTGGAATGCTCTTTGTTTACTGTCATTACTAATGGGAAAGACAAAATGACTTTCTTGAGGTAGTATATCATTTTAAGATCATACTTATCTCTTAGCTTAATTCATCAACTGAGCTACTTCATTTTTGAACAGTTTTTACACCATTGAGCTTGAAGTTCACAGAAGGAAAGAACAAAAAGCTCTGTTCTCTACTATGATTTGAACCAGACACAATTTACTTCAAAACTGCATGCTGTCCTTCAGTTAATTACTCTCCTTCTGAATTCTATCAGATGTCCCTTTTTCTGCAATTTGGACAGTCTGCAACAGAAGAAAGACATGGGGAAACTTGCTCTTGGTTTTATGTTGGTGACGTGCTTTATGAATTGACTTGATACACTTTTCCAGGATTTATTACAGAAACTGGCTACACTTTTCTGTAGACCATCCCTATTCAGTATAGTCAAGGCTCACTGGCTTAACAGAACATTATGTCTGACAACACCAGTGTGCCTACAAAGCTGTTCTACAAAGAATGAAAATTTGGTTTGACGTAAAAGTCTACTGCTCATACAATGCCTTGTAACACTGTATTTCATTAATACTATTATTATTTTTAAACTGCAATGTGAGACCCAAGTGTGAGACAAAGAATTTCAAGTTCAAAGTAACTTGAAGCCACAGGGCCCTCAGCTTGGGAAATTCTTGGAAATCTTGGAGGTCATGGACCTTCCAAAAGACACAGAGAAGGGAACTTGAGCTAATTTTAGCTAAATGTAAATGACAGAATGACCTTACCTGACACAGGATTTACTTTTTGCCATTTTTTTTTATCTTCTGGTCATTTATAAACCAACAGCTTAACTAAACTACATGCTATGGTTAACACAATTTAAGCAATTATAGCTCATAGTGATAGTTTTCCTGAAGGTTATACTTCTGATCAAATTCAAAGTCTTGATTGCCAAAGTTTACATAAATTGTTAATACAAAATTTAAGTATGTGTCTATATTCCATATGAAATACTGCTATGACATTTGTAGAATCCTAGCATCTAATTTTTAAAAACCTTAAGAACAGAAACTTATTGATTCTTACAATTTTCATCCCAAATTATTTCTGTTGCAACTTCTGCCAATTTAAGCTCCATGTTCATGTGCAAATAGAAGAGCTGGTTGTCTCTGTTGCATAATAATTTTCACAGGCCTGAAGACCTTGTTATATTAGGCCTCAGTCTTCCTTGCTCCAGCCCAAATTATTACACGTTCTTGGATCTTTTCCCAGGGATCTTATTTTCTATAACTGGTCACAAAGTCTCTGAAGATGTAAAATCTTATAATCCAGAATAGGTTATGCAAATATTATTTTATTTTACTTTATTTCTTCTCCTTTTCTTACTGGTTTGAATAAACAGACTAAGAAATGCTCCTTCAAAAGTCATAGTAAAACAGAGCATGTAGATTTTTACTTTTACTATTGAAGTTGTGGGTTTCCCTCATAGTTTATCTTTTGCTTAAGACATTCTATAAAACCTCTTTTCTAAAATCCAGACTTTAAATTTATGTCAATCAATTTACACCCTGGAAAACAGACCAGCTCAACACTCAGATCAACCTCTAAGCACATAGGAATCCAGGCAACAAGCACTTGTCTTTATAGAGCAACTCAGTTTAAGCAATTAACAATCAAGCCCTATACACATAAACACACTATAATTAACTGTTTAATAGTGGAAGCTTGCTTTTCAATTTTTTCCCTTTGAGTGTAGTCAAGGTGAATTACTTGATTTTTCCATCACTAAATGCTGCAACAGCTCGTTCTTTTGCAAGTCTCCCGTCTCCACATATTTTCCTATACTCACTATATTTGACAGTAAAACTGCCAAGCTCCATTATTTCCAACTGGCAGCAATTTAATACATAGTTGAGTCAGTTACTTAACTAAATAAATTGCTTAAAGTTAACTCTATTTGTAAGACCACAAGGTGTTTCTAAAATGTGCTGCCCTTTTATATCATAAACCTGGATTAGGTTTACAACCCCATTTCCCCTCAGCAGTTTATAAATCAAACAAAGAACATAGAACAATGCATAAAAATCCCTGTGAAACCACCCTCAGAGTTTTTGTTAATGACAAAAGCATACTGGGAACTGGATTTACTCTGTACAGGGGAGAAAAAAAAGTTTGGTTTAAATCACCAGAGTTTGTAAGAGTTATCCAAGCTCCTTTAAGAGCGATCAACTTTGGAACTAGAATTTTGTGAAGCCACAGCCATCTGTTCAATGCTTTCTGTATAAAAATGGCAGGACATGCTAAAAAGCTTTGGGCATGCTCTTCCATCTCCTTTGCTCCTGCCCCTTAACAAATAACCTGCCAAATGTTCTTGAAAGCACATGGGAGAATAAATATTGACTTACTTATGATGTCTCTCCACAGGTGCTCATTAAACATAAATGAACAAATACACATACACACAAACACACAAAATACACAATGCCCAAAGTGAGCACCATGTAATCTGGCCCAGCTGTAACATTTTCCTTTGCTGGTTACTAGGGATAGGTTTCTGAATCAGATTAAATGTGGCCACTGTTTCCATAGAAAATATATTTAAAAGTGTAGAAGGAAGCTGAAGATAGGGACATTTTCTGTAAGGGACCAATGACTAACTCTCTTGTAAAAGGTGAACATACTTTGTTTTTATGACTTAGTTGAGGGTCTGTGTTTAGAGAGGAGAAAAAAACAACAACCCAGAAGTGCTTCAATCTGCAAAGAGTGGAAAAACCAACAAACAACAACAACAAAAACCGTAAAAGCCACAATTACTTTTGCACCAACTTAATACATTGTTTTGTTTAGATTTAGAAATCTCACCATGACAGTGATTTTAGGAAATGACTTTTATTTGCTTAGTGAAGTCTTTAGTGCTTTTAGAGCAGAGCTTGGCATTTCTGGTCTAGCTATTTTCTGAGAGGGTAAGGAGTACAAGAGTAGATATCTCTGGCTAGTAAGATACTGTAAACTTCTCCAGACCTGCACTAATAGAAGGGAGACAATCCCCTAAGCATTTGTATTTGTCTCTGGAAGGGCATTTTAATATTCAGTTATATTTGGATTTAAGCACATTATACTCATGAGAGAACTGAAAGTACTCACCCTGTCTCTACTCACCAGGGCCTAGAAAGTCTAACACTTTCGCAGCTTGCCTGCCTTCCACCTCACTTCCCCACCTTGTTCCACTTCATGAAGGGGTAGACTAATATCTGGGAGTCTGAGCTCTAGTTTAAAAAGACCAGTGGAGTTTTTTTCTTAAATTCAAAATCAGGAGCACAGACTTTCAAAAAATGAAGATTGCTTGTGCAAAAAATGTTGGTGTAGAGGCAGGACAAATGTCTCAATGGAAACAAAGTATGGAAGTCCAAGCTCCGGCTGTTGTTTTCTAGAATATTGCAAACCCTTCTGTTCTGTTGCAGCCCAGGACTGGTAATCGGGTTTTTTAAGTGTGTCAAAAGACATGATGAAAATTCACTGGAGAGGTTAAGAAAAAAGTACCTCTTAAGTTGCTTCAGTTTCAGCTTTCACTGGTGAGAGCTGAAACATTTGCAGAAGACATCAACAAACCAGAAAAAAGATCCACAGCTAATCAAGGTTGTGCAGACAGGAGACAAAGGTAGTTATTTAAAGGGCCAACTTTTAGTTATAGGAGGGAAAGAAAATAAAAAGAAGATTAATAATGAAAATACACAAAATACCAAAAAGCTGGGTTAATTAATGATCTTAATCTTTTAATATACTTACCAAACTGCCAATCAGCAAGTCATGTAGAGAAGTCTGTGATTTATACTCTTTTGCCTACTGTAATTCTTCATGGCGAGTTTAAAAAGTGCGAAATTGCTAGAAATCAAGAAAACAAGAAGCAGTAGCAATCTGAAGAATCTATAAATGTACTGAACAAAAGAAAACTTCAGTGTAATGCTTAAGACAAAAAATAAAACAAAGTAAGCAAAAAACTCCCCAAAGTAATAGTACTCAAATGTATAAAGATTTTGATATGAGTTATCTCTATGAATCATCTTTTTGCCTAGAGAGGATGAAGTTTGCAAAGTAGAGAAATGTCACATAAAGTAGGACATGTTAAAAAGATAAATTCAACTGAAATAACGACATATCACACAAAGATATACTGATGTGTTTTGGATCTCAGAATAGTTAGATCACAGTTCTATTGTTAAGGCTTATTAAAACTAAAGTGTGTAATATTCTTTTGTGTTTTTTATTTTTGAGACAGAGTCTCACTCTGTTGTCCAGGCTGGAGTGCAGTGGTGTGATCTCGGCTCACTGCAACCTCTGCCTCCCAGGTTCAAACGATTCTCCTTCCTCAGCCTCCCAAGTAGCTGGTACTACAGGCGTGTACCACCACGCCTGGCTAATTTTTGCATTTTTAGTAGAGATAGGGTTTCACTATGTTGGCCAGGCTGATCACAAGCTCCTGACCTCAGGCGATCCACCCACCTTGGCCTCCCAAAGTTCTGGGATTACAGGTGTGAGCCACTGCGCCCGGCTGTGTGTAATATTCTTATATAATAGGCTGATCCTTTTGGAAGATGCATGTGAAAATCTTTACTAGTAGTTGTAGCAAGAGGTGACTACGTCTTGCTCCTGATCTGAGTTCTGCTCCTCTGTGGTCTCCTACCTCCAAATCACTTGTGGACTCTTACCTGTTAATCCACTCTCCATCAGTACCTACGTTGTTCCATGTCACACCTATGATTTTTTTTTTGTACTTGCAATGGTGTACCAATTGCATGGAATTCTCCATCTTTGTAGTTGTTTGGAGTTCACAGTTTACAGCAAAATAACTTCAGGGTTTGCATTTATTTCCATAGGTTAGTTACTTTAAGTTTGAATTTGTTGTCGCACAAATTCTTACGGATATTGCAACTCCAAGAGTTGTTAAAATTCTCTAATTTCTGTAAATATACCTACCAATATTGTCCTTAAATACTTTATCCTCTCTGTGTGCTGCTCTGGTGGGAAGGGATTGATATATATTTCTGCTTCCTGCAGAAAGCAGAAACTCTCCAGAAAGGACTCTTCAGTTAAAAGCCCTTTAGATCATATTTACCACAGTCTAAGGTTCCTTCTTTTTCCCCTGTGCTGTTGTTTTGGTTTAAATTGCTTGTCATTTAACTATTTCATGGACTTTTATGAGTATATCACAATGACTTTTTATTCATTTAATAAATATTTATTAAGAACCAACTACTAGTGATAGGGCCAAACCATAAACCCAGGTTTTCTGACTCTGAAGCCATCCATTAGACTACAAGTCTTGCTTGTCATGGATTTAAAATCTGAAGTGTAGAATACACATTCCATTTGAAATAGAAGATAGTTCTTTATAGAACCAGTTTCCCATGTTTAACAGATTCTGGGCATTTTAATTTCATAGCCAAGACCCATCAATTTGCTGGCACATATGCTGCAGGGAAGTCAATGCTGAAACAGGGAAGTTTGTTTTAAAAGGTGACATTAGTTTTGAGAATGAGTTGATATTTGTTTTATTGTTTGTTTGTCTTGCTGATCACTTTCGTGGCATGTTTTGATTTAATTGTGTTAAGAATTTCTTTTTTTTAAAGTCTGCCTAAGGGCAGTGGGGATGGGTTCATTGAGAGATACAAATAGAAAATTAATAAATTCAGAGCATATTTGGTTTGTTACTGCCCTTTGGAAAATAGCTGAAAGAATGTCTTGCTTTACTCGTGTCATTTACATGCCAGAATGACATCTATCTATAGAAGCAAATATCCTATACACTGGAGTTTTAATGGATGGAAGAGATAACTACCCATAGACTTAGAGGTTCTATAATACTGAAAATGCTGAAGTACTAAGACCTCAGTGGCTTTTACAAATGGGACTTTTGATGTTCTTTACTTCGCTACGTACACATAATCCTGAAGTTTGCTGCCAATCCAAGGTTGTCTCTGCCTCATCTAGAACCAGCTTGAATCTTTCTCAACAATTTGTAATCTCTTGCTACAATAAATATATATTTCTTTAAATTTTGCACTGGAGACCTTTTGTTGCACTGATTCAGAGTTTGAATTCTTGCCTAGAATTTTTGGTAAATTTTCTATTATTTATTAGGTTAAGGAAAGACATTCTTGGAGTGAGGAGGACTAGATTGTTAATTATCACTTACTATGGGCCTGGCATATGCTAAGCAGTTTACATATATTATCCCGTGTAATCTGTACAATTGCCTTTTCCTTTTTCAATGAGTGGAAACTTAAAAACAGTACATTTGCTATCATGTGGGATATTTGCAAATATTTTTGATCTTCAAAAGAATGTGTCAGACTTGAAAACTTTGAGAAGTCACAATCTTATTCATGCTCACTTATCTCATGAGCTTACAAAACTGCTAGATGATTGACAGTATAATATGTTTGTAAGAGTCCCATCCTCCAGGTGAAATTAATTAGGTTTTTCACCTCTAATCTTGTTTTTCGTTGCCAGGATTTAGTTGGCTGAGCCAGAGTTCAAGCTACTTCACTGTTCAAAATTTGTAACTCGTAAACAAATGATAAAATAATTCTGTCTATAATAATATATATGCAATGATTCCCAAGATGTGGCTCAGGGCCTCCAAAGGTTCTTTGAGATCCTTTTAGGATGTTGCAAAAAGAAAGCTATTTTCATAATAATACATAATAATAATTCAATATTTGCCTTTTCTCCTCCATTCTCTCATGAGTGTACAGTAAAGCTTTCCAGATGCCACATAACTTGTGCTGGTGTTAGTGATCTGACAACGAGTAGATTTTGTTGTTGGTGGTGGTGGTGGTGAATTCTTGTGTTTAATGGAATTTTCTAAAAGAGTGGTTTGAGGGTATAAGTATATGTGTGGTTTTAGATATGAACTGTTTGTTTTCAATACTTCTGTGGTGTTTACACGAGTTATTTGTGATTGTGCCATCTGTAATCTCTGCAACCCATTCTTGTTCAATAAATTTTTTATTTTTAAGTGATGAAACTTTCTCTGCACCTATACAGAGATACAAGAAGTATAGTTTGTGTCTTGTCTTGCAATAATATTAAGAAAAAGATTTTTAAATATTTTATAAATGTTAAAATTTATTTTAACTGTATTTAGTATTTAGAGATATTTATTCTGAAATTAAAAAAAAATTGATCAATTTGAGATATTAGTCCAAGGGTAGAGTTTCAGTTATGTGGGATGAGTAAGTTCTGCACATCTAAAATACAGCAAGGTGACTATAGTTAATAATATTGTATTGTATACTTGAGATTTGCTGATAGAATAAATCTTACATGTTCTTATCACTAAAAAAAGGTAATTATGTTAACTACCTTGATAGTGGTAATGATTTCACAATGTACACATATATCAAAACATGTATACTTTAAACATATATGATTTTTGCTAGTTATATCTCAAGAAAGCCTGGAAATTAAAAAAATAAGTAATATATTTTTGCATTTAAAGTTTGATTATTGGTTTACAGAAAGGAGATTAGAAGGCTTGTCTTCCCAAGTAGTTGTGTGTTTTGTCTAAAATTTCTGAAAAAGATGAAATCTCATGGAAGAATAATTTACACCAAATAAATTGGAAAAAAATGTAAAAGAGGGAGGAAAATATGATGAAAGCTATCTTATCCTTGGCTTTATACATACTAGAAATCATGTCATTGTATCTTATGCACTAGAATATTTTTGAATATTATTAGGGTATCAGTTACATTGCAGCATCATTAAGACATTCATGTAGACGTGATAGGCTCATTAAAAAGCAAAAAAAGTTTATTATAATTTTTCAAACTATAAATGAAAAATGAATCATTTTGCAGTGTGAAGCTCATACAATAGCTTGTACAATAGACATTGCTGTATGCCTGCTGGATTAAAAATCAGTAAAAAAGAAAAAAAATGACAGTGCCAACTGACTCATTTTATTAAAGATTTAGCTATAAACTGGAAAGCTGAGTTAATATTTCATGGGCAGTGTTGTACTTTTGTCTCTCAAAAGGGGGGCTCTACAGCCATGGATGGACTTGCTGTTTTGCTTATGTTTGCTTTATGTTTTGCTTATGATACCAGGAGGTCTTAGCACCAACTAATCACTCAAAGATAATTGTTTTTTTGTGAATGTTTGTCAAACAAACAAGTGGTTGAAATATTCAAAGCATTGGAGTTACTCAAGTATTGAATCATTGTTTTGAATCTGATGGTTTGTCCTGGTCAATATTTTCTTTTCTTGTTATTTGCACTTATGGCACCTAAACATTGTTGGATAAAACTGCTAGTGCCTTGTAGGAATGTGGCACCAAGTTGTACTAGTGGTCATTATATTTATCACCACCATGCACTCACAGTAAAACAAATATGTTTCATTTAATAATGTCTTTTATGAAGCAAAAATGATTAGTTTTATTAAATCTTAATCCTCGAGTACTTTTTTAGTAATTTATGGAAAATATGCATAAAACACTGTTGTATATCAAAGTACAATGGCTATCTTGAGGAAACGCTCTTGTGTGATTTGGGGAAATTTGTTTTCTCCACAATGAGCTTAACTGCTTTCCAGTACATACATACATACATACTGTCTTACAAGATTGGTGGTTACATAGTTAAATATGATTTTTGATATTGTACAAAAAATATATCAACATTTTGAAGATCTGTATTATTTGGTAAAGCAATATTTTCTAAATGACCAGTTTGTAATATTACAAAGTTATGCATGGATAAAAGATTCATGTAAATGTAAGATAGATCAGTGGGTTTTAATGTAACAATATGAAAAGCTTATTGATATGTTTCAGATTCCACTCCACCAACTTTTAAGAAACTACCAATTGTTGATGTATTGTCAAAGAAGAATAATTATCTGAAAAGGTTACTGTATTTTTCTTTCCTTTTCCATTTACCTATCTGTGTGATGCTAGATTTTCTTCATGTACTGCAACCAAAACAACTTATAATAGGTTGAATGCAGAAGTGGATGTATATCTGTCTTTATTAAGCCGGATATAGAAAAAAAAATAGGCTTGCCAACCCAGGTGTAATAGAATAAGAAGGATGCAATTATGGCAAGAAGTCCTTACATAGAGGTCAAGTAGACTGTGGTCACTTTACTATGTGTGGACGTGACCACTTGTAGAAAGGGAATTGAGTCCCTGGGCATCGGTTTCTCATTTTTGGCAGTTTCTCACTGTCTGTGGTCCCTGTTGATCACTGAACTTTAGGGACATCTCTGTGAGGAGTTAGAGAGGCACTGGGGAGCTGTGTACATTTGCTCATCTTCTTAGTTTATATATCCTTTATAGTACTTCCGTGCTGGTTCAGTTATGAACCATAGTAAAGGCAAAATTAGTCCTAGTCTGAATTGTCTTTCATGATGATCCTCAAGCACAGAACACACTGTGGGTCTGTCCTAGGTCAGTCACCAATGATGTTAGGTACAGACTTGGTTTGAAAGTGTTTTCGAGCCTGGTCTCTGGGAAAGGAAATTGCTGTAAATAAGAAGTACTGACAATCTCTTATAAAACTGAACATGAAGTCTTTTAATAAATTTGGCAAAAACCAGTCTTGTGACTCAGGAGCAGTTTGCCTATTTACCTTTGACAAACAGTGGAAACACGGCATTATTTGCATGAATTTCAAACCAAGGTCCACTGTAAATAACACTGGATTTTGAGTGAAGAAAGAACAAGTGGGAAAGCATGTGAGAGCAGCAGGAATGCTGATTATAACTTTTTCTCATTAGCAAATATGCAAATATGTTTTTTTACTTACCTAATATTCCTGCTACAAAGCAAAATCCTCCCTAGACTTTAAAAAATGGACAACTTGTTGTAAAGGGGTAATGATACTAAGATTTCAAGGAAGTATGCTTTTAACCTGATAATAAAAAAAGTGTATTGGTGAAGAATCTGCTCCTCTCTGCTCACGAAAATAAATAAAATTACCGATTTTGAGTAAACTTTCATTCCTTAATGCATTGCGAATAAACAAAAGTTGCATTTTCAATTGCCCCTTTTTTTACTTGGGAAAGAAACACATTATTGAAATGAAAATGATGCCATTGCTTTTGTCTTTGTGATACTGTGATTTTTAATGTCAGAGGTTACTGATCTTCTGAAACTTCTGCCTTTCTTTTTCATAGATAAAAATATTCTTTATTAATGAGATTTGTTTTGTTTTGTTTGGGGGAACACATGTTCTGTTTCCTCTGAGAATTTGGTGCTTAAGTAAAAAGCTGGCATTAATAGGGAGAAGCATATCTCCTTTATAGATTCATCTTCTATTTTGAGAAACACAGCAGGCCTGTAGAAAGAAGCAGGTCATGTCATTTTGTGGTGATGAATAAAAATAATAGAAATTATTTATACAACCCAGAAAAAGAATGCAACAGGAATGAGCAGAAGTTAATTAGTAAACCATGAGAATCTAGATATCTTCTTATGTACAAAAGTAGTCAGTAAAGTACCATGCCAATGAAAGGCACAAACCCTAACTAGAGTGGCCACCCAAGCTGGAAGAAAGACTTCAAGGCTGATAGATAACAGTCTCAAATAATGATTTGTAAGAGACCTGGTTTATGCTAGGATGAAAGGTAAGACAGGCAAAGTTTGTCTCCTGATACGAAAGAAACTGCATGTGATGATACTTTATAAACCATTTGAGAATTGTAAGAAACTCTTACTGGTGTTTGAACGACACTCAGTGGGAACTTTCATGACAGGAATGCAGATGGTCTTCCTATGTTATGCAGATTTCATAAGTCTCACAGAAGTTTTGGATGGTTAGACTTTACCCAAGTGTCTAGTTTGTTAGCTCTAAACATTGCATCTCAGACCTCATAAAAATGCTTCAAATCTTTTTTTATGGTTACAAAGACTTTTTAAAACTCGATAAACTAACAGAACTTATTTTGACGGCCCTCATAGGTAATTTAAAATTTCTATTTCCATGATGCATTTCTAAAGGTGGAAGTAATTGAAGAAATGACAAGGGCAACATTCTAGATTGTAAATATTTCCCTTTCATTTGTGGCTTACTTCTCTCCAATTAAGTCAGCTTAAAGGTATTTCTGCTGCTAACAGTTAACCATGTAGGACAAAGTAAATTATAAGCATATCATTTTTCTCCTTACTAAGGTTAAGAATCATGCATTTGATGGGCTAATAAACCATAATAAATAATATTGATTAGTTAAATAAAACATGGTTTAAAAAAACTGTCGAAGTAGAATTAGTCTGCTAAGTTGATGTTGGATATTCACTAGTTGAAAAATATTGGTCATAGCAAATACCATAGACTTTTAAGACTATATTTTAAGTAGATGTTTTATAGAAATTTAGAGCCATTAAGTTGGGAAAACAGAGGAGCACTAATTAAGGTCATAAAACCATTTTGTTGTGCCTGAAAAATATCTTAAGCTAAAAAAATGGAGGAACTGTTATAATAATGGCAAACACTCATTGAGTAATTCTTATGTGGCAGTCACTAAGCAGACAGATTAACTCCTTTAGTCTTCATAACAATATTTTTGGATAGAGATTAATGTTATAATTTTCACTTAGAGATGAGATACCCTCGGC
This sequence comes from Pongo pygmaeus, assembly GCF_028885625.2. Lineage (NCBI taxonomy): Eukaryota > Metazoa > Chordata > Mammalia > Primates > Hominidae > Pongo > Pongo pygmaeus. The sequence continues at coordinate 40,889,294 of NC_072389.2, forward strand.
CTACAGTATGAGGTCTCTTGTCTAAGGATAAACAGTAAGTGGCAGAGCTGGGATTTGAACCCAGACAGTATGGCCCTGAAGCCCAGTTTCCCAGCCATTATGCTAAGATTATTAGAAGACATGAGTAACCAAAAACAGGTATGAACACATCCCAATTCTGCTAATTTGTAGAAAGTTAGACCAAGTGAAGGTTAGAAAAGTAAATTCTAGACATTTTAGATACATGTTAGAAGGTCACTATTAATTGCAGACATTCTTATGGCCTGGAAAAAATCAAGATAAGGAAGATAGGAGAGAAAGGCAAGTAAATAAGGAGGGGGTGCCATAGCCAAGAAGATACTGCTAAGTATGAAAACACCATTCCTCATCTCAGTGTTTCAATTTAATTACTTGTGAGACTTTTTTCCTATAGAAAAGTCATGGAAAGCAATGGAAAAATAAAAGTTGTGTAAGTTTGCTTAAGTGATATTTACTTAGTAGCCCTCTTCTCTTCCATAATACATCAACTAAGCATTAATTCTGCTTGCATTTATGTACGTGTTTCAGTAGTAAGAATATATTTATAACTGGGCAGTGCAATTTGAATATTTAATATGTTTAAGAATAAGAATAGATGAGACTGTTGCTGGGAAAAATGCCTAATTATCAAAGACCACAATGAAGTTCAACTTTAAATAATCTTTGTTGCCTGTGATACAATCCTTCAGTTTCTCACAAGGAATATAAATTATTATAATAATAGTATAAATGATTATTAATGATAAGAATAATAGTTACTATAATGTTTATGGGGTATCTGCTAGTCTTAACTATGGTCAGTGATTTACATAAATGTTTATGTACAACTTACAAGGACCACATGTGTTAGGTATCCAAATCATTTTACAGGTGAGGAAACTGAGGCTCAATAAAGAAACTAACTTGTCCAAAGAATGTATGGAAATACAGGGTGGTTGAGTGGCCATTTATGCATCAAACCTGTATCATTTGCTTTCCATCTTTGTACTTGAGCAACACTGTTGAATTTGTTGTCCTCAGATATTTCAGAGATGTGTAATGAAGTCATTATAGTGATATGTAGGTTTTTGTTTGTTTGTTTGTTTTGACAGAGTCTTGCTCTGTCACCAGGCTGGAGTGCAATGGTGTGATCTCGGCTCACTGCAACCTCCGCCTCCTGGGTTCAAGCGATTCTCCTGCCTCAGCCTCCCAAGTAGCTGAGACTACAGGCGCACACCACGATGCCCAGCTAATTTGTGTATTTTTAGTAGAGACGGGGTTTCACCAAGTTGGCCAGGATGATCTCGATCTACTGACCTTGTGGTCTGCCTGCCTCAGCCTCCCAAAGTGCTGGGATTACAGGCGTGAACCACCATGCCTGGCTGTAGTTTTTAATTTCAAAGCAGTATTTACTGAGGTCAAATAAAGTAAAATGAATTATAATTGTTCTCAGAAAATTACTTAGGATAGTCAGTGGTGATATGGTAAAATTATATTCTCCACCAAAGAGATATATTTGACCAACTTTGCCTTTACAATGGCCTAATTACTGGTGTATATGGAAAAACTATGGTCTGTATTTTTCTTTTTTTCTAGATTCTTGCTATAGATGGAAAAGGAAGGACTCCTTTTTATTGAGCTACTGAAGGTCAAAAGTACATTATTGGACAAAAATATCAGTTTCTTAAAGGAGAAATGAACAACAATAGGATTTTTAAAAATTAGTTTCTTATCAATACATTGAACTGCTCTCCATAAGTGAGTGTTCCCTCAATACATAGAAACAATGGAAACCACTTTTAATAAGGCGGCACTTAAGCACAAACACACATACTATTTTTCTTACTCCTTTGACTCATCAGCAGGTGATTTGACATGCTGTGTTAAAGGGCTGATGTTTTTCTTGTGGGTGGAGACCCAGCCAGCTTTGACTGGGGTTGTGGGTGGAGAGCAGCATGCTTGGCCTTCTGTGAATGTTGATAACTTAACATTGACAAACGATCACATTATCATTAATCCAAAGTATTTGATTGAGGACCTGCATATTCATCATGTAGACACTGGCTTTAAACTTGAAGCATTCCTAAATAATCATATATATCAGGTTTAGAGGAGGGGTAGAAATGACATGGATATATGGACAGTAAATTTGAATTACTCTTCTAACTTGAAAATCATTTCATTGATTTGGAAAGAAGACCACAAACTCCATCCAGTTATTCATGAGCTGAAATGGAATAATGAGAATGGGAATGAAGAAGTACCCTTACTCCCCCAATGCCCCATGTCTGGCTGCATGGTATCATTAATATTTATAGTTTTTGAACAGAAAATTATCCTTATTCCAGGGACTTTCACTACTTATTGAACATATTTAAGATCTCAGCTAGCCCTTACGTATGCAGCTGTGGGCTACATGGAATTACCAAATCAAATAATTAAATAACAGCTCTTTTCATGTTGCCCAAATGTCATTGAAGCCTCTGGTGTACTCAGAGCATATATAGACGGTGTGGAATAATGTCAAGAGCATGGAATAGACTGCCGGTATTTGTAGCCTGGAGCTCCTACTAACTGGGCCTGAGACCTTGGCCAGTACCTACGTCATAGGGTTTCATGAGGCTTAAACAAGTTAACACATGTCAACCCTTGTGCCTGGCATGTAGTAAGGACTTAGAAAAAATAACCTATTTTATTTTACATGCCTCTTCATGTCAGTCTTAATTGAGCAGTCCTTTGGAATAAGTAGGATGATGTCTTGTTCATGTCCACATCTCTAATATCTAATTCCCAACAAACTAAGGTATGCAGTCATGTTTGTAGTTATAACTACCTTGCATCCTTCTACTGGATGAAGTGCCAAATAGAGTGTCCTATGTACTGTGGTTTTAAGGTGAAGTATTTTTACAAAAGGCACTTTAGTAGCATGAACAGGTCCCCAAACCTTTTGTTATTTATGAGGAGCTACACTCCTCTTCATTTGAAGCCTGGTGGACAGCTGGTATTGGGATGACAAGGTGTGTTATCAATGTATTCATCCAGGACAGAATTATTGAACACTAACTATGTGCTAGGCACAGTTCTAGGCATTGGGGACATGCAGGTGAACAAGACACATGAAGTCCCTGTTCTTGTGGATACTGGGGGTGGAAAGGACAGATAATAAAGGATGAGTAAATAAGAAAAATACCACCTGGAAGATAATTCTCTGCTATCAAAAATGAAAGAATGTGTGGAAATACTGGGTGGTTGAGTGACCATTTATGTCAGCTGATCGGGAAAGGTCTTTCTGAGGGAGCAGCACTTGAGCTGAGCTTTGAGTGAAAAGAAAGGCCGAGGCAAGTGAAGAGGGAGGAAAGGGTATTCCCAGAAAAGAGGCCAGCTTGTGCAAAGACCATGATTAAGGAATTTAAAGAGAACAGGGGGAAAAGGGAGAGTGGAGCAGGGTGGGGTTAAAGAAGAAGGCAGAAGCTTTGTTAGCCATCTTAAGGAGTTTGGATTTTATTTCAGATGCAGTAGAAAACCATCAGAGAATTCTAATAAAGCAGAGAGATGTTTAAAAAATACCACCCTGCCTGCTGTGTGGAAAGAGATCTTGGAGGGCAAGAGTGTCTTGATTCTTGTAGTTAAACTTTGAGCTGGCTTGGGTGAAAGAGGATCTACTTATTAGTGGAAACCCAGGAAGAATTGAAGATTGAACCCACAGAAAGGCCAGAGATGTGGCTGGTTTCAGGTACAACTGTAAACCAGAGTCCTGGATACTATGAGGACTCTGTCACTCAATCTTTTTATTCCACCTCTTCTGTATAGACTTTGTTTTCTCAATCCAGGTGGTACTACTTCTTTCTTGTGAGGCAACATGGCTACAGACAAATCCTAATTTTATCTCTTCATTGCTTCTACCACCAGAATGGATTAAATCTATCTTTCAGTAACAAGACTGAAATATCTCAGAGGAGGGCTCTGATTGGCTACTCCTGAATGAAACCACCATTGTCATGGAATGGGCTCATGAGCTCACCATAAAGATATTGAGGGATTAGAGGTACCAATGTACATCCAATGGGAAGTAAAAGGGAGGGGACCGGGCAGGCAATCCCATACTACCACGTTCTTAAGAAAGGGGGACAGGGAAGGGGGATTGCTAGAGTTCACAGGAGTGTCAGTCCTCCTAGGTGCTGGGAATGTAGCAGCAAACAAAACAGATGAAAATTCCTGTCCTCATGGAAATAGCATTTTAAGGTCCAAGGTTTAAAAAGTGCTATGTATAGCACCATATCACATGCAAAATGCTGTTTCAGCATCTGAAAACGCACCAAGAAAGCAAAATAGTGCGTCTCTGCCCTCTGCCTTTATGGAGTTTAAAGTGCACTGTGAAGTATAAAAGGAGAGGCAGAAGAAAGGGAACAGGTTTAGGGCACCCCTGCCATGTACTGCTCTCAGGCATGAAGATTAAGAGGAAAGAGATTCCAGAACTTGGTTCATCTCCCTGTTCTCCCCAGACCCTCATCATCATTGTAAATAGTGCAGCATGAGGAAGGTTCCCTGGCAGAAGCTGCATGGCTGTGGCCCCCTCCCTGTGCCTTGGTAGTGTACACCAGGCTAAGGCCTGACCAGCTTCACTGCCAGCCTCTCCTTTACAGGCTGTACATTCCAAGTGTCATGATGCAGGGAACCATTGTGCTAGCAGTGAGGGCAGCACCCTTTCTGACTGATCACAGTCAGCCTGTGGTGAATCTCTTCGCTTAGTCTAGTGATGCATTTTGTAAAACCACACATTCTGGGTTTAGCGCACTGGGGTTTTCACTGCCACATCCGTCAATCAGTTTCAATCACTTGCCAATCAGGTAACAGAACCAGAAGCCAAGAATCTGCCCAGCGCAGGCAAAGACCTAATGGGTTTGTCTGTCAAATGCATACTAATCCTGTGTTTCAGTGAAATGTTTTGAGCCAACTAACAACCACAGAATGAGTGACTCAACTTTTTTCTCTTATTTTAAAAACAGAAAACTATTAGAGACAGAAATGCACTCTGGTGAATAAAGGGCAGGACATTAAATTGGCAGAACTTCATAGTCTAGGTATGCTTATTTAGACTAATTGAAGGATTAGACAATTGGGCCTAAGACTGTATTTGTTCTGGTCAAGAAAATTGTGTGTTAAGAGCCTTAGCAATATTTTGATTACGCCTAGATGGAAACTAGAATGAACCAACTGATGTTTTTAAATGTATTTTTTTCCTTCTCAGCAAAAAGTGAATAGAGAAATGTTTGTGAGGTCAGATTTGTGGATTTGAGTTCAATATGAGCCAAGGATTTTACCACATCTTGGTGCCACTGGCCTTAGCTACTTGTGCCAGTTATTAATGAATTGTCCCTCAGCTCCACATTCACTTATTACTGACTGATCTGCGAAATATAGGTGAGCGTTTTAAATATTTTTCCTTTTCTTGCTTGCACCATGATAAGCTAAGTTTATTGAGGGCACCAGGAAGACACTGCAGGAGGAAGGACTTTTCCTTCCTGGTTCCTGTTCGCTTCTATTGGCAGATCCCTATGGCAGAGATGGCATCTCAAGCATCTGGCTCCTATAGCACAAGTGTCTTCTCCAGTGCCCAGTTTCTACACCCAGGACCACCTTCATGGGCATGCAGCCTGTGCAGTCACTCAAGGCCCTATGATTGCTTAGTGCTCTGTTGTTGCTGTCTTGTACTAGGCCCTGAAATTATCTAGCCAGTTCTGCCTTTATCTCAAGGCAGCTTCTCCAATGCCATGCTCTGTGACATGGGCTGCTTCTCCAGCACCTGCTTCCGACAGGGTACTGTGGTCAGCAGCAACCAGTGTCCAACAACTTTCCCAGTACCCCTCCCTGTGAATAGCTTTCTCTATCACACAGCAATTGAGGCATTTTCTGGTCCCTTTCTGCTCTGACCTTAGTTTCACTTGAGAAAATTGAGCCTTCTTTCAGCAGTGGGCTTGACAAACCAGATGGCAGCACTCCTCATGGGTTTACTCAGAGCAAGGGGTCCTGAGGACTGCGATGTACATCCAGCAGTCCTGCAAAGGAAGGCAGAACTCTAAATTGGAGAACAAAGGAGGGAAGCAGATGCCAAAGGAAGTGCTATGGCGATCAGAAGCAGTCAGTAATCTATAGTAGTAATAGTAGCAGTAGTAGCAGTAGTATAGTAGGGAAGGCTGGGGGAAGCCATTAAGGGCTGAAATGCGGGAATATTGGATCCCACTTATGGTGATGTCAGCTGTTGATATGGCTTCATATCCTAACTTTAAAGTACAGGACAAGTCCATTACCTGTTTCAGCTACACATTCATATACTGACACCAGAATAGATGCTGCTGGCTTGTCCTGTCCTTCTTTCTGTCCGTCTTCCCTTACTCCATGTCCTGGGGCAGAAGGTAATTATGCTGCTTGTCTGCCTTCGTGGGTAGGCAACAACATCACATCAAATCCCTAGACCCTCAACTGCGCTGAAATAAACGGCTAATTGCTAAGGAACTAATCACTTTCTATAATTTAGGATTCCCTCAACTCACGTATGTTGATTTATGATTTATACTTGTATTAACTGAGTTTTATGACCTTATTAAAAATAGATACAAATATTAATCCCTGCTAGCTAGTTTTCTCTCCATAAAAATTTCGTGAGGATGTTGCACATGCATTGGAAACATCTTAAGAGTTTTAGCAAATAATATTATTTGGCAGTAAGAGCAATCAGTTTTTTGTCCTATCTCCATCATAGACTGTAGCTGTGAAAATTAGTTTTACCTTGTATTTTGTTGTCTTAAATGTCAGTGTGTGTTACAGACTCTCTGGGATTTAAAGTTTGCAACATCAACAAAGTTCTATGCTAAATACATTGAAAATTGGGATAAGTATCTAAAATGGGTCTCTATTTTCAAATGACTTTCATGTTCTCTTTAAAAAGTGGCAGTCGTAAAGACAATTCAACAAATTAAATAGTAAGAAAAAATTTTAAAAAAGGAAAAAATAAAATTGAACACATGTAAAGTATATTCAGTGATGGGCTAGAAGGGTTACATAAGCAATTTCTCATTTATTATTCATGACTTTTCTATTGTTGGAACATTTTAAAACTCTTCAAAATAATGCTAATTTTGAAAAATATAGTACTATACACAGTTTAGTTTTCCAACCCTTGATGTTTTTAACTGTACTGCACCTGTCTGTCTTCAAACCTGGAATATTCTCCAGCATTGCCTTTTTAAATTTCATTTCTCTGCCATTCCACCAATTTCTTTTGCTGGAATTTATATTAAATGTACATTGGGTCCTCATAAGTTAATTTTGTTGTCTCAACTACTATTTCATATTATTTAATTTATTAATCTTTTGGTGCTGCATTCTGGAGCAATTTTTCAGTCAGACACGGGCCAGGCAGTTTCAAGGCAGTTTGATGGCGCTGTAGTTGATGGGAGAGGCCTGCGGCTTGGGGGATGCAGGGCTGTTCAGGAGGGTGGGTTGTGCTTGGGCTTGCACGCCTCTGACCTCCAGTCCCTCCTCCATCCCTGCAGCTGAGGGCACCCGGTGCACAGACCCACCTGCAGGCAAGCCCGCCATGGTGGCCAATCGCAAGGGCGGCCTGAAGCTGAATGCCATCTGTGCCAAGCTCCAGGTGGTGTTGGAGAAGCGAGCTCAGGCTGGCTCCCACACCGGGAGCAGCCTGCCCTCCAACTTACCCATTCTATATTTAACAATATGAAGTTTAAAGTTTAATTTGTGAGATTTAAAATTTCAATTATTTTATATAGTTTTCCATTTTCTGGATTTCTAATTGTTTCTTTTTCACATCTACTTAACATTGTTTACTTCTGTTTTCTTTTATGATATCTTTTCTTTTTAAACATTTGGGATTGGGGTTAGTTTTTCAAAAATTCTTTGAGTCCTAACCATAATCTTTTTTGAAAAAGAAATTTGTAGATTATGCTACTATTTTCATTTTATCTGTAGTGAATTAATCTTCCAACTATGAATTTTGTTGGCTGTGTCTGGCCCACCTGCCTTCCTTCCTTTCTTACTCTTTCCTTCTCTTGCTTCCTCCTTCCATTCCTTTCTTCTTTCTCTATGCTCATTCTCTTCTTTACTTGCCTTATGGTTGTCTCCACTTTATCTCCTAGGTCCTAAAGTTCAAATCCAGGTCTTACACTGGCAACTCAGGGCGGATATTCCACAGCTCCATTAGATGCTAGATTAGATATTAGATCTCACCACTAAGCTAATAGGTGAGTTGGGCCAGGTTTAGGCAGCGTGACTCTGTCTGCTCTCTCTCACTCCCTGTAAAATGTAGCCCTTGGTTGCAGTCAATAGAAGCATTATTCAGACTCTTGAGTGGAGATTTGGTCATGTGGGAGGTAAGAGAAGAAGAGTCCTACTTAGTACTTGTTCTTATGCAGTCGGCCTTGTTTTCATCTCCTGGGAGTGCAATTAGTTTCTGTTTCTCTATAGAAGTTAAACTAAACTCTGTGTCTGAGGGGTGCCTCAAACATGGATTTGAATGATGGTCTTGACCAGTAGTCTCAAGGTCTTATGTAATAGTCTTTGTGTGTGTGTGTGTGTGTGTATGTGTGTGTGTGCACGCGCGTGCGTGCACATGTGGATATTTTTCATCCCAGGTTGGGATTAAGTGGTATATTATGTTAGTGACTCTACAATAGAATTTCATCTACAAGTAAGTAATCCAATCACTGAAGGAACATTTAGTCAGTGAACACTATGGACTAAGTAGAACACTAGGTCCTATGGGTACAGAGAACGAGGTTGAGCCTTCTCTTCAATGCTCGTCTAGGGCAGTGGCAGAGGCAGCATAGACAACCTTCCTTCTCCCTGACTTTGCTGCAAGTTTAACCTATGCTGTTTCTACTTTTGAGATTTTAGGAATTACTATGGTTTAGGTGGTTCAGCAAATACATGCATTATATTGGACATACATGAAACAGTCTCACCAGGTCTGCAGTGTCACTTACCTACAAACGTGAAAGGGGAAGGCCAGGTGTGCATGTCAAATGACTGCGTAGATCTGGTCAATGTTCTGTTGTCTGCTCCAAATACAGCAGCACAATTTTTGATATACTTATGAAAATAACTGAAACTTTGAAACTTTAGTTTTTATTTAAAGAAATCAGACCTAACCAGGATTAGTAAGCAGTGCCCAGATTAGCTGTATTAGTAATAAATAGTGAGTCAGAAGGGAGAAGCACCATCAGGACGACCAGAAGCTATGCCTGAGATGTGTTGTTTTTACCCATTTTTATCTTTGACTTATATTATTTTGATAAAGTAAGGAGACAAGCAAGAAGGAAAAGATAGGAGAAGGAACCCAAAAGGCCCAAAGGAAGGAGAATGGTTTCAGAGTAAGGAATTATTCCACAAAACAAAGAGCAGCAAGGCTTATTTAAGATAAGAAAGTAAATGATGAGACAGGGTTTAGGAAGAAAATAAAATCAGAATGGGGACAAACGAATTGTCCTTTCCTTCACATGAATGAAGTATAAACTATACTTCAATATAAATATAAAATGTACAATATAAAATTTCCTATTGTAACTCACTAGTCACCATCCTATATTTTCAGGGGTAAATTACCATTAAAACGTCTACTTACTTTCAATACAAGCAGGAGGATAGCTCCCAAATAAACTCATGTCTCATTCTCTCTGTTCTGGCAAGTCTTAAACGGATTCATTCTCCTAGGAATAGGAATTATGGAATCTAAGAATAAGACAATAATCTGGAAAAAGAGAAAGGAGAGAAAGGGCAAAATTTTCTTTTGTTTGCAAATCTAGTGTATTAATTGCATTCCTGGGAGACTTTCTGGACAGAGCCTCTGGTAAACAAATTAGATATAAACCGAAGGCGAGGGCACCAAGGTCACGGTGGTGAGGGAACATCAAGTGACAGGTGCTGGGACCCCCGATGCATGGCTTGCAGAGCAGATGTTCGCAAGGATGCAGTGATTATTGAACTGGTAATAAAAAAGCATCAGCTTACAGGCAGCCACGATGGATGCTGGTAATTATAAAGCATCCCCTGGGAGGAAAATGACACAAGTCAGCCACAACTCCGCAATCACCGGGGCATAATTAAAGCTCCAGTAACAGTTGTTAATAGGGTGCAAATAAAACAGGGGGAAAATTTGAACACAACCTTTTTTTTTCTTTCTTTTTTTTTTTTAAGAGACGACAAAGGGCAATGTAATTACAGGGACAGCAGATTTTATAATTTTGCTCCACATCATAAAACAAAGGGTTGGGGCTGTTAGGTGGACATAGATATTAAAGTATGGAAACCCAGATATACCTACATATATATGTATACACACACACACACACACATCAAAGGGAAAAAGTGTGTTTGCTCTTTGAATATGTAGTATGTGGGGGAGAACAGATTTTTAAACAGAATGTTTATATTCTAATTTTCAAAATGGTAGAAATACAAATATGTAAAGAAAACGGAATGCATGTAAATATTTGGCCATTTCATCCTTTCCGGAAGATCTGTAGTGCTATAATGTGCCAAGCTATATGATACTGTTGGTTAAAATGGTTTAGATATTGTTAAATAAAGTCAGTAAATCACTTACAGTGTTGAAAGTGTCACTTTTTCACAGAATGCTGCCAGCCACTCCCTAACCTAAAACATTAAGCAAAACAGAGCTCGTGTTCCACAGGCTAAATCACTGAAGCTATTTGCCAGCAGATATCCTAAGAAAAATATATCTACACCCATTGCGACCTGGTTGCTTGGGCAATTGGGCAACTAACTATGCATCTGCATGTGCATTACCAATTAGGCCTACATAAAGATCTATTTTAAGAGGCACGTGTGTAGTGGGATAAGAAAAGGAACGCTGTTAAGTTTCTGTCTAGCCAGCTTTTCATTAATGGATTTTCAGAAGACTGAGTTTAAAGGGGTGACAAATGTAGAAAACACACTGTACTTACTTGCACTAAAATTTGTGTAAGAAGAACATGAATACCCATATGTGTCAGTTTCAATAAACTGTAGGAAACAAGAGGAAATGAAATAGCAAATTTCAGTAAAACTTCTACTTCTGGAGTTTAATATGATCACAGTTAGCTACTGGAGAGGTTTCTCCTGCTTTCTTTGGGTATTTGGAAAGCTGGCCAATTAAAGCCTAACTAAATACTGATGTATTTGGTATGCATTCAAAATGAAATGCATTTGAGATAGGATGCATGAAAAATAAATTATATTTCAAATATGAACATAGATTTCCTAGTTCTGGAAAGGACCTGAGAGGCCATATGCCTCGTTACCCTTGAATGCCTACTGTGTACAGTGCACTGGTAAACATTATGAAATGTACTAAAAGACTGTATCTGTCCCCACAGAAGACTTGACATAGACACAAGAAATGTTAACTAATGATAAAAGGTGAAGTTCCTGACTTCTCTTGGGCCCTCGGGCCATGGAAAAATAATAAAAACTTCATGAGAAGCTCCCACTACTCCAAGAAGGAGTCAGAGGTACAAGATATATTATCCCAAGACTAAGATATTAAGAAATATGAATATTTTGGCTTTGGAGGCGGGGAGAAGTCTTTCTTTAATTGGCAATTAGGTCCTAAAGGAGTATAAAATGCACAACTATAGGACTGTTCTTGAAAAGACAATAACAAAAAAGGGTGAGAGAGAAAAAGGGAAATTCTATCCTCACCTCGGGGTAGAATAGGAAACAGTGTTCTGCAGGTGGCTCAGGATTCTGTAGAAAAAAGGCGGGTTAGAATCCAATAAGTGGGAAATGCTGTTTATTGCATCTCCCTCTTGGAAATTCACAATCATACTAGCCTATTAAATGCTCTGATAATAATCCTGCAGGGAGACTATATATCAAACTGGTTAAATATATTGCTTGGCTTTGGAGTTAAATAATCCTAGTTTGAGCCTCAGCCCTGCCCAAAACTAGGCAAGCTACTTAACCTATCAAACTAATAATTAAGACAGTTCTACCCTTGCTTTCCTCAACTATAAAATAGGGAGAATAGTAGTATCTACTTCCCTAGGTTGTTGTGAAGATTAAATAAAATATTTTATGTAGAGCATTTAGCATAGTTCCAGGTGCACAGGAAATGCTCAAAATATCTTAGATACAATAAGAATTAATATCTTATCATATAATAAATAAACCAACCTGTTTAACTTTGCTCACTTCAGTATATTTACCCTTTGACTATGGAACTATCTTTTCAAGAACACCTACAAACATTTGAAAATATATTAGTGTTTTGAGATAAACAGATTATGAAGCATTGACCTTGTGAGAATCACACGGTCCAAGGCAGGTGCTTATGACTTGCTCCTCTCACCACTCTGAAGTTATTCAGGTTTAATGTGGGCAGCGGGGCTTGGAATGGGAAGGGCTGTAGCTTTGATGTGTCAGAGGATGACTAGAAGAAGTCAAGTGGTGGAAGAAAAGGCAAGAGAGCTGTTCATCTATTTTTGTTTTTGTAATATTTGGCAATAATTGAGTAACAATTATCCTAATGGATTAATGTTTATCTGGAAAGTTACCACTATCTGTTTATGTTTGCCTCTTAAAATTTCATCACCGCATTGTCTAAAGACATTTCATTACTTGTCCTTATAGTCTTAACAACTTCCCCAAGACTTCAAATAAGGCTTTCAGTCTCCTACCGAACATGGGAGAAGTAAGACACTATTCTGCCATTTTCCTTCAATCTGCTGTTGTACGCCAGGAATATTCACTTCTTCTCTTATATGTCTGTTAACAGCAGATTTCAAGTGTTATATAAATCAGTGCCTAACAATATCAATTTTAGATTTAAAATAGTCCTAGTATAAAATGTATTGATTTTAGAGAAGGCTTTGTGTAAATTATCACATTTATAGTTTCTCCTAAAAAATGGACAATTCTACACCCTTACTTCGTTTCCATAATAGTGGAAAAGTAAAGCAGACTATTTTGATCAGAAAAAAAGAAGGGAAAATATAGATCAAATTGTTATCAGTTTTTTAAAGTGTTTCAAGGCATGGTCTATATGATTTTTTGCTCTCATTGCCTATAACTTTAACCACTCATTGTGCTTAGAATTCTTGCCAAAAAATTTAGCCAAATTTGTTTTGGATTTCTGATGGGACATCTTTTTCTTTCTTTCTTTCTTTTTTTTTTTTTAAAGCAAGCTAACATAGGAACAGAAAACCAAATACTGCATGTTCTCACTTATAAGTGGGAGCCAAATAATAAGAACATGTGGACACATAGAGGGGATCAACAGACACAGGGGCCTCCCTCAGGGTGGAGGGTGGGAGGAGGGAGAGGATCAGGAAAAGCAACTGTTGGGTACTAGGACATCTTTACAGTAGATTTATTTTTAATTCTTCTTTTAGGGGCTTTGTGCTCTATTTAAAAAATTATATGTAACTCATTGGAATGTTATTAATCTATGAGTTTATAATATGAGAAATTCTTCACTGGTTTTTGAACAAAGCTAAAAGAAAATAAAGGATTCTGCTTCACACTGGTGAATCTTTAAGTTACATATACACACATATTTAATTAATGGGGGTAACAAATGCTCATTCATTCATTTTGGCTAACAAAGGACTTAATGGGGATATAATAATAATTAAGACAGTCCTAAGGTCAAGAAGTTTCCAGTCTGCTAGCATGCTAAAAAAGCCACCCATATGTGTCATTTGCACTATTGCAAAAGTCTGTACAGGATGCTATGGGAGAACAGAGAGTAGAGAAGCCTTCCTAGAAAAGCTGCTATTTGAGACTTGAAGGATAAATGGGAAATACAGAAGGAGAGGGTTGTGTGTCAGAATTATGAGTTTCTGGCTCCTTCTTTGGTTCTTTTCTTTTTTCTAGGTATTCTCACTTCCTAAGTCTTCTCCCATAGTTACATGGCTGTCAATTCCATTTATATTAATGTGTTTACCATATTTATTTAGCTCTGACATTTCCCCTGAATTCTAGAATCATATCTAACTGCCTATCTAATATTGCACCTAGGTATTTAATATCACATTTTATATATTTAAAACAGAAAACTTTAAAAACTGCTTTACCACCAATTTGATCTTTTTCTAGTGTTCCCTGTGTTATAAAATCGCACTGCTTTTTTGGCTGCATAAATGTCTTCTTTTGAGAAGTGTCTGTTCATGTCCTTCGCCCACTTTTTGATGGGGTTGTTTGTTTTTTTCTTGTAAATTTGTTGGAGTTCATTGTAGATTCTGGATATTAGCCCTTTGTCAGATGAGTAGGTTGCGAAAATTTTCTCCCATTTTGTAGGTTGCCTGTTCACTCTGATGTTAGTTTCTTTTGCTGTGCAGAAGCTCTTGAGTTTAATTAGATCCCATTTGTCAATTTTGGCTTTTGTTGCCATTGCTTTTGGTGTTTTAGACATGAAGTCCTTGCCCATGCCTATGTCCTGAATGGTAATGCCTAGGTTTTCTTCTAGGGTTTTTATGGTTTTAGGTCTAACATTTAAGTCTTTAATCCACCTTGAATTGATTTTTGTATAAGGTGTAAGGAAGGGATCCAGTTTCAGCTTTCTCCATATGGCTAGCCAGTTTTCCCAGCACCATTTATTAAATAGGGAATCCTTTCCCCATTTCTTGTTTTTGTCAGGTTTGTCAAAGATCAGATACTTGTAGATATGTGGCATTATTTCTGACGGCTCTGTTCTGTTCCATTGATCTATATCTCTGTTTTGGTACCAGTACCATGCTGTTTTGGTTACTGTAGCCTTGTAGTATAGTTTGGAGTCAGGTAGTGTGATGCCTCCAGCTTTGTTCTTTTGGCTTATGATTGACTTGGCGATGTGGGCTCTTTTTTGGTTCCATATGAACTTTAAAGTAGTTTTTTCCAATTCTGTGAAGAAAGTCATTGGTAGCTTGATGGGGATGGCAGGACTATAAATCATGCTGCTATAAAGACACATGCACACGTATGTTTACTGCGGCATTATTCACAATAGCAAAGACTTGGAACCAACCCAAATGTCCAACAATGATAGACTGGATTAAGAAAATGTGGCACATATACACCATGGAATACTATGCAGCCATAAAAAATGATGAGTTCATGTCCTTTGTAGGGACATGGATGAAATTGGAAATCATCATTCTCAGTAAACTATCGCAAGAACAAAAAACCAAACACCGCATATTCTCACTCATAGGTGGGAATTGAACAATGAGAACACGTGGACACAGGAAGGGGAACATCACACTTCGGGGACTGTTGTGGGGTGGGGGGAGGGGGGAGGGATAGCATTGGGAGATATACCTAATGCTAGATGACGAGTTGGTGGGTGCAGCGCACCAGCATGGCACATGTATACATATGTAACTTACCTGCACATTGCGCACATGTACCATAAAACCTAAAGTATAATAATAATAATAATAATAATAATAATAATAATAATAAAAGAAAAAAAATAAAAAAATAAAATCGCACTGCTATTTATCTAGCTCTTAGATTTCTCTCTTGCTCCCTATATCCAATCTATCAGTACATTTTATTGGCTTTACCTTCAAATTATATGCTGCTTCTTACTATTTGCTGCTACTCCTCCACCCAAGTCATCTCTCCTCAGGATCATTGCAAGAGGTGACAAAAGAGTCTCCCTGCTTCTCCACATGCCCTGCACCTGCAGCGGGCAGAACGCTTCTTTTGAATCATAAGCCACATCATGTCACACCCTGGCTCACACCCTCCAGGGTCTTCCTATTAAGGAATAAAATCCAAAGTCCTGAGCATGGCTTTTAAACTTCCACATGGTCTCCCTGGATACCTCTCTAACTCTCCTCCTCACTCATCCTCTCCAGCTACACTGTCTTTCCAGCTGTCTCCTTATACCTTAGGACCTTTGCACTTATTTTTCTCTGTCTGAAATGGACTTCCCTCCTGTAGCCCACTTGCCTTGTTTCCTGTATTCAAGTCTCAGCTGAAAAGTCACCTCCCTGCATTAGCAAAATTAGCAAACCCTCTTCCTCAAGCAGCCTCTACTCTCTTTCTGAATTAATTCTTTACATATTTTAGTATGTGACTTTTATCATATAGATATGTAAGCTCTGTGATGCAACAGCTCGTTCTGTTTTATTCACTGCTGTATCTCTAATGCTCAGAAGATGAGCTAGCATATAGTAGGTGTCCAGTAAAAGTTGGATGAATTAAATATACATTTCTCATTTTCTTGGGATAATCAGGTAGAGATGTTTAGTTGTGTATATGCAAATAGGAAATTAGAAAGGAAGACCTAGTTTGGAATAAAAAAGTATTCTACATAGAGTAAGTTATTGCATTCAGAGAGGTGAATACAGGCAGTATAGCCAAATTCCTAAAAAGTGAGAAGGGAAGAAATGCATAGAAGCCCACCTTCCTCATTTAATGGGTAGTTGGCTTAAAAGCAAAGGTTGCACTAACGAAGTTTTAAAATTCCTTGCAGCCTCTCTGGTGAGAATTCTCCTTCCTTTCTTCTTTTCCTCCCTCTCTCCCTATTCACCTCATTTCCTTCCTTAGGCATAGTTTGGAATGTGCTTCATTTTAGTGTATGTAATTCATCTCGCATAGCAGAATCCTCCACTTCAGCAGCTCGTGTTCAAGTATGGAAGCTTTAAAAAATCTATTTATACTAATATTTGTATTTACATATTAATATGGTTTGGCTCCGTGTCCCCACCCAAATCTCATCTTAAATTGTAATCTCCATAATCCCCACATGTCAAGGGAGGGACCAGGTGGGAGGTGATTGGATCATGAGGGTAGTTTCCCCCATGCTGTTCTCATGATAGTGAGTTCTCAAGAGATATGGTGGTTTTATAAGACAGTTTTTTTTTACCTGCTTTTGCTTGCTCTCTCTTGCCAGCTGCTGTGTAAGACATGCTTCTTCCCCTTCTGACATGATTGTAAGTTTCCTGAGGCCTCCTCAGCCATGCAGAACTGAGTCAATTAAACCTCTTTTCTTCATAAATTACCCAGTCCGGGGTATTTCTTTATAACAGTATAAAAATGGACTAATACACATATATAGTGTGTGTATATGTGCATAAGTATGTTACACATGTGTATATTCATGTATATTTACACATAAAACAATGTGTGTACATACACACATATAAGGTTAATACAAGTTAGAAAGTACTGCATATCTTTATAGTCATGATCAAATGCTATGAGAATTTGGAGGATGAATCTAAGCTGAAGGTTCAAGACAGAAAAGGCATTCAGGCTGGATTCTTGATAGGCAGGATTTAGTGAGGTAGAGGAGAAAGCATGGACAAATGCCTGGAAAAATGCGTTTGGGAAAACATCATCTCAGCTGGCCAAATCATAATCTAAGAGTTCTTATTTTGATCATTGAAGTTATATTTATAGAGCATACTTTGCTCTTGTTCACATTTTCTTTGCATGTCAAAGAAAGTCAAATATGAGTAATTTTTATGGTATCTTATGTCATCACTATGTGGCCAAAGGCTATGATTTTATTTATTCAGTATGTGTTTGAAAATCAGTGTTACAAATCTACAAGCTAAGTGATCAGGACAAATGTAAATCTTGTTTTACTCTTCTTCCTTGATTTCAAGGACCATTCACAATCTGTGCTGAAGGAGTCATACTAGCCATAATTTATTAATAACATTGTCTATCTCACCCAGACCCAAGGCCATACATACTCAAGATAGTGACTTCTGGTATGATGTGAAAAGTGCCAAAGATCTCTTTGACAAAATACCTCCCCCCAATTACTCTTGAAATTCTAGAGGCCAGCCTTTTGACGTATCAGTGTTTTCTTTGACAATGATTCCTTATGTCATTGATTTTCCAAATTTTGTGCCATAGCAATCACCTAGGGGGATAAGTAGCATTTCTGATTGATCCAGTGGGTCCAGATTGTGAGTGTTTAGCATGGTACATGGATCCAGAGACCATACTTTGAGAAACACTGTTTTAGATAGCAAACAATTTACAAGGGTAGTGATTCATATGTTAGTGTGAATTCATTTAATTTAATGGCTTGCTTTCTAGTAGTAATTTCAGGTAAACTTGAATTTAATAAATAAAGTTAAAAGGTGAGGTATAAGGTTTTGTCCCAAGTAGGTGTGCACTGGTGAAGTAAAAGCCTGAATGTGAATACTGGGCACCTGTAAACAAAAGCATATACGGAATATTTTTTGTTAGTAAATGGGAGAGGGATGGGCAGAGGTGGAAAAAAAAAACTCACTGAATATGCTTTCACTATATTTTATGGCTACTACATTTTGCTAATCTCTGCCAACATTTCTGTTTGAACTATTTCATATTAGTTCCATCCTCTTTCCACTAGGCATTCGTTACATACAGCTTAAACCATTTCAGAACATGCTAAGGAAGTATTTGTTTGAAAATTGAGTGACCGTATTTTGGTATGAGAAAAACTATAATGTGGAAATATTTCTCTTTAGTCTACCAAGATTCAGGTGGATTTGGAAAAGAAAATCATGTTTCTGTACAATAATTTTTCTGGCCAGTTCTCTGCAATTTGTTGGAAAATTTTTTTAAAACACCGTCTTCTATTTTTTATCTTTTATAATGTTGCTATTTCTCTCTGCTTGGGACTTATCAATTATATAAACACATGCATGCTTCTTAAGACCCAGTTGTTACTCTCTGGCAGCCCTGCTTGTCAAAAAGGCTTATTCACTAGTTTCCATCAGTTTAAGCATTAAGAATAATGTCTTTGGCTTGACCAGCAAGCTATTTTATTGTCTAACTAAATGTTTAATCTCTGCAGAAGCTCTTCATAACTCCCACTTCATAGCAGCGCTAGTGACACTTCTAATTTTAACAGTGTCAAATTATGCCCAATTTATTTTGTTTGAATTCCTTGTTGTGAACTGTTATGTGTTCTCTAAACCTTCTTTCTGGAAGTTAACCCACAGCAGGGAGACACTTGTCACAAGGTGACTTTACTAGCAGTACTTTCTCCTCGGTGATAGAACTGGCTCACCTGCCAGCTTCAAATGGTTTCCCCCAAACACATAATGGCTGCCTCCCACTGAGATCTGAAGCAACCCCCTACATCTTGGAACCTGGCCAAAATGACACTGCTGAGATACACAAGGAGGAACTTTGCTATGTTTTCTGATGTGGAAATGGGACCGTGAAACAGTGAACAAATCTCCTTAATTTAAGATTCTCCTTGGTAGATACACGTTATAATCTTAAATTTTAGATAGAAAAAAAATCTACATTTAATTTAATGTTTAAAAATGGGGACAAGATTTTGTAAAAAGACATTTGAAAAAATGAGCAGTTAATTTATAGAGATATGAATAGAGGTCTTCAAAATATATAACACTCTTACCAACTAGTACCTTATAGCTATTTTTGTAGCACTGACATTTTTCTTCGGTTGTACTCCAAAATATTGAGCTATTTCTATTGTAGTTGAATAAAGGTAATTTATTTAGGAAGATACCATGCCCTACAAATAAAATATCTATAAGTATTATATTTTGACTTATTATAGTTTATTATGTTGAAATCATGACAGAGTAACTTTCTATAACTGGAATTTTGAGAGAAAAGATTCTAGAATCTGAGTTTTAGGGAGTCAGTTCCTCTGGTTGCTGCCTTGCTTCTCATCTCAACAGTGATGATTTTCAGTTTGTTTGGGGACAAATTATAGTGAAATGCATGCACAGTTCCCATTAGTGTCAATAGGAATTACGCACAGTGACGGAAGAATAGACCCCATATGTTTATGAGAAATGAATGATTTGAAGCATCTGTGAAACATTCTTAAAGGCATCTCTATCACTGCATGCAATCCCAGCAAGGTTTAAAAAAAACACAAGAATTGTATCTCATTATGTAGACTTTAAGGAGCATATCAGCACAACAAACACATGTGTTAGTTTTAAACAATACACTGCACTGAACATTTCTATAAGTGTAAAAGTAACTTTAGAGTATAAGCATCCTCTTCCAAAAAATAACATTTCTTTCTGTGCAATTCTGGTGTGTGTACATGTTCATATGATTTGATAAAGTATTCGCATTTTTATTATATAAAATCCCACTCAGATATTATAGAGTCATGCTTGGCAGAAATTTTTAAAACCTTTTAATTTTGCAATAATTTTAGATTTATAGAAAATTGCAAAGATAGTACATAGAATTCCTGTGTACTCTCCATTTAATTTCCCCTAATGCTGACACCTTACATAAGCATGGTACATGTGTAAAAATTAAGATATTTACATAGGAACAATATAATTAATAGACTTTATTCAGAATTCAGCATGTCCTTTTCCTATCTTATCATCAAATCCAGTGTACCACAATATATTTAATCTTTGCCTCTTTATTTAATCCATATGGCAATTCCCCCTACACTCTTTTTTTTTTTTTTTTTTTTTTAACCACATTGACAGTTATGGGGAGTACTGGTCAGGAATTTTTTTTGAATATTCTTCAATTTGGATTTGTCTGATTATTTTCTCATGATTAGGCTGGGGTTATGGGTTTTTGGAAGAATACCACAGAGGTGAAATACCCTTCTTATCACATGAAGAAGTATATGAGACCAACATCACTTACCGATATTGATGTTAACCCTAATCACTTAGTTAAGGTGATGTCTGCTCAATTTCTCCATTGTAAAAGTACTAATATTTTTTTCTACAATAATCATTGGCAATTAGTCACTGAGTCCAATTTATTGTCAAGGGGAAGGAAATTAAACTCTATCTCTTGGAGGGAGGAATATCTACAGATATTATTTGAATCTCTTCTGTAAAGATTTGTCATTTCTTAATTAATTGATTAATTCATGTCAGTATTGACCCAAGAGTATTTATTTTACTCTTTTGGTTATAACACAATACTATTTTTGTTAATTTTGATACTCAAACAACAGCTTTGACCAGTGGGAGCTTTTATAGGTTGGCTCCTATATCCTTTATTTATTGATACATAATAGTTGTCCATATTTATGGGGTACCGTGAAATTTGTTACATGCATAGAATGTGTAATGATCAAGTCAAGGTATTTAGGGATCCATCACCTTGAATGTTTATCATTTCTATGTTTTAGAAGCATTTCAAGTCATCTCTTTTAGCTATTTTGAAATGTATAATACATTGTTGTTAACTAGTCACCCTATTCTGCTATGGAACATTAGGACTTACCTTTTTTTAATCTGTGTGTTTGTACCCGTTAACCAACCTCTTTTTATTTTCCCTGCCCACTTACTCACCCTTTCCAGCCTCGGGTGTTTTTCATTCTCCCCTCCACCTCCATGAGATCGACTTTTTTAGCTTACACATATGAAGGACAGCATGGAATATTTGTCTTTGTGTGCCTGGCTTATTTCACTTAACACAATGACCTCCAGTTCCATTTGTGGTTGCTGCGCATAACATGATTTCCTTCTTTTTTTATGGCCAAATAGTACTCAATTGTGTATATATGCCACAGCTGCTTCAGTCATTTGTCATTGATGGACACTAAGATTAATTCCATTTCTTTGCTATTGTGAATAGTGCTATAATAAATATGAGGGTGCAGGTATCCCTTTGGTATACTGATTTCCTTTCCTTTGAATCAATACCCAGTGGTGGGATTGCTTGATAGTATGGTGGTTCTATTTTTAGCTTTTTGAAAAATCTGCGTGATGTTTTCCATAGTGGCTGTACTAATTTATATTCATGCCAATAGTTAATTGTATATTTTGGGTATTAGTTTCTTGCCAGATGAATAGTTTGCAAATATTTTCTCCCATTTAACAGGCTGTATCTTTATTCTGTTGATTGTTTCCTTTGCTGTGCAGATTTTTAGTTTAAAGCACAGTCCCATTTGTCTATTTTTGTTTTGGTTGCCTGTGCTTTTGAGGTCTTAACCATAAAAATCTTTGCATAGACTTATGTCTTTTCCCCTAAGTTTTCTTCTAGTTGTTTTATAATTTTGGGTCTTATGTTTAAGGCTTTAATCCACATTGAGTTGGTTTTTGTAGGGGTAAGGATAGGGGTCCAGTTTCATTCTTCTGCACATGGATATCCAATTTTCCTAGCACCATTTATTGAAGAGGGTGTCCTTTTCCCAATGTATGCTCTTGGCATCTTCATTGAAAATCAGTTGCCTGTAAATACATGGATTTTCCTGGGTTCTTTATTCTGCTTTATTGTTTCATGTGTCTGTTTTTATACCAATACTATGCTCTTTTGGTTGCTATAGCCTTGTAATATATTTGGAAGTCAGGTAATGTGATGCCCTGAGCTTTATTTTTTTTGCTTAGGATTGCTTTGGCTATTTGGATACTCATTTGGTTCCATATACATTTTAGGATTTTTAAAATATTTCTGTGAAAAATGGTATTGATATTTGATAGAGATTGCATGAAGTCTGTGAATTGCGTTGAGTAATATGGTCATTTTAATGATTTTAATTCTCTCAATCCATAAGCATGAGGTGTCATTTTATTTGTTTGTATCCTCCTCAATTTATCTTATCAGTGTTTTGTAGTTTTCCTCATAAAAGTCTTTCACTTCCTTGGTTAAATTTATTCTTAGTTTTTTTAGCTATCGTAAATGGGATTGCTTTATTGATTTCTTTCTCTGCTAGTTCTTTTTTGGGATATAGAAACACTATTTTTGTATTTTGATTTTGTATCCTGCAATTTTACTGAATTTATTTGTCAGATATATGAAATTTTTTGGCTGAGTCTTTAGGTCTTTATAGATATAAGATCATGTCATCTGCAAAGGGGGACAATTTAACTTCTTCTTTCCAACTTGGATGCTATTTATTTCTCTCTCCTGCCTGAGTTCTTTGTCTAAGACTTCCAGTATTATATTGAATAGGTGTAGTGAAAGTGTGCATCCTTGTCTTCAACCAGTTCTTTAAGAAAAGGCTTTCTGCTTTTCCCCATTCAGTGGGATGTTAGCTGTGGGTGTGTGATGTATATGACCTTTATTATGTTGAAGCATGTTCTTTCTATGCCTAGTTTGTTGAGTTTTTATCATGAAGAGATGTTGAAGTTTTTCAAATGCTTTTACTGTGTCTACTGAGATGATAATTTGATTTTTGTCCTTTATTCTGTTATGTGATATGTCATGTTTATTGATTTGCATATGTGGAACAATCCTTACATCCATGGGATAAATCCCACTTGATCATGTTGTATAATATTTTTAATGCACTGTTGGATTCAGTTTGCTAATATTTTGTTGAGGATTTTTGTGTCTGTGTTCATCAGGGATATTGCCCTGTAGTTTTCTTTTTTGTTCCACCCTTGTCTGGTTTGGGAATCAGAGTAATGCTGTTATTGTGGAATAAGTTAGGAAGAATTATCTCCTCTTCAATTTTTTGAAATACCTTAAGGAGAATTGGTATTAGTTCTTCTTTGTAAGTTTG
The DNA here is from genome assembly GCF_028885625.2 of Pongo pygmaeus. Taxonomy (NCBI): domain Eukaryota; kingdom Metazoa; phylum Chordata; class Mammalia; order Primates; family Hominidae; genus Pongo; species Pongo pygmaeus. Next base: position 40,912,722 of record NC_072389.2, read on the forward strand.
GTAGAATTCAGCAGTAAAGCCATCTGGTCTTGGAATTTTCTTTGTTGAGAGACTTTGTATTACTGATTCAATTTCATTACTTGTTATTTGTCTGTTCAGATTTTCTATTTTTTTATGATTCAATTTTGGTAGGTTATATGTGTCCAGAATTTTATCCATTTCCTCTAGGTTTTCAAGTTTTTTAGTGTATGGTTGTTTATAATAGTCTCCAATAATCTCTTGTATTCCTGTGGTATTAATTCTGATTGCTTATTTGGATCTTCTCTTTCTTTTCCCTTGGTTAGTCTAGCTAGCAGCTTATTGATTTTGTTTATCTTTTCAAAAAACCAATTTTTTTGTTTAGTTCTTTGTATTTTTTTTAGTTTCTATTTTATTTAGTTCTGCTCAGGTCTTTATTATTTCTTTCTTTCCACTTACTAACTTTAGGTTTGGTTTGTTTTTGCCTTTCTAGTTCCTTGAGATGCATTGTTAGATTGTTTATTTGAAATCTTTCTACTTTCTTAACATAGGCATTTTTTGCTATAAACTTCCCTCTTAGCACTGCTTTTGCTGTATTGCATAGATTTTGATATGTTGTGTTTCCATTTTTATTTGTTTCAGAAATATTTTGATTTCTTTCTAAATTTCTTTCTTGGCCCATTGGTCATTTAGGAACATTCTGTTTAATTTTCATGCATTTATACAGTTTCCAAAGTTCTTCTTGTTATTGATTTCTAGTTTTACATTGTGGCCTGAGAAAATACTTGATATGATTTTGATTTAAAAAAATTTGTTGAGACATGTTTTGTGTCCCAACATATTGTCTAAATTGGAAAATGTTCTAAGTGCTTATGAGAAGAATGTGTATTCTATGGCTGTTTAATGAAATGTTCTGTAAATGTCTGTAAGGTCCATTTGGTATAAAGTGCAGTTTAATCTACTGTTTCTATGTTGATTTTCTGCCTAGATGATGTGTTTAATTCTGAGGGTGGAGTATTGAAGTCCCCAGCTATTATAGTATTGGAGCCTATCTCTCCCTTTAGATCTAATATTTGCTTTATATATCTGGGTGCTGTGGTGTTGAGTGCATATATGCTTAGAAGTATTATATCCTTTTACTAAATTGAGCCCTTTATCATTATATAATGATCTTTTTTGCTTTTTTTTTTTTTTACTTAATCTGTTTTATCTGAGTATAGCTATGCCTGTTCACTTTTGGTTTCCATTTGTATGGAATATCTTTCCATTCATTTACTTTCAGTTTATATGTGTCTTTACAGGTAAAGCACATTTATTGGAGGGAGCATATGGTTGGGTCATGTTTTTTGATCCATTCAGGTAGTCTATATCTTTTAAGAGAAAAGTTTAATTCATTTATATTTAAGGTTATTATTGACATGTGAAGGCTTATTTGTGTTATTTTCTCAATTAATTTCTGGTTATTTTGTATATCCTTTATTCCTTTCTCTCTTATTGTTCAGTTAACATTGTGGTTTGGTGGTTTTCTGTAGTGGTAACATTTGAGTCCTTTCTTTTCTTTATTTGTGTGTTTACTTTACCAGTGGGTTTTATACTTTAATGGGTTTTAATAATAATAGATTTTGTCCCTTTGCTTCCAGGTTTAAGACTCCCTTAAACATGTCTTATAGGATGAGTCCAATGGTGATGAATTCCCTCAGCTTTTGCTTGTCTGGGAGAGACTTTATTTCTCTTTCATTTATGAAGGATAACATTCTAGGATATAATATTCTTAGCTAGCAATTTTTTTCCAACACTTTGAATATATCATCCCATTTTCTTTTGGTCTTTAAGGTTTCTTCTTTTTAATTTTTAATTTTTATGCATACATAGCACATATATATATTTATAAGGTCCATTTGATATTTTGATACTAGCATACAATGCATAATTATCACATCAAGGGATACTATTACCTCAACGTTTATCCTTTTTTGTGTTACAAACAATCCAGTTATACTTTTAGTTATTTTTAAATGTACAACAAATTATTGTTGATTATGATACATATACACAATGGAGTACTATTCAGCCATGGAAAAGAATGAGATCCTGTCATTTGAAACAACATAGATAGAGCTGGGAGTCATTATGTTAAGTGAAATAAGCCAGGCCTAAGAAGACAAACTTTGCATTTTCTTACTTATTTGTGAGATCTAAAAATTAAAACAATTGAACTCGTGGAGCTAGAGTAGAAAAATGGGTAACAGAGGCTGGAAAGGGTAGTAGGGTTGGGGGAGTGGAGTTGGTTAATGGGTACAAAAATATAGTTAGATAGAATGGATAACATCTGGGCTGTAAGGTTTCTACTAGGAAACCCACTATTAATCTGAAGGTGGTTTGCTTATAAATGAGTAGATGCTTTTCTCTTGCTATTTTTAGAATTCTCTCTTTGTGTTTGACTTTTGGCAGTTTCACTATAATGTGCGAATGGAGAAGATCTTTTCAAATTTCATTTATTTGGGGATTGCTGAGCTTCCTTTATCTGGATATCTAAATCTCTTGCTAGACTTCAGAAGTTTTCAGTTATTATTTTGTTAAGTAAGTTTTCTATTCTTTTTGTTTTCTGTTTGCCTTCTGACACACCTGAAATTTAAATATTTGGTTACTTTATGATGTTCCATATGTCATATAGGCTTTTAAAATTCATTCTTTTTTTTTAAAAAAAACTTTTGTCTGACTGGGTTATTTCAAGAGTTGTTTTCAAGTTCTAAAATTATTTTTTCTGTTTTATCTAGTCTATTGCTTAAGCTTTCAAATGTATTTTTTATTTCATTCAATAAATTATTGGTTGCCAGAATTTTTGTTTGGTTACTTTTTTTTTAAATGACATATATGTCGTTGGTAACTTCTCATTCATATCCTCAATTGGTTTTCTGATGTTTTTGTATTATTTATCTGCATTATCTTGCATCTCATTGTGCTTCTTTAATATTATTATTTTGAATTCTTTTGGGGGGATTTTATACATTTTTGTTTCATTGGAATCCGTTGATAGGAAATTACTTTTTTTTCCTTTGGAAGTGTCATATTTCCCTGCTTTTTCATATTTCCTGTGTCCTTACATTGACATCCACACATCTGGTGTAACAGTTGCTTCTCCAATTTTTTGAGTTTGCTTTCATAGGGGAGGATTTTTTCTAAAGATGTATCAATGGTGTTGGTTGGGTAGGGTACTTTGGCTTTGACTCTGGGTATGTGCAGTAGTGTTTTCTCTGTATGATCTTTGGCTGTAAACAGTGTCAGTGTTGTCTGTAATTTTCTCAATGGCTTACGATGTGGTTGTTAGTGGAGGCTGCGGTGAATTTTTGCTGATGATAGAGATGCCATGTGGGCCAGTCCTTGGGCTCCAGTGGTGGTAGCAATGATCTGAGCCTGTCTTTCTTGGGTCACAGGATGACATATGATAAGGACAGTGTTAGCGGATTCAGGCAGATTGATTGTTGGGTCTTCAGGCATCTTGCTCAAGTGCTGGCAGTGGCAGCAGTGGGCCAGGTAAATGAGCAGGTCCTTGGACCCCTGGGCAGTGGGTGTAGCGTGGGCTATGGCAGTAGCAGTGGCAGGAAAACCTTTTAGATTACAAGCTGCCTGTGCGGGTATTGGCAGTGGCTGTGATGAGCTGGGTAAGCCAGTCTCCTGCAGGTGGCATGTTGGGTTGGGTGCCAGCTGTGATGGCAGCAGCAGGTTGAGTGGGCTCATCCTCAGGCCTTCAGGAGGAGTGTTCAGGTGTACGTTAGCTCCTATACTTTTTTGACATGTCTCTATCCTCTCTTATTTTTAGATTTTTGAATACTTACTTCCTTTTTGACACTACGAGATGCTCTAGATTCATCCTGTATTTTTCTTGTTCCAATTGTAAAATCACCCATTTCTCTACAGAGCCCTGGATTTTCTTATTGAAGAATTACATTTAGAAATCAAAATCTAGGTGCTAGGTATGCTCATTGTAATGGGGGTTCACTGTGTCTAGACCCTCTCAGTGAATAGTGCTAGGGAATATTTTATGTATACTAACATACACATTTACATTTGTGTATCTTTCTAGTGAGATGTTAAAAGAAACATGAATTTATACTGATATTTGTAATTCTAATGCAGCATAACATGGTTCACTCAAATCTCTCCCTCTGCTTTGTTTATTTGTAATCTCTTCCTGCTATAATGAGAAACCTGGCTCCCATTATCTATAAATTATTTATTTGTTCATATAAGTAAATACATTCAAATAAGCAAGGTATATGACATATGTATAATTTTAGAATTGCTAACCCATTCCTGGTGTGAAAAATGGTTAGAGAACAATGGCTGTGTGCAGTTCTTTTTATCTTTTGCTTTGCCATATCAAGTAAAATTACCATTTCCACAGTTGCTTAGGTCAGCTCCTCCCCTCCTGCCCCAATCCCCCAACCCTGCACTTTAGTGAGTTTATATCATAGACATGTGTGATACAATTAGACTAATTTTTTACAATCTGCATTCCATCCTGAATCTCTCAACATCCTAGTTGAGTTTTTAAAAAGCATTTGAGTAAAATGGTGTGCAATTCTATATTTTTCTGCCCTCTGCTTGCATTAATATTATCAGTTACTCACTTTAAATCTTTTCTAATATGAGCATTTATTTCTATACATTTTCCTCTAAATGCTGTGTTAGCTGCATCCACAAACTTTGACTTGTATTTTTATTTTCTTTTAGTTCAAAATTTTTTTTTTAGATGGACTCTCACTCTGTCGCCCAGGCTGGAGTGCAATGGCGCAATCTCAGCTCACTGCACCTCTGCCTCCTGGATTCAAGCAATTCTTGTGTCTCAGCCTCCTGAGAAGCTAAGATTACAGGTGCCTGCCACCAAGCCTGGCTAATTTTTGTGTTTTTAGTAGAGATGAGGTTTCACCATGTTGGCCAGGCTGGTCTTGAACTCTTGACCTCAGGTGATCCACCCGCCTCGGCCTCCCAAAGTGCTGGGATTACAGGCGTGAGCCACCATGCTTGGTCTAGTTCACAATATTGTTAATTGTTTTGAGCATTCTGTGTCTCGCAGATTATTTTAAAGCATGCTGTTTAATTTCCAAATATTTGATCATTTCCAGGTATCTTTCCATTATTTATTTTTTGTTTAATCAATTATAGTCTGAGACCACGTTTTGTACAGTTTCTATTCCTTCAAGTTTATTTTCTCGTTTCATGCCCCCACCCCTGACCCAAAAACAAAAAGCAAAATCTATCTTGGTGACTGTTTCACATGCACTTGGGAAGAATGTGTATTCTGCTATTGTTGGGTGGCATATTTTATAAATATCTGTTAGGTTAAGTTGGCTGATGGTGTTGGTTAAGTCTCCAGTTTCCTTACTGATTTTCTGCCTACTTATTCTATTAATTACTGAGAGAAAAATGTTGAAGTTCCTACTCTAGTTGTGAGCTCATCTATTGTCTATTTCTTTTTTTCCCCATCTCTTAGTACTTGCCTCATGTACTTTGAAGTTCTATTGTTAATACACATTTAAAATTTGTGTCCTTTGTAGAATTGATTTTGTTATTATCCAATATCCATCCTTATCCTTAATAATATCCCTTGTTCTGAAGGTTATCTGAAATCAATATAGTCATTCCGGCTCACTTTTAGTTAGTGGTCACATGCTATAATTTTTACCATCCTTTTACTTTATCTAATCTGTGTCTTTACATTTAAAGTATGTGGCTTTGAGATAGCATATTGCTTTGTGTTGCATTTTTTGTTCATTCTGACAGCCACAGGTGTGTTTATATCATTCAGATTTAAAGTGATTATTGATATAGCTGGATTAAAATCTACCAACTTGCTAGCTTTTTCCTATTTTGTTTTATTAATTCTTTGCTTTCTTCTCCTCTTTTTTGTATTCCAGGGTTTAATTAAATATTTTTCATAATTTCACTTTATGTCCTCTGTTTATTTACTATTTATACTTCTTTAAAAAACATTTTAGTTGCTTTAATAGGGTTTGTAATGTAAGTTTGATATGGTTTGGCTCTGTGTCCCCACCTAAATCTCACCTAGAATTGTAATTTCCATAATCCCCACGTGTCAAGGGCAGGACCAGGTGGAAGTAATTGAATCATGGGGGCAGCTTCCCCCATGCTGTTCTCGTCATAATGAGTGAGTCTCACTAGATCTGATGGTTTTATAAGCGTCTGGCATTTCCACTGCTTGCATTCATTCTCTCTCCCACCGCCCTGTGAAGAGGTGCCTTCCACCATGATTGTAAGTTTCCTGAGGCATCCTCAGCCATGTGGAACTGTGAGTCAATTAAACCTCTTTTCTTTATAAATTACCCAGTCTCAGGTATTTTTTCATAGCAGCGTGAGAATGGACTAATACGAAGTTTTAATTTAGATAAGTCCCTCTTCAAATAATACTATAGTCCTTCATGTTTATTGCTAGAACCTTATGCCAGTGTTTTCCCAATTCCTCCTTCCCACCCCTTGTGCCATTGTTGTTATACACTTTACTCTTACATATGATACAAATACATAAACATTGTCACTATTATTTAGTTATTTAACTTTTATAGCAACTAGAAGATATTTTAAGAACTATTTTATTACTGATGTTTTAAAAATTTATTTGTGTATATCTAAGTTTCTGTCCTATATCATATTCTTTTAAAATTTTTTTTATTAAAAACTTTCCTTATCATGCTGCAGTGATGTATTCTTTCTGCCTAAACTATTTCCTTTAAAATTTCTGGAGAAGGTCTGATGCAAATGGATTCCTCAGTGTTTTGCTTTGTTTTCTGAGAAATTCTTTAGTTACTCTTAATTTTTTAAAAGGTATTTTTACTGACTATAAAATAATGGCTTGACAGTTATTTTAAATGTAAAACTTCATTGTCTCCTTTCTTAACTTATTTTCTGATGTTTATTGTAATAATTATCTTGTTACTTTATGGCTAATGTTCTTTCTCCCTATGACTGCTCTTAAGATTTTCTCTTTGTCTTTCATTAAATATGACATGACAGGTATGTTTTCATTTAAATTTTTTTATCCTGCTTGATATCCTCTGAGCTTTTTAAATCTGTGGGTTTGACATCACTTGTTAAATTTGGACAATTCTTGGCCATTATATCTTTATATTTTTTTCATTGTCTCATTAATGCCCTTGCTACTTCTTCCTTCTGGGATTCTAAATATGCATATGTTAGACCATTTGAAATTATCCAATAGACCTTGGATTCACAGTTTTGTTTGTTCCCTGTTCTTTTTTTCTATTTGTGTTTCTGTTCGGGTAATTTCTACTGACATATCTTCAAGCTCACTCATTCTTTCATTGGCTGTGTCAAGTCTACTTAGGAAGCCATCAAAGAAATTCTTCATTTCTATGACCATGTATTTGATTTCTAGAATGTTTTTAGCACTTGAATTTTTCTAATAGTCTTCATCTTTGTGCTGCAATTACCTATCCAATTTTGTATGTCATCCATATTTTCCATTAGAGCTGTTAACATATTAATTATAGATATTTTATATTCCTTGTCCAATATTTGGTCATATTTAAGTCTGGTTCTGATGATTGCAATGTCTCTTTTGTTTTTCCTTGTCTTTTAAATTTTTTATGTTTTATAATTTTTTGTTGAAAACTAAACATGTTGAATAGGGCAATAATACTTCGGTAATCTTTTTAATATAGAGATAAACATGGCTTTCCTTTCGCTAAGACTTTAGTGTGGGTGTTTTTGTTAATCTAGTCAAGATTTAGATTGGATATGAAGTTTGTTATGGCTGTGGTTATCCTCAGTGCATCAAATTTCCCTGTGCGATTTCTTGCTTGTCCCTTTGGCTTTGGAACTTCCCTGTATGCTGCTTGTCAGGGACAGTCTGTTTCTTGCAGCTCTCTCAGTTACATTTCATTGTTATTTTTCTTCAATATGTGGTGGTGGGTGGTATGGAGGGACATTCTCTGATATTTCGATTAAACTTCAGTATTAGGGAGGCCTAGATGTAATGCTAGGCCTAGCATATCTTCATACACATTCCTCAAGAAGGGAATTTTTCCTCTGCTCCTTCTTCTACTTCAGTTGCAGTAGATTTCTATCATTGTCTTTATGTTACAATTTTGATGGCCTTCCTATTGCATATTGAGGCTTCTGTTCCTTAGGGGAGATGGTTTTGGGAAGGTTTAATAGTGGTTTCTGTTCTTCTCCCACAACCAGCACCATAGGACAAGATTTCTCCGAACTTTTCTTAACTTTCCTTATGAGTTTCCTAGAGAAAAAATTTGCAAGAAGGTACAAGCTCCTTTATGCTGGTGATCCTTTTTGGGATTTTGTACTCACACACTAGGTCACACTAAGCCCTCAGCATTTGTTAGAAATGTTCTAGCCTAATCTGTTTATCAGCTTATATAGTGTTTGGGAATGTCTTTCCCAGGTAAACAAGACTCTGTTCCTGTTTCTTCCTGCAAGCACATGTCTCTCTCTAGATTTGTTGTCAGTCCTTTGTCTGTCAACCTGAGTGCTATGATGAGTTCAATAAAAGTCATTTTTTTTCACTTTTTTTTTTTTTTTTTGAGACAGAGTCTTACTTTGTTGCCCAGGCTGGAGTGCAGTGATACAAACTTGGCTCACTGCACCTCCGCCTTCCAGGTTCAAGCAATTCTCTCGCCTCAGCCTCCCGAGTAGCTGGGATTACAGGCACATGCCACCACGCCCAGCTAATTTTTGTATTTTAGTAGAGACAGGGTTTCATCATGTTGGCCAGGCTGGTCTTGAACTCCTGACCTCAGGTGATCTGGTACGAACTTGGCTCACTACACCTCCGCCTTCCAGGTTCAAGCAATTCTCTTGCCTCAGCCTCCCGAGTAGCTGGGATTACAGGCGCATGGCACCATGCCCAGCTAATTTTTGTATTTTAGTAGAGACAGGGTTTCACCATGTTGGCCAGGCTGGTCTTGAACTCCTGACCTCAGGTGATCTGGTACGAACTTGGCTCACTGCACCTCCGCCTTCCAGGTTCAAGCAATTCTCTTGCCTCAGCCTCCCGAGTAGCTGGGATTACAGGTGCATGGCACCATGCCCAGCTAATTTTTGTATTTTAGTAGAGACAGGGTTTCACCATGTTGGCCAGGCTGGTCTTGAACTCCTGACCTCAGGTGATCTGCCCTCCTTGGCCTCCCAAAGTGTTGGAATTACAGGCGTTAGCCACCACACCCGGCCTTTTTTTTTTTTTCCCCAGCTTTTATCATGTTGTAAAGTTGGAAATAACTCTCTTTCCAGCTTTCTACATCCCTGATTTAAAACTGGAAGCCTTATGTGTTTTTGAAATGCTATTTACATGCATCAAATGATTTTGAATGATTGAATCAATCCAAAAGAGTCAAGCTGTTTTTTTGATAGACTAGACTCTTTCTTTGATTTGGTAGTTCCTATCCAGTTAGTCAAACAATATTGTGCATTTACTCAGAACTGGAGTATGGGGCAAATATACAATATATGGATAGAGCCTTTAGTCCCTACAGTCAATGAGTTGGGTGCTGTTATGAGCTCTTTTTAATTGCCTGCTTCTTTTAACTTCTTGCCTTCACCCCACTTCTTTTTATTATACACAATATTGAGAACAGAAAATGTAGAGAAGAATACCATGAGGGTTTGGGTGGAATCAAGCTAGCCTACTACAGATTCCAAAAGGTAGTGTCAATGATGCAGGCTGGTAAAGGAGACAAGAACCATTGCCTGGCTTATCTGGTGGAGATAGAGGCCCATCAGCATTATCAAGGATTGGTCACATTGTTAGGAAGGGATTGGAGAGAGTTGAACTGGTCAAAAGAGCAGGCAACACCCTGTCTTGAACATGAGTACAAACCGAGATATTTTGTCTCTCCTTCTTTGGTATACTGCAAAGATTTTTGGGTTCCTCTTCACCTAAAAATGTCAGCAAAATCCTATGTTTCTACTTAAGTTCTGGGCTTTCTTCAGAGATCCCCACCATATCCTGGTGAAAATAGACTGTTATGGGGTGCATAGTCATGCTGATCCATTTCTGTAGTTCTTGATGGTTTCTTCTGTCAGGAGGACAACCTATCCATACCTGATTTTTACAGTGATACCAGATGAGTATATTTTCCTGATCCGTTGGTCCCATATTTTTGGACCTTGGGCCAGATTCTGAGATCCAAATTCTCCTTAAAATTTAGAAGTTTCACCAGGAACTTTTTGGAAGGGTGAATTTCTTTTTAACCTTAAAGAAAGTTGGACAATGACTGCTTCAGTTGTCCTTGATCCTCTTTGTATCAACTGTTGCTAAGGAAATATATCTCACATTGATATATTTGTTTAAAATGTGGACATAAATCTAATGGTACTAAACATCTGTGTATATCCTTTTCCTTGGCTCTTATCTTAACTGATCTTATAGAAAGTAACCAGGGTCTTTCATTATGTTATTAATATAAAATTTGAACCTCAATGCAACACAGAGGCAGTTCTTTTTAGTGCTTAAGCATCTTCTGGAGCTGATTTGTGGTTTCTTTAGAGGTGTTGGTGGTAACTAGCCTCACCTGCACAGTGGAATCTGGATGGTTTACTTATTGTCCATGGTAGAGTTGCTCCTACTGGTTTATTTGGTCATGGAAAGTGAATCTAAAAAGTTGAAAACATAGCAGCAGAGGGTAGAACGGTACTTACCAGGGCTGAGGAGGTGGGTCAGGAGATGTTGGTTAAAAGATACAAAATTTCAGTTAGATAGGATGTATAAGTTCAAGAGATCTACTGTACAACATGAACACTACAGTTAATAACAATGTATTATATACTTGAAAATTGATAACAGAGTAGATTTTAAGTGTTCTCAAGACAAATAAGTGGTAAGTATAGTGAAGTAACGCATATTTAATTAATTTAGTCACCCACAATGTATACATATTTCAAAACATCATGTAATACATCATAAATATATACAATTTTAATTTGTCAATTAAAATAAATAAAGAATAAACAAATGAGATTTTTGTCTGGGGAACTAACTTGTAGGAAAAATAAAACAAAAGAAAGTACACTTTTTGCTTCTCTTTGGATCTCCATTTTACCATTCTCCAGGCACTATTTTGTGCTATTTCAGTTACATCTTGCAGGTTACCATGCAGAACCTTGATGTCTTGCTTGATAGAAGATTCATTGCCTTTTTTGGCAAAGACTGCTAGCTGCTTACCAAATCTATGTGTTTTTCTTCTTTCAGTCACCTAAGCAAAATACATTTCGTATCTTCCTTTGCAGTTAGGTGAAGCCATTTGACTGGGTTCTAGTAAGTGAAAAGTTAGTTGAAATAATCTGTGCCATTTTTGGGCCAAGGCTTTTGAGAAGCAGGCATGTATTCCTCATGCCCTCCTTCACCTTTCTGCTGGCTAAATGCAAATAGCTAAAGAGATTTAGAAGATTGTGGAGCCGCAAAGTGGAAGGCACCATTTTTCCTGAATTATCACATGGTAGGGAGCCACCAGCTAAGAAGAAATACATATGCCTTAAACTGTCTGGTGATTAAGAAATAATCTACTATTTTATATGAGCCATTTGCCTTTTATTTGTTTTTCTCCCCCTACCTTCACATATATCCTTGACGTCTTTGCTGCTTGGTTGGTCATGCTTTTGTGCTTCTTCCAGCCAGAGTTTTTAGAGATGCTGCTCTAGGATAACTCTGTCCAATATTCTAAATACTGGGGGGAAAATACCAGACTAAAATAGCTCTATTTTTACTTGGTGGCAGGTAGCATGGGGATTTGGACTTCCTTGTTTTTGGTGCTGAATTGCTTCCACTTTTATTCAATGTACATGTCCATGTCCATATTGATTTTCTTGTTCTTCTTCTTCTTCTTTTTTTTTTTGGAGACAGAATCTTGTTCTGTCACCCAGGCTGAAGTGCAATGGCGTGATCTCGGCTCACTGCAATCTCCACCTCCTGGGTTCAAGCAATTCTCCTGCCTCACCCTTCCAAACAGCTGGGATTACAGGTGTCTGCCACCATGCCTGGCTGATTTTTTTTGTATTTTTAGTAGAGACGGGGTTTCACCATGTTGTCTAGGCTCGTCTAGAACTCCTGACCTTTGGTAATCGACCTGCCTCGGCCTCCCAAAGTGTTGGGATTACAGGCGTGAGCCACCACACCCAGCCCATATTGCTTTTTAAATTGTGTGTTTGCTCACACCTATTCCTATATTTCCTTTCAGCACCATCCCAGCAAAAAAATCAAATATGCAGTACTAAACACTTCCCATACCTTTCCAAGTTATTTTTACCAGGCCTAAAGAAGAGCAACAAAATTTAAAACTCAAATGTGGTCTTGTGGTAGTTCTTAAAAGAAGAAATTCTTAAAAGATCCAAGAAATTGATCAAAAGAAAACAACCTGAGCACTACCACAGACATTGCAGTTTCATACTTAGAGGATTGCATTGGGCAATTGTCACTCCTCATCCCCCAAATCAGGAAATTCCACAGTTCACTTGCCTTTGCTCCACAAAAGTAATCAAATAATTTTGGGAAATGCTAAATTATACATTCCCAGGTATATAAACCAGGTACTTTGGCATATTCTAGGTTCCGAGAGAGACATCTTGAACCTAAAATATGCTTAACTTTAGTTAGCCCATTCCCATACTAATGTGAACAAAAGCTAAGTGTATTACAACTATTCAAGTACTTAAATTCCAGCATATCTCATAATTATATTGCCACTACTACTTGTCGTAGTTCATTTGTGCTGCTATGATAGAATATCTGAGACTGGTTAATTTATAAGAAGGAAATCTTTTTTCTCACAATTCTGGAGGCTGGGAAGTCCAACATAAACGTGCTGGAAGCTTCAGTTGCCTGGTGAGGGTTGCATCCTCCAGAGAGCAGGAATCCTGTGTCCTCACATAGCAGAAGGTGGAAGGACAAGCTAGCCAAATGCTGCATGGAGCCTCTTTTATTAAGAGCCTTAATCCCGTTAATGAAGGAGGAGCCCTTATGGCCTAATTACCTCCTAAAGGTCCTGCCTCTTAGTACCGTCACATTGGCAACACTTGACTTTTGGAGGGGACATATTTAAACCATAGCACTATTTATTTTTTGGTTTGCACTTGTGTCATGTCTCTTTTCAATTTTTCTTTTTAAATTTAAGTATATTTCTTATTAACTACATAGAACCGATTTTGTTTTGTAGATCCAATTTGGTAGTTTTTATCTTTTAATTGGTGATTTTGTCTATTTAGTGTAATGACCAATTTGATTTATTTTATGCCTTTCATTTTACTTTATGTATTAATTTAACCTGTTTTCTCCCTCATTTTCTTCTATCTTATTTTCATTGATTCAGTTAAGTTGTTATTTATTCTCTTTGCTCATCATGGTTAATTTTGAAATTCCTCTGATTTTCCATGTAATTTATGGTCCCCTTCCCAGCTCTCATGTTCAGGCACATATTTTTCTACTGTTGTTTGAAAACAAGATACCATTTCATTCAGCAAGATACCCTATTTTTCTTTAATTTCTCACCTCTCCAAATAGTGAAACTGTTGGGATAATTTTACTTCTTTCATCCTCCCCACATCCCCACACCTGCAGCCACAATCAAGTTTTAGAACATTTATGTCCTCTTCTTCTTACTTCTTACTTAACCCAATTTCTAAGTTTCAATTAGGTACTTTAGTGGGTTTTTTGATTCTGGACTGTATTTTTTTGTTCTGTTTTCAGTTTTAAATGACATAAAAACATTCATGTGACATATTTCTGTTATCTTTCAGTGTCTATGTCTATCTATCTATCATTTGACATGTATTGTCATGCTCCCTTCTCTTCATCGTTCATCATTACGAAGTCTGATTTTTGGCTCATTTGTATTCGGTTAGTCCGTATTTATTTACTTATTTTTGACACAGAGTGACTCTGTGATTCCTCTCTGGTTTTTTGTAGTCTAAAATGATTTTCCTTCCTGATATATGTCTAATTTTTTTTCCATCAGTAATCTCTTTTTGACATCTAGCATTTTGTAACTTCAAATGTTGCAAATGAGAAGTCTGATTTTTGTTTGTGTGATTAAGTGTTGTTTATTTGTAATCTCTTTTCTGTTTCAAAATGTGATTTCTGTATTTATATGTCAGTTTCAGTATTTTTAATGAACATTTCAAAACTTTTCAATTTAAAAAGGCAACAAAATGGTAAGATACCTAGCAGTAAATAAAAAAATAAATATGTAAAATTGATATAAAGGAAACAACATGTTACTAAGTGGAAATGCTAAGATGCTATAACTAGAAACGAGTTTTTCAATATTACAGACTCAATACTGCAGGTACCAATTGTTACTAAAATAATCGATACATTTAATGGCATCCAAATGGTTTCTTGGCAACTAGACAAGCTGATGTAAAAGACATTTTTGAAGAATAAATATACATAAATAAGTCAGGGAAATTCAAAAGTAGAAAAGTCATCAGGAAATTTGTGCTTTCCTAGATATTGAAACTTATAATGCTACAATAACTAAAACTCTTAGGCATTGAAATAAGTATACACACAGAGAAATGAAACAGAACCAACGTTCATTAATGGATAAAAATAACACAGATATTTAATAAATGTGAAATTCCATATCCATGAGAAAAATGTGGGTTATTCAATAAGAGGTATTGGGACAACAAAATTAAACATCTTTAAAAATTATCCATGCTCTACTTACCTCCTTTCTTTCAACAAAATGTATTTTAGATAGATCAAACATTTAAATGAAAAAGTTGAAGCCATTAAGTTACTAGAAGGAAATAGAGATTTAAAAAATCTCAGAGTGGGGAATGCCTTTTTAAATGTGAGATAACTTAGAAACCTAAAAAACTTGAAAAATTTGCCATAAAGTGTACATGAGAAAAGCATCATAAACATACACAAAAAATAAATAAACTCTGAAAAAATAATTGGTAAACATATATTATAGAACAAAGGCTAATGTCCTTAATATGTAAGGAATTTATCAAATTAATCCAATAGTACAAAGTGAATGGAATATGAACAAATGGCTTATGGAAAAGATAATCCAAATAGTGCTTAAAAGATTTTTAAAAAGCTTAATCTTGTTCATAATAATAGAAATACTCTTAAACTTATAGTAAGATACCATATGTAAAGTTTTATACATCCCAGTGTTGATGAGAATGTGAGGAAATAGCCACTCTCACATATTGTTTTTGTATGAGTCTAAATTACTGTAATTTCTATGGTAGGCATTTGACAATTTGTTATAAATTTTAAATACACATATCTTTTGCTCTGCAATTCTACTTCTAGAAATATCTTCTACAAATATATTCATACAAATGTGACCACATGTACAATGTCCACTGTACTCTGTTATAATAACAACATATTGGAATCAATCTAAATATCCGTTAATAGACAAGTAGTTAAATAAATGATAGTACATTAATACAAGGGAACATTATGTATCCATGAAATAATACCTTTTGATATGAAATGATCATACAAATAGATAACTAGGTGAAAATGGAAGACACAGAATAGAATGTATAGTATTACATATGCGTGTGTCTTATATTTGCCTGTATATTGCATAAAATCTCGTTGGAATAATACTTAAAGTCATAAAAGTTGTTGCCTCCAGCCAATTACGTGGCTGAGGAATGGTGGTGAAATGGTGTATTAGTTTTCCAGGGCTGCCACAACAAAGTACAACAGATATGGCTTAAACAACATATATTCATTTTCTCACAAGTTCTGGATGCTGGAAGTCCAAGATCAAGGTGTCAACAAGGTTTGGTTTCTTCTGAGGTCTCTCCTTGGCTTATAGATGGCCACCTTCTCGCTGAGTCTTCACATGGTCATTCCTCTGTGCACAGGTGTTTCTAGTATCCCTTTTGTAGGTTCAAATTTCCTCTTTTTATGAGAACACCAGTAAGATTGGATTAGGATCCACCCTAAAGCCCTCATTTCGATTTACTACCTCCAAATAGTCATGTTCTGAGGTACTGGGGGTTTGGCCTTCAACATATAAATTTTGGAAGGGACAAAATTCAGCCTGTAACAAAGAATGACTTAATTTTCACTCTATTCTCATTTGTCCTTTTTGAATTTTGTATTATATAATGTTATACTTTGTAAAAAATAAATAACTTTATTTTTTTATTTTTATTTTTTATTTTTTTGAGACAGAGTTTCACTCTTGTTGCTTAGGCTGGAGTGCAATGACATGATCTCGGCTTGCCACAACCTCTGCCTCCCAGGTTCAAGCAATTCTCCTGCCTCAGCCTCCCGAATAACTGGGATTACACACCTGGCTAATTTTTTTTTTTTTTTTTTTGTATTTTTATCACAGACAGGGTTTCTCCATGTTGGTCAGGCTGGTCTCGAACTCCCGACCTCAGATGATCCTCCCGCCTCAGCCTCCCAAAGTGCTGGGATTACAGGCGTGAGCCACTGCATCCGGCCATAAATAACTTTAAAAACAATCCTGTAATAAAAAATATCAGGCTGAAAATTTGCGCTGTGCACAGGTATCTCTAGTATCCCTTTTGTAGGTCCAAATTTGACTTCCTCATGGCCCAGTAGAAAAAGGATCAATACAATTTGGTGTGACAGTTAATTTGAATATGAAAATAAACTTGAATACAGGTGAGTATCACTTTAGACAAATATATGCTTGAATTCATAAAAATATTTATTTTATTGAAGTATTTCCTACATGGGTCCTTTAAACAGAGAGCTTTCAATATGATTCACTTTATAGGCATTTTCAGTATTTCACTGTGTAAGGAGAATTACACCCGAACATCTTTATTAATTTAGCGGTCTAATACTGCCAAAGTAATAGAACAAGATTTTCATGTAGAACAATTTTCGTTCTTTGAAATTCTATTCTTCTTTGAGTTTCATAGGTTATACATCTGTTTAACAGTGAATTCACACTTACATTTGAACAGAATTTAAAATGGAACGAGCAGAAATACTCTTAATGCAGTAGCCATAAAAAAGGCAGTTGTATTATTACTCACAGATATTGCATAGTTACCATGATAATCTAAGGACTATATGCTTCCTCTGAGGTTTTAAAAAACAGGATGAACAGCTATCTTTCTGGGTTAAGTGTAGTCTTGTCTCTAGACAGGAGGATGTGCAGGTAGTTCTCAAGATCATATTCAGCCTTGTGATTACTGTAGCAACAGTTATAAAAAGAACACAGAAGCTATGCCCTTTATAAGCCTTGATATATAATTTGGAATTTTGATAAAGATGGATATCAAACATGTTTCATCTACTTATATGATTTACTTTTAAAGGTCAATATAGGACTACACTAAGTGTTAATGAAAATAGTGTATAATCAGAATATGATCCATTAACTGCTGAGTTTCCACAATAGTTCTTTAAAATCTAGAATATTCATTACTATGTGAAAAAGTTAGAGAGATGTCTGTGTTACCTAGCGTGGGTGTTATGAACTAATCAGCATTTTTCACACAAAAAAATGTGGTTAGCGATGGGGTAACTTGTTCTGAAGGAGACTGTGGCTTTTGAGTGTTGACAGTCTTACAGAGATCCTTCACCAGCACATAAATACATGACCCTCTCCTCTAACTCCATTGCCTCCTCATACTCACAAGTATATTTGTGTATACCATAATGCAAAGCTAGATTAGGTATTGTGACAGTGACATAAATTTGCAGTTAACTCGATTAGCTAGAAAAGGCTGCATGAATTTCAGACTTAAGAAGGAAATATTAAGTACAAGGAAGATTACAAATAATGATGCTTTTAGTATATGTTTATTCTAACATGGAATGTCTAGTGACAGATTCTTTTTGGGAGACTAAATATCCTTCTCCAAAGCCTGAGGAATTTTATTAAATATCAAGAACCCAACTGAAATGACAAATTTCAAGTTTCATTAAATGACACCACCACCAGCACATTATTGTAGCTATTTTACAATATGTAGCTATTTTACTACATATTCTAACCATGCATTTGACTATGTCTATTTTGGAATAAAGTCTGTCATATTAGATATAGGTCACATTTCTGGCATTCTACAAGTGAAAATAATTTATAAGGTCCAGCACTTCAAAGTGGTATGCCTGATCATTGGTGCAACACAGATGAGGTCCAAACTAACATGTCCAGGTACAACAAATACTCACATTGCTATACGGTAATTTCTGATGTGTGTCCACCACCCCAAGTAATAAGGAAGCTACATTTCTGAGTTAATATGTGCCATAAATTAGGTGGTAACCATTTGTTCCTTCAAAAGTAATATTTTTCCATCTGCTGACAAACAGCTTATGAATACAAACAACAGATTTCCCAAATGCCTGTTTAAAAATTTCAGTACAGTATTTGTTGTGTCATTTTACCTCACCTACAAAGATTGTTCTCTGAAGTTTCCTGTTGCAGCAAGAAAGGCAAAACTGGAGGTATCATCCTATCAGCGCACGCGTGTGTGTGTGTATGTGTGTGTATATGCTAGAGAGAGAGGGAGGGAGAGAGGAAAAGAGACAGAGAGAACTAGTTTTCTTTTTTGTGTCCACTTATCTTTAATTCTTTTCCCTGGCTTGCTTCTTAACTCCCTGGAAGCCGTGACCTCCCTTCACTTGCCTTCCTGTCTCTTGGGTCCAGCTTAGGCATTCAGCTTTCAGCCATGTACACAACCTTTGCTGGTTATTGGTCTTATACTGGGGCTTGTCTATATCCCCTTCTCTCCTACAAACATGTGAGTTGGACCTCCTTGATTGCCTGAGGACAGTTCTGACTCTAGGCATAGCCATATATCCGTGGAGTCTACCATAACTCAGTCCTGATCAGCAAAAGGTGACAGTCATTTAATCCTATAAAGACTTTTGAAGGATGAAAAAATGTAAAAGTTTGAAAAATCATTGGCATACTCTCTCTGAAAAAGCAAGAAAAACATAGTCTTCCCAGGAGCCCCCATGACTGTGGGTATGGTTGGGAGAACCCTGAAGGTTTGCTTTCTTGCAAGCCTTGTGGTTGATGTGATCTTCAGCAAACTTTTCTCATGATAACTGGCATAATGTTGCAGATATAAAGGAGGTGGGCAAGCATATAGTTGGTGCAAACTTACTGATAATATATTTCTATTCTCTGGCCCTGTGCTCTTTACAGGCATCATCTTATCTCACCCATATAACCATCCTGAGACGTACATTTCAGGTTATTCTTGCTAATAAGGAAACAGGCTCATAGAGTTTGTGTGACATATCTAAAGTCATAGTTTTTAAGTGACAGCTCATGAGTTCCAACCCAGGTCTGGATTTGTATCCACATGTCTTTTCCATTACATTAAAGCTGGTTCTGAGGATGCAAGACAAAAGCTTAAACAAAACAAACAATAACAACAAAACTAACTTACAGATACTGAAAAGTGCCTAAGATATGAACAATTTAGTACTTTTTGAGGAAGACTATTCCAAAGATGCACCTGTCAAAAAGACTGTTTGATATTACACTTAATTCACTGTCTGTGAAAGCATGTTTTAGGTTTTCCTGTATTTCAAGATAATAGGCTGCTATTCAAATAATTCTTTCTTCTTGTGTCAAGTTCTGGGCAAGAAGCTACACTCAGCTGCTGCTGCATTCATCAAAGGACTAGTAGTTACAACAATAGCAGGACTCTTTATTTTTTTGAAACTGGTCTCACTGCTTCTATCCAGTGAGGTAAAATTGGCTCACTCTTAATATCAATATCAATATTCCACTGAATACTCTCAGAGCTCAGCATGCAAAGAAACACTTTAGGGTTGAATTGTCTGAGTTTGGCCTACGTAAGTCTCAATGAAGTTGACTTTCTCAGTCATAACAAGAGTTTAAGAAAAATAATCCTTTGAGCTGGGCTAATTTGGTACTTTTATTCCTGAGATATTTTTATTAAGGAAGATAGTAAACTTGGACTTTTCCTCTATCCCTTATACCATCAGCTGTGTTTGAAGTAGATTTTAATGTTTTTACTGAGGGTCTACCTTCAGAGAGCAGCTTTCATCACCAGGCTGGAGTCCTCATTCAGCAGTTTTGGAGCAGTCAGGGGCAAGGCCTTCCTGCTCCCACAGTCCCATTAATAAACAGAGATCTGGCTCTGCAGCCACCGGCTACTGCTCCCAGCGCAGCCACCCATCCCAGCGCAGCAGTAAATCAGCCCTGCATGTTTTCCTAATTTTAGGTTTGGTCTGACTTAATCCATCTAATAGGAAAAACATCTGGTCTAGTTTTACTTTTAATCTGTTCTTTACATCAGGAACTTTATCGCCCTGGGACCAGTAGTAACAAGAGGTTGGTTCTTGTACCTGGGCATGACTATGCGTGTGCCAATGCCTAATAAGGGCCTGCTTTCCATTTATGCTCTCCAGTCATTTATCGGCCTTAATTTACAATAAAGCATTGACATCACAATCAGCTTGGGGTTGTAAATTCCCCAATTAGTGAAAAGTCTATGTTGTGACACATTTTGGGTCAAGGGGAGCTGGGTATATCTGTGGGCAGGTTTAAAGTTATTTTTCACTATTAAATTTGCAAAGATCTGGGTATTTAACAGCCTTTTTTTATTAATAATAAATATTCTACAGCATAGTATTTGAGTTCAGTTTTACCTTTATATGGTTGTATGAAAGTGTACAAAGCATTATTTTAAAAGATGTATGGAAATAGCTTAGAGGAAATAGTAAAATACTGTCATATGGAGTCAGTTTAGTTTTAGTTTGGATTGGGCACGCAAGATAGCATAGACTATTTAATCCTTTAGGAAAGGGCCATAAACTGACTCTACTTTAACATTTTTGACTACAGTTGGAAGTAGTTTGGGTTTTAGAAATCCTTTCAATGAAAAGAGGCTAGTCATTTGGTTTCCCAAATAGCATTCTCCACTTTTTCTCTTGACATTCATCTCTGACTATTTTTCCTCTTCCAGCTCTCCTCCTCCCTGATGCCCTCCCTTCTAGAGCCCTTTCTCTCTGTAGTTTTTGAGAGAGCTTTTGGTCTAGTCCAAAGATATATTTTCTGAGTGAGGTGAGATCAATTGTTGCAAAAGTGTCTCGCTTTCCACTCAGCTTTCTACTTCTCCGAAGTGGTTAGGAAATCATGGACATGAGGTAACAGGGGACCTTATAGGAATTAACTTCAAATAGCCCCAGGCCTAAAAGCTCTTCCCAAATCTACAGTATGTTAGGGGACTTTAGCTCCCCAAAGTAATGTAGCTGTTTATGCACTCTTGCCTCTGAATTCCTTTTAACTGGGGCCTGAGAAATGCATAAGCAACATTACTTCAGCAAGCAAGAATTAATTATTGAAATCAATTATTGCGTCTTTGCGTCAACTGCAGTCAGTCCTCAGCGAGTTGACGTAAAAAAAATACTTGTCTCAATGGTTGTCTCTGTGAAAAGAGATTGAAATAAATGAAAAAGAAAAGGCACTGACTTTTGACTTGGTTCCATTTCATCTCTTAGGATTTCTAAGAAATTTTACTGGTTAGGGGCTAAAGAAAGAAAATATTTTAACTCTTTAATTCCATGGATGACAACTTGTTTCCTGCATAGCAAAATAACTTTTCTCATAATGCACAGCTTTTGGAATTTCTGACATGGGTAACTGTTAAAACTGTTTCAAAAGTGGCTCTCGACTTGCCCTTGTTTGTTCTGTCTGAAGGCTAAACCAGCATCTCTTGAAAATGCTGCCTATGTTCTTTGCCTCTTATCTTTGCCAGGAATGTCCTCTTCCATTCTCATTTTTTTATGTTGGAAATATTGAAGATTTACTTGGCAGGCACTTTCTAATGGGAAAGGTAGAAAGACACACAAATATACTATTAACAGACTTTTCAACGTACAGGAATCATGATCGTAAACATTCAAAGGGAGTATTTCGTGGGCCTTTCTGGAAACAGTCAATCACCTTATGAGTAAGAACAGTTAGATAGGAACATGCTTCTATAATTTCAAGTTGGATCATCAACTTTTTAAAATTGGAGATGACACGAACTCACCATCTCTGAGAAATACTGATTTGTAAGAGCTTTTCTAATTGGAGATATTAGAAGACATATTACTTATGTCTTAGTAAATTCAGGTTGCTATAATAAAATATCATAAACTGGGTGGCTTATATACAACAGAAATTTATTAACCATAGTCCTGGAGGCTGGGAAGTTCAAGAAGAAGATGTCAGTAGATTCAATGTTCTGTGATGGCCCATTTCTTATAGATGCACCTTCTTACTGTGCCGTCACAGTAAGGAGTGAGGGTCTCTCTGAGGTTTCACTTATAGGCCACTCATCCCATTCATAAGCACTCGGCCATGAACTAATCACCTTGCAAAGGCCTAATCTCCTAATACCATAACATCAAGGGTTATGATTTCAACATATGAATTTTGGGAAGACACTAACATTCAGACCACAGCACGTGATTCTTAGAAAAGAAATAAAGATAGAGCCCAAGAGCAAAATATACACTTATTCTCCTATGAAAATCTGCCACTGGATGGTAGACAAAATTTGAGACCCCCAACAAGCTTGAGACCCTATAGACACCTGAAACTACAAGATAAAAGGAGTGCTTTTGTGGCAAACATTAAGAAAAAAAGGGAAAGATTTTTTCCTGAGACTAGAAAGCATTCCCCTGGACCAGGAGAAGGAGAAGAGATACAGATTAGTGATGAGAGTGGAGAGGGCAATAAGCTCTTGAGAAAGGGGTGCTACAGCCTGCACAGTTGGCATGACCCCAAAGAGGGAATGGCTGAAACATGCATCTAGGCAGCCCCATAGAAATGCACAGGAAAGGCCTTGCAAGCAGGCTGCTGGTCCAAGGAGCTGGGTGGACAGGGACAAGAGACGAGTCACCCACAAACTGTGACTACCAGCCATAGCTCCCTTCCTACTCACAAGGTCTTTTCAAAATATCCTGCCCTATGCAGATCTCCTCGAACACTAACTAACCTTGAGGAAGAAGAGGGGAAGCCTCCCCAAATAGGAAGATTAAATCTTCTGCTAACTAGGCAGAATCAAGGATAAACTTGAAAGAGAAATGAAGTTGGCTTACGGAAAAATGAGAAAATGTCTATTTCTTATACCTGGAATTTTTGGATTGTGATTTCTACCTGTAGTAAATTCTATCCTTCATTCATATCCATTCAAATTGTCTCCAAATCTCTGCAGCTCTGGACTGTTCTGTGACTTGTTTCCTTTCTGCTGTCCACGGAGTACCACTTCTTTTGCAGCTTACTATTAGCAGAGATTGTGGCACCTGAAAATTATTGCTGTGTAATCTAGATTCTTAATAGAAATTCCAGGAAGCTCAGTTCTGGGCAGCATATGTGAACTGAAGGGAAATAAATATTCTTTTTTGAGGTCAAGAGGAGTCATGAGTAATTTAATATTGGCATCCCCCCTCCTCTCTAGCTCTCTCTGCAGGCAGTGACAGTGATTAGGAACGGGTCTCTGTCTCTTCCCGTAGAACTGATATGGAAATGTCTGGCTTCCCATTCTTTTCTCTCTAGCTGTGTAGTTACTGAGTGGACATCTCTTTTCCTGCTTTCTCTTTTATACCTCAGTTATTAGCTCATGTAGTGAAATGAATAGATGGGACAGATATTTAATAACTTCTATGGTCTAAGGTACTGCTCAAGTCCTTGCCCTGGAAGTGGTAGATATAATAATATAAAATAGTCAATAGAGAGGGATAGAGGCTGAGTGAAGGGGGAAGTTGAGTGATCTGTATGGGCTGAGTTTGGAAATAAACTTCAGCAAAGTCACCGCTGGAGCTTTGGCCTTAGCGGGTGGCAAGAGGCCAGATATCAAGGCTAGAACTCACAGCAAGTTAAAATTTCTAGAGCTGGAAATATGAATTCTTATGTATGAAATTATTCCATTGATTGCCATGGTTTCATTTTATTATACTAACATTTTTCAAAAACTGCCTACTAAAACAAAACAAAATAAAATTAATGCTAACATATTCTTTGTTACAAAAGAGCATGAGAAGTATATCTTTTTCTTGTGTTTGACAGTTCCAGCACTTGCTTGATATTTTGTTCAGATTCTTTAGAAGCAGAGCCTGAGATAAGAATTTGGGTGTATATTGTTTACTAAGTGAATAGTCATCAGAGAAAGGTAGAGAGGAATTAGGATATGGTAGGAAAAGGATCTAAGCAAGGATGTTTCTGGTTTCAACCTGATTCCACAGGGAATACTGGAGCAAAGATAAGGACTTGGCCTATTGTACCTCCATTTGTGTCAGTTATTGGCTGTAAGCTGTTCATTCCACCTTGTGTCTTGTGTGTGTGTATGTGTGTGCGCACACACATGTATATGTAAGATTTTTCCGGTAAGGTGGCTGGGAGTGTCAAGGTTAATCCTCCAACATTCATGACAACTCACACCAACCCATTCTGTGGTCAAGGCACCAGTGGCATTCAGCTTATTTGAGATTTTTCACTGTTAACATCTTTAATAACTAGCATTCCTCTACACCAACAACAATCAAGCCAAGAGCCAAATCAGGAATGAAATCCCATTCACAACTGCCGTAAAAAGAATAAATACCTAGGAATATAGCTACCTAGGGAAGTGAAATATCTCTACACGGGGAACTAATTTTTTTTAATTCTAAATTTAAAATGTTTAATTTAAAATTAAACAAATATTTTTAACACCTTTGATAATTTTAAAGTCTTTCACATTTAATGTATGAAATATGACATTTCATATTCTAATACTTTGTTAGCGCTAACTCATTTATTCAATAAACTATTTTTCGTAAGTGTTGGAGTTTGGAGTGCTGTTATACCATATGAGTATTAATACATTCTAATGTTGTGCTACCTTATAGAAAAGGATGCGAGAAATAAGGTACATGTCTATAATATTTTAGGGATTCTTTCCCAATATCCATTCACCTCAAAATTATTAATAGAATATGTGCTTTCAAGAAAAGAAATTATTTTAATTTATCCAAACTTTGCTAGAGAGTAAAGTAATAATCCTAATAAATAAAGTAATAGGAAAAATATTCAGGACAAAGTAGAACTGGCATTTAGAAAATAATAGAGTAGTGATAGTATTATAGTATCTGGAACTTCCTTTTTACATTTGGAGATTAATACCAAGATTTATAAATGGCTCAGTAGCTTCAAATGTCTTATGAGGGTCATTACTGGGTACTAACCAATAGGTATGGAGAATATGCATATTGGTGAAGTGAGTGGTTGTTTATTTATTTCTTAAAAGAACAAATCAGAATCACATTCAATCTAACAGTCAGCATTAAGAAAAGAAGGGAAAATACTGATTATAAGAGATTGTAAACCATTATGAACTCCTGACTTAGTTCTCTATTCTCACTTTAATTGGCTATTTGGATTTATACAGGAAGATACAAAGCTCTTGAGACTGAAATTTATCAGTTTTCCCTATCAATGTTGACCATGTATATTAGATGTCTTTGTACATCAGATACTGTTACTAAGAATTTAAACCTTTTGTAAATTTGCAGAAGAATGTATTCCACATTGTGAGGGTTAATGCTTCCTTACTGGCTGACTAGGAACCATTTGAAGAGTTTGAAACTTGTTATTTTCACATTGGTACTGTACATATGTCTCCAGAGTGTGGGAGCTTCATAAACAACACATTTTGATCTGAGCAGATGTACTGCATCTCTAGAGGTTAGGAAGTTCATTATTACAGACAGCCCACCTAACATCCATTTGGTAAGTCTCCATTAGGTATATTAAAATACAATGCAAGATGTCTGAATGAAAAGTGTATTTGGTGAGCCGTGGGGTATTCACATGTCCTCCAGAGTAGGAAAAGTTTAGTTTCAATAGCAGAGGCCACATTCAAGTGATATATATTTGTAATATTGACTACTATGTGGGTACTACTGACAGCTTTTACTGGTTTCTAAAATAAATGTCTTCTAGCAGCATGCAATAGACATGATCTTATCCATTTTTATATTCCAGAGAGGGACTAATGTTATTGTCCTTATAGGGTAGAAAGGAAATATGGAAGCAGACAAGGGGGATACATGTTTTTCTTATATGCTTTTGATTCATCTTTCATCTACATGGTCACTTCTTTAGCAGAAGTGATCCTGTTCTTCCAGAAGAAAAAGAAAACTACTTTAGGATTAGAAAAAGAAAACTACTTTAGGATTAGCTGGACAGCAAATGGCATCCCTTAAAGCAAAGGACTTAGAGAGGAAATTATGAAATATATTAAATTTATCTCAAATGAAATATGACTCCTAGGATGGCGATCAATTTTTAGTTGAGAGGTAGTGAATGGAGGTTAAATCATGAATTCACACTTTCCCTTGTGATCCTCAAATCAGCACTCTTAAATTATCTTCTTTAAGGCTCAAAGTCTCTTGTTGTTTTATGCTTCTTCCATGTCCCGGGTGCTAGCATATTAATGGTCCTTGCCATTTGTAGAGTAGCAAGCCGCCAGATCAATAAGCGTGCTTAGCTGCTTGCCATTAAAATTGATCTGTACTATCCTTCCGATTGACGTCATATCCAGCTGTAAATATCATCAAGTAAGCTGTCAACTCATTTTCATTATGAGTGTTTTTCATCTCAAAAGATGGACTTCAGTTGGACAGCACATTAGGATTTTTCTTCATTATTTCTGACAGTTCCCCAATAACATCTAGAGTATCTTTAAAGGAAAATCAGGATTGGCCAGTAACTTTTAAAATGGAGGGGGAATTAATAACAGCAGCAACAACCACAAATACGAGACACAACAAAAAAAAATCTTTGCAAGCCAGAATGTTAGAAATTAATATGAAAATTGAGAACAGCAAGATTTGGATGTTCTCTTTCACATGTGAATCAGGCCCCGGAGATCTTTGTGAGTATATGGGTTTATGTAAAGAAAATTCTAGTGTTATACTCTTGAGGACACATTTCCAATGGATTTGTCATTGGGACTTCAAAGGAGCATTTGTTTATGGATTGTTGATCCAAACTTCCTGCTGAAGACTACAAAAAGTGGCAGGGAGGGTGGGATAGGAAGTGAGGGTTGAAAAATTGACTACTGGGTCTAATGTTCACTATTCAGGTGAACATTAGAAGCCCAGACTTCACCACTATGCAATATATGCATGTAGAAAATCTGCACTTGTACCCCCTAAATCTATAAACATAAAAATAATAAATAAAGTGCCATGCAAATATTTTAAAAATTCTGAGAAAAATTCTGGGTCTGCAAGCCATCTTGGTGAGTGTACCTACCTGGATGTCCATCTAAGTGAAAATCCTGGAAAGGTCACACATTTTCTAATAGAATGTCACCCTAACCTCATTAGTTTGATATCTAAAAAATATTCTTCTGCTCTCATCCAACAGTACAGAACATCATTTCTTAGCCTTTGTCTGCCATTCAGCTCCCGTTGAAAATCTGAGAAGAGAAGCCATACTTACTGTAGATGATTTAAAACCCATTCATTGCTCTAGGAATTCTAAAATGGTATAAATATAGTACCATATATGTGTATATGTGTACATATATAATGTATAAACAAGGATAAAAGATATAAAAATGCACACACAAACTGGTGAGCATTTTTGGATTTTCAAGCAACATGATTATTACCTATTTGTATTAGTTATGTTTGCCATAAAATTATCACTATTCGATTATTTTTTACATTAGGATTCCATTTTCACATGAAAGGTCATACAAGAAGACATTTGTATGATATTCATATCTAAATTTGTTGCAAAAATATTGAGGTTATAGTCTGTATCACTCTCTATATATTCTATGAAGCCTCTACTAAGGTATATCTTTTAGAGTTCAATCTTAAACAAACTTTGCTTTTGGTGAGCAACCAGAATCTTCTTCTTTATTGATAATGAGAATTGTTTTTTACGGATTATATTTCCCTTTAGTTTTGGATACCAGGGCACTCTGAATTAAATATGAAATGACCAATAAAAAAATAGGTTATGATAGCATATATGTTCTGCATATATGCATTCTCGATTTTCTATTTTTATTACTACCACTTTATAAAATCTCCATTTAAGCTGTCTCAAATCCTTTGTGAAAAGAAACAGGATATAAGTAATTATAAACAGACAAAGTGTTGTTTGTCAAAGTATCAGTTATTTTGCCATAAAAACTTATCAACTACCAATAAAAGTGGAAACCATGAATGATTCATTTCTAGCTAGTCTGTAGTTTCTTTGCGAGAAGGTAAAGAATTCATAGCACTAATAACACTTCTGTGAATGTCTACTTAGTAACAGATGCTAGAAGATTTAATGTATGTTTGCTAATCTTCACTGCCACCTTGCAAATAGAGAAAGTGTGTCCCATTTTTCTGAAGATCAGAGTGTTTGTGTAAGTTATTTAAGGTCACCTACCTGGTAGGGGATTGAGCCACTGCTCAAATTCCCTACAGGAAGTGGAAAAATAAACTCTGTAGAATATTTATTGCAGGGTCTGGTGTACTTTAAATTGTAGGAATGATAAGTTCTATGTTTTGTCTATCTTTGTTTTGTTGGGTGCTAGTGGCTGGCAAACAGTAAATGCTAAAGAATATTGGATGCATAATTGAAATAAGACATAGAACAAATGAGTAAATGAATTTTGAGTAATATAAATAGCAGAAGTCCTATAATATATAATATGGTGAATAATATTATAAAATCAATATAATATCTAATTATTGTGAAATTATTTGCATTTATGTTAATATTTGTATTATTTGTATTACTATATTTAAAGTGATAAGTACCTATTCCTTCACAAGCATTTCATAGGTGATTCTACGTAAATAATTTCACTGAATTTTCACAGAAGATCTGTGAGGTTGACATCTAGGAAACTAGGCTCACATACCATGAAGTAACTAGCTGAAGATGATGAGTGGTGATGTTGGGATTTGAGGCCCTATCTAACTCTAGAGATTAGGATCATATGAAACTATGTCGATAAAGAATCTTTAGTTAATTACTGCCATAATCCTAATGAGTGGGTTCTGCATTCTGTAAATTTACTCCATTAACCTCCAGCAACATGTCAACATAGTTGATAACATCTTCCTGAGATTTTTTTTTTTAATTTTTTTTTTTTGTGGTAGGCTCTCACTCTGTCTCCCAGGCTGGAGTGCAGTGGTGCAATCATAACTCACTGCAGCCTTGATCTCTCCAGGCTCAGATGATCCTCCCACCTCAGTCCCCCAAGTAACTGGGACTATAGGTGTGTGTCACCATGCCTGGCTAATTTGTGTGTGTGTGTGTGTGTGTGTGTGTGTGTGTGTATGTGTGTGTGTGTATATATATATATGTATGTATTTTTTTTTTTTTTGGTAGGGACAGGGTTTCACCATGTTGTCCAGGCTGGTCTCGAACTCCTGGGCTCAAGCGATCCTTCTGCCTCAGCCCCCCAAAGTGCTGGGATTACAGGCATAAGCTGCTGTTCCTGGCTTTTCTTGAGTTTCTTTCTTCACTTTGCTTTCAGGACCCCACTTTCTCTTAGGTTTCTTCCTACCTCACTGGTCAATCCTTCTGTCTCTTTTATTGATTCTTCGTCTTTCCCCCAAGGGGTAGAATATTGGTGTGTCCCAGTGCTTAGACCTTGGTCCTCTTTACTCTCTTTCAATGCTCCCTGCCTTGGTGATCTCATCCAGTGTCATGGCATCAAAAATCATTTTACATCCAGACCCTAAATTTCTATATCTATCCCAGATCTCTTTTCTAACCTCCAGATTCATAAAATCAAGAGTCTACCCTATATTTCTACTTGGATATCTATTAGGCATCTGAAACTCTTAATAGCATTATCTTTCCTCCTAAAATTGCTCTCAGTTTTCCCCATCAGTTGAAGGCAATACCATCCTCCCAAGTACTGAGGCCAAAACCGTTGGTATCATCCTTTATTGTCTCTCTCTCTTCCTCCCTCTTTCATATTCAATATCCACTACATTAGCAAATCCTCTTGGCTCTACCATATAAATATAACTAGAATTGGATCACTAGATGAATTATTATTGCCTTTGCTGCTACCCAGGCTTGAGCCTCCATCATTTTTCTTTTGGATTATCACAGTACCCTTCTAATTGGTCTTTCTGCTTCTACCCTTTTCCCTTATGATCAGTAGAGTAACCATGGCAATCCTTTTGAGACATAAGTAACATCACATAATAATATAACACCACATCAATTTTCTATTCGAAAACCTTTAGTCATTCTCTATTTCACTCTAGGAAAAGTCGGTCTTGACAGTTGTCTACAAGGCTCCACATATCCTGGCTCTTCGTTTCCTCAGCCTCTTTGCTGGTCGTTGAATATGCAAGTTGGGTGTCCATTTAAGGGCTTTTCTCCATCTCTTCTCTCTGGAATAAGAACATTCTAAATGTGACATTCTCCATGAGGCCTACCCTGACTGCCCTATTTAATATTGTACCTTTTCTCCTAATCCCCATAGTCTGATTTCCTTTTCCTTTTTATTTCCACAGAATTTATTTCTAATATGAAACATTACTTATTATTTTTAATTTTATTTTTTGTTTTCTGTGTCAGCCAACTAGAATATAAATTCTACAAGGTCAGAAATATTTGTCTATTTTGTTTATCAACATATCCCAGGCTTCCTGAATAGCGCACAAGTCATAGTATGTGCACAATAAGTAGTCGTTAAATTAAGAAACTTAATTCAAATGTAAGAATTTCTAGTGTCTTTTTGTGGTTACTACAGGCTTAGTGTGAACTGTTATAGGACAGATTGCAGCTGACTTTGTGTGAGTAGAGGCAGTTACTCTATCTAGGCAGGGCCATATCATAGTCTGCCCTAAAGGTTAAGTCAGAGAAGTCTGTGCTGTAATGCAGCATACTCATTTGACCAAATAGTCCCTAAACGTGTGAAGTGCACATACAAGCATGCCCTCTTCTCACCACCTCAAATTTCGGCACTCTGTTAATTAATTCTCTAACAAAGACCTAATAAAGTGTAGCACTGCTTATTACAATTGGTTTCGACTTATGTTTTAGCAGAGGCAACAGTCTGTTTACAGACAAAATATGGCCAGAGTAAACAGGATTTTTCTTTTTAGCATTCATTTTCAATGCCTTGCTTCTGGAAAAGCATTGTGAAAAGTGAGGACTATCTGGAACATGTATTTGTTAGAAAGCAGAGTCTCATGCACATATGACTTTAATTTTCACTTTGTGATATTTTATCTCAATCCTAATAATTGACACATCATCTTTCTTTGTCCATTGTCTCCTAATGATTTTCTCTTTTTTATAGACATAGAAATATTAAAGATATTTTAAGTAAAAACATCACCCCATAGCAGAAATATATGTTTCTATCAGATTTTCCCACCTATATCTATATTTTTCATAGTTGAATTTGTAAAGTTTAATTTTTTTTCCAAACATAACATTTTCTTGTTAGTCAACTATCCATTTTGCTCAGTTTGGAAGCACTGAGTTTCATAAACAATAGATTCCAGTAACTAGAGAGAAACCCATAAAAAAAAAGCAGGGCACAACTCTCTATATAACAGAACTTTACTTCAATTTAATGTATTCATTTCCTTTCAAGCATTTGAGAGCGTTTCCTCTTTAGCCATGAACAGAAAATAAAGTGACTAATTTGTGATGAGTGTTAAGAGTGTTAAATACTACAAATCATCTTTCCAGGTCTGTAGCATAAACTGGCAAAATCTTAGCATTTTTTTGGAATTTTATATACTATTTTAAGGAAAATGTTTGAATTTAATTCATGGCTTTTATTGTTATTACCTTGCTTTCTGAAAAACAACACGTACTCTCTTTTAATGAGTTGCTTAATTTTCTCCTGTCTTGATTAACAATTTAGATTGCCTTGGGTTTTCAATCTGTTTTGTGAGTTTAATTCCCCCTTCCCAAGTTCTATATTCATTTTCCTAGGTTGATTTGATTCATTTTCAATTAATTAATTTACAATTAATTAATTAATTCCCCTTGACAACTGCCTTAGTGGCATCACAACTCATATTAATGGTGTAGTGCCTGTTCTAATTAAAATCAATATGTAGTTCCTAATGACATAGCCTTATCTACTAGAAATAGTGAAACACTAGATAGAATACAATCTCTTTTTAGACCAAGGTCCATATGACCATTTGATAGTACAATTGCAATAAAAATACTTATTTTGTATCTTATGACTAAGATTCTTTATATACCAGTTACTATACATCCTAGTAACCAACACATTGATTAGAAATTAAAATGACTTCATTCTTTTAATCAGATAAGTCATTCTCTCTCCGTATGTGTTATCCACTTTAGATTTCAGGGATATATAATACATTTATTCAAATGTTGTCTAATTTGTTAGACTTCACCATGATATAAATTCTAAATTTGTTGCAATTATTGGTAAATTTGTAGAGTAAGGGTTTCATCTTAACAGACTTTTTACTTCCATTTGTAAATTTGACACTGACTTGAAATAACATATTAGGAGAAGACAATATTACTTTTGTATTTATCCCTGCTGGAGCAGCACTGATAAAATTTTATAGTGGTCTGGTATAAGGACTAAGTTACAATCCCCTCCCAGTTAACAAACTCTCCATTTATTATAGTATGTTATGGCAGAGAAAGCAGAGAGTTAATGTGATATTAGTTGAAACTTGGCATGCAATTTTGTATAGTGTGGGCTTTGTCCAAATAAAAGTGGTAGATATAATTCTAAAAAGATGTTTAGGATCATATGCATTAAGCTGAAGAGAAGCTATGACTTCTTGAGACAACTGAAAGGTCTAAAAATTGCTCTCAGTGGCCCTGTTTTCTGAAAACATGTTTGTTTCTCTGACCTACTTTCTTTCATCAGCCTTATTTCTTCTTTTTCTCTTTGACTATGCATCAAAACAAAAAAATCAATATTAATATTAAATCAGTCCTTAATCTATGCAAAGCTCTGTGTCGAAAGGCATGTAAAATCTGAAGAAGTCCCTGCTCTGAATGAGCTAACACATCTGTTTACTTCCCAGTGTCTATTTCTCCCTTCTAACCAGAGATCAATGGTCAATTTTGATCTTTATTTTTAAAGTACCCTACTTTTCTTGCTTTTATTTCATTTGGATCCTTTCACTTAGCCTTCTTTTTCAATTTTTTTTCTTATTACATCTGTATTAACTCTTGCCACATGTTTTGCTCCCAAATTTAGAAGGTTATTTTAAACAATTTAAGTGCTTTAGTTTATTCTCTTCAATGAACTGTTGAGCAACATAACCCTTGTCTCATATATAGAGTAGTTAAGTTATCTCTTATGTGGAATAGTAAAAGCTTACTTCAATACAAAAGCAAAACAAACAAATGCTAATTCTGTAATGCATCTATGAGACACAATTCAAATTATTTATCCCTTGAGAACCACTGGTTATACAATATAGAGAAAAGCACCTTTCAAGAGAATAACCTACCAATGACATTTCTCCTTATCAATGGCAATATTAATCTTCATTGATGCCTACATGGAGGGTAATTCTCCTAGTAAATCTGATGACTAGGGTAGTTTGTACATTCAATGAGATGTACTAAAATAGCAAATCAACTTTTTAGGTTTAGAAGACTCTTGGGCTTTATTTTTTTAATCAGACTATTGATTTTCTTGCCCAATTGCTGCTACCACCAAACACAGTCATACAACTCTGGCATATACTATTTATTATCAAAACTAGCCACTAACATTGATGTTTCCCTTGTATACTCTGAAACACTCTGCGATCTATTTTCAGGTGCCAAGAGTGGTCATAGAGATCACTGATCTGGCATTATCCTATATGATAAAAGCAATATTCATAAGCTAATGTGACCATTCCTTTGTCTTCTTCGTTGTTTTTACTTAGTTCCATAAATAATAATGTTTTACATTTTAGAGACTTAAAAATGGATGGACAGAGTAAATAATTCAAGAAACATAAAATTGTATATTGTATTGAGTTGTACATGAGGTGCCTCCCACCCTTAGTTCTTCTTCCCAAAGGCAACCACAACCAGTGTTCTTAGTTTCTTATACACCCTTCCATATTCATAACATAGACTTTTATATATCTACATTTACATCTGTATCTCTATCATTTTTTCAGAAATACATATGGTCACAGATTTTATATATTACATTATTACTAAATGAATTTCGTAAACTAAAAAAAGTATTTGTTGAAGAATTTCAACTAATTTGTGTGTATATTCCTTCCTCAAGAATGTAGAACATAAACTCCCCACTGTAAGTGTGGGTTGCTCATAGGGACTCTGTTCTAAAGAGGACAGTATGGAAAAGCATCTCACTTACACCTGAATGTAATATAGAGTTTTATGTTTCATGAGTAAGTATATTTACTCTGTCCATCTATTTTTAAGTCTTTAAATATAAAACATTTTTACTTATGGGACCAGGGAAAAACAGCTTAAAAAAGGAAGATTTATATTGGCTTATGCATATTGTTTTTATGATATAGGACAGTAACTATACAGTAGAGAAAACTGAGACATACTACTTCAGGCAGGTGATCAAGTGTGATGAGTCCTGTTGATAAGTCATCAGTGATCACATTTATAGCTTATACCCTTGATATCATGTGATGAAAATAGCAATTTACCTCTGTGCTCTTCCTCCCCAAATCTCTCCAAACCCTTGTCTAGCTGTGAGAAAAACATCAGACAAACCTAAATTAAAGGACATTGTACTGAATGTTTGACCTGTACCCCTCAAAATGCCAAGGTTATCAAAACACAAGAGAAGTTGGGGAAACTGTCACAATCTAGAGGAGCCTAAGAAGGCTTTATAACTAAATGTAAGGTGGTGTCCTGGATGGGATTCTAGAGCCATAAGAGAACATTTGGAAAAAGCAAGGATGTGTAAATGAAGAATAGACTTTAGTTATTAATAATGTATTACTATTCATATTAGTTGTGACAAAGTTCTATAATAATTTGGGTATGAAGTATATGGGAGCTCTATAACATGCTTACTTTTTTCTGTAGTTCCAAATTATTCTAAGATAAAGTTTATTAGATGTTTTTAAAAAGTATCCTTTGTGTATGACTGCATATGTGACAGAATAATTTTACCTCAAATCAACAATACAAAATAGCTTACAATAAGCTGCAAGTGTGGGATGTGCAACTGTTGAACTAACATCACCTAACATGTCCAGGGTGAGGGAGAAGAGGTTTCTGAACAGAAGTGCAGAGTTTATCATGCTGATCAGACAGGGACAGAGGTGGCCCTGGAAACCAGACCTGCCCAAGGAACTTGCAGAAGTGGGAGGATGCATAGCGTGGCAGGTGGAAAATAGTATCCAGAGAGAGGAAGAGGATCGGGGTTGGGGAGACTTAGCAAGAAATAACTTAGAAGTTTTTTAAGTGAGTAGCAGACGACATAGAAGGAATAGAAATGTCAACCTGTGGACCATTTTCCAGGACTACCTGTTTTCATATTTCTGTGCCCTTATAGATGCTGCTCCTTCTACCTGGAACACACTTCTTTTCCCTTTTCATGAACTCTCTTTCTTTCTTTACAATTCAGTTCTGATATTATCTCTTTGGGGAATGGTTCCTAAATCTCCCAGTTGAGCTAGGTGCCCGTCCAATGCCTCTCTATGATCCTCTGAACTTCCTATCTATTAGAGCAACAGCTCTGTTGATCTGAACTATCTGTTTGGGTCTGTTTATCTGTGTGTCTTCTAAACTAATTTGTGAATTCCTTGCTGGCATGGACTCTGCCTTTTTTTGTTTGAAGCTCTGTATGCTCCATGTGTGGTACAATGTGCAGTTTCAGTAAACACTCTTTGTGCTTGTAGAATAGAGAGGCTGGAAAAATGACACAGGGAACCCATCTTGGAGCCATTCCAGCATATGACAGGTTATCAACAGAGAAGGACCTAGACTCTAATATTTTGTGATTCAGTACAGACACCATGGGCCATGAGGCAATTCTCAATTAACACCTTGCATTATTCAGATCCTAAAGCTTGATCTACACACAATCTGCAAACACACAACCAAAAGCAGATCTTAGGAAACTGTAAGAAACTAGTTACACAAAGATGAAAAATTGTAGGAAAATAAGACTTCAGGAAAACTGTATGGAGATTCCTCAAGGAATTAAAAATAGGACTGCCATTCAATCCAGGAATCCAACTACTGGCTATCTGTCTACCCGAAGGAAAAGAAATCATTCTATCAAAAAGACACCTGTACTCATATACTCACATGTTTATCACAGCACTGTTCACAATAGCAAAGTCATGGAATCAGCCTGTGTTCATCAACAGTGGGTTGGATAAAGATTGGTTAAAGAGAATGTGGTGTGTGTGTGTGTGTATCTACATATACCACAGAATACTACATGTCCATAAAAAGAATGAAATTATGTCATTAGCAGCTACATGGATACAGCTGGAGGCCATTATCCTAAGTGAAATAACTCAGAAACAGAAAATCAAATACTGCACATTCTTACTTATAAGTGGGAGCCAAACACTGAGTATACATGGACATAAAGAGGGAGACAACAGACAGTAGGGGAGGGCTACTCCAAAAGTGGGGAGGGCAAGAGGGTGGGAAAACTACCTACTGAGTTCTATGTTCACTATGTGGGTGATGGGCTCTCTAGAAGCTCAAGCCCTAGCATTATGCATTATATCCATGTAACAAACCTGCACATATACCCCTTCCCTTGAATCTATAATTTATAAAAGACTTCAGAAGAAAAGATAAAGAAGTTGGTACTTTGTTTCTTTAGAAGTCTAGAGGAGAGGACAATTTTATAAAAATCTAGGCTAGGCGAGGAATTTCCATCTGCCCTGAAAACAGAAGAGACAATGAACTCAAGCTTGTCTACATGGAAAAATTATCCATCAGTTACAACTGCTTATCTTTAGGATACATTTAGCGAAGTGGTCATACAACTAAATTCAGGATAGATTTTTATCTACTGGGGTTAGATCCAGTATGCTTAATCCTGTATGAAGTTAAGTCAGGGAGCTAAATGACTGCTGCGAACTGCTTTGTCCAGCCCTAAGATTCAATGATTCCATTGGTGAGAGTCCATTTCTACTTAAAACATCCATCCTGGAGATGTGTGATTCTGAAAGTAAACTTTAAGATAAAGCATTACAGTTGGGATCTTCCCAAATGATCTCCTCTAAGTTGTTCTACACGCTTGAGCCTCTGATGGTCATGAATCACTGCTAATCTCTTAGAAACATATTTCTCCAGATAACATCAGTTCCTCTCAGAATACAAAGGAGAAGATTGCATTTCTTTTATGCTTCTGCTGAGAATAAATGTAGACATTTCCTTGAGACAGAAGAAGCTAAGATCACTTGGGGTTGATATCTGGCTCATAAACAGGCAGTTCTTTGTGTATAAACCCAACTGACCCAAAGCAGCATATGGCTTGTTCCTTGTAGTAATTGTGTGTTAAGACAAAACTTCCCATATTTTTCCTTTACTCACATTTGCCAGTCACCACTAAACTGAACAAAATCTATCTCCTTTGACAGCGTGGTAACTTATTCTTTGATGATAGTTTATAGCAATCTCTGAAGATATGATACATAATAATGCTAATACTATGAGAATATTTATCCCGGGTGTTATTTAACTAGTTATGAAAGCACTTGAAGTTTTACAACAGCCAAATAAATTCTGTTATTATGCCATTTCAAGGACTGTGAAGTCTGTTCTAAGTAACAGCAGAAGGGGAGCCCCCCTTCGTTTTTCCTGTTTATTTCTGCATTTAGATCTCTTGAAGAAAAAGCAATTCAGACAACCTAAAAACAAAAGGCAAGATGAGCGCATTCTCGTTTCCTTTTGACCTTGTAGTTCTGATATGCAAGTAGCAAATTGTCACTTGAAAAATAAACCCTCACAACTACCAACCCCCAACCTTTTATAAGGAAAAAAAAAAAGCCCAAGGCAAACATACTCAACTATTCTAGGAAAAATTTAAAATATGTCTGCAGCCATAGGGAATTCCAGTATTTGAGTGGAAATACACAGTTCCAACTGCAAGCTGCTGTTAGGGTTACCGTGCTCTGACCACTTAGGCTGAAAGTGAAAGAGGCATTAATTAAGTAATAACGATCAAGGTATGGGGCATTTCCTGGGGATTAATGACCAGCTGGGGGAGTTGATAGCCCACAGTGCAGCCAAGGGCCATTAACCCCAGCTGGTCATCAATTCCTGGGCCCTGTGTTATAGTCATTATTGCTGTCATAAGCCAAAAATGAAAAGCAAATGGGTCTATGGATTACTTTTATGGATGATGCAGTTCCAATTGGTATCTACAAGGCATTCCTGGAGAATGGATGCTCCGTCCCTGAGCCAATCAGGTGCTTCGACATTCCATTCTACTTAAGCTGCTGCCTGGGAGGAACGGAGGGTGAATGAGGTAGGCAGCCAACGGTTGAAGAGTTTCAGGTCTCTGTTGACACTTGAGAGCTATTGAAACCATAAAGATCACATGGAGGAAGATTTGGGGAAAGAAAAGAGAATGTACTATATAGTTAGGTGGTGTGTTTTCCTGTGGATGCCCCAGTTTAGTGCCTTTTACTATGAAGTGGAGAAAAATCATTGGATGGTAATGAGCCTCCTAGAAGACAGAAAGTGCCAATTTGCAGGAGGAGAGAGGGAGATGAAAGGACGGTATACTCTATTGAAAAAAAAACAACCATACATTAAAAATAAGGAATACTGAGGGACTGTCAGCCTACAGTGATCAGGTTGGACAGATAGAAATTAATTATATTTGGTTTAAGAAGCTGCTTCTGCAGCCTTGGTCAATTTTAAAAAGCACATTAGAAGATATCTCAAACTGACTTTCCAATTACCATGGATGACAGCAAAGTGCGTAGAAACAAAACTCATTTTAAATGGGTAAATGCATTCAATGCTGACTGACAATACTTTCAAAATTCATAAATTTCGTCCCTGGTCAAGCTACGATGAAGGAGATTCTGAGGAGAGTTGACCTCTGCTAAAGAAGAACAATATTAATGGGAGCCCTCCCCTGTCAAATTAATAATCTCAAACGCAGTGGGACAGTGAATATCTATGCACACGTTGGAGGATGCTGGGAGCAAAGAAATATTAAATTGAAAAATGATTTTGTACCAGAATTTTAATTGTAGAAAAAAATGGATAGAAAACAATATCCAAATCCAGCTTTTCCTAGTACTTCACAGTGACTTAGAGATGAGTTTGCTAACAGAGAGTTGGAAAATGTGAAGAAATTGAGCTTCAGGTAGTTATTTCCTACTATAAACAAACCTTTGAAATCAGACTTTTTTGGTGGAGAGGAGCTATTTGCAAAACAAAACAAAGTACACTGTGTGTTTGTGTGTATACACACTCTCACAGAGTTAAAGCTGGGTTCAAGACACACTAATCAAAGTCAATGACAAAATAATAAATAGAACCTCAGTGTTTCTGTGGCTCAAGGGTAAATGTTAAAGCATATTTTATTAAATACAATTGGCATCACTGGCATAAGTTTTTTCTGGTTGTGTTTTTATCAGCACCATTTAAAAAAATCTGTGATGGGAAAATATTTAAGGAAAGAAGGTGATTCATTTTGTTGGTGGGCATTGTCTTAGTTTATTGACTGTTGCTATAAAGGAATGCCCGAAGTTGGGTAATTTATAAAGAAAGAGATTTATTTGGCTCATAGTTTTGCAGACTGTACAAGAAGCATGGCACAAACATCTGTATCTGGTGAGGGCTTCAGGGTGCTTCCACTCTTGGTGGAAAGTGAAGCAGAGCCCGCAGCTGCACAGATCATATGGCAAGAGAAGAAGCAAGAGAGAGAGGGGAGGTGCCAGGGTCTTTTTAACAACCAGCTCTAGGGCAACCTCTTGCAGGAACTAATAGATTAAGAACTTACCAACCTTCCCTCCTCCAGGGAGGCATCAATCTATTCATGAGAGATCTGCACCCATGACCAAAACACTTTCACCTCTAACACCAACGATCCAATTTCAACATGAGATTTGGAGGGTCAAACAAACCAAACTCTAGCAGACATCGTTTTAAACTCAGAGCATACGGTATAATCTGGATTCAGTTATGTTTCTTTGACTCCTCATTATGCAGACAAGAATCAGCCTATGGGTGGCAATCCCTGAATGTTTCAACTTCTCCTCAATTCCTCTGGTATTATTCTTAAATGTTTCCTGATCATTAAGATGGATAAGAGAAATTTAAAAAGTAATATGTTTGCATTCTCCACCTACGATCCAGTAGTATGAGAGATGTAAGCAAAACAATCATGTTGAGTTAATTATTTTTAACTTCATCTTTCATCACTTCCAAAACCTTGTCCGCTCTCAGGGTTTCAGATACACATCCAAGTGGATGACTTCCAAATCTCCATTTTCAGCTCTGATCTCTCACCCAAACTTTCATCTTGAATTTACAATAGGCTTTGAGACCTTTATAACTTATGGTCCTGCCAACTCCTGATATTCAATAGCCCCCAAGCGAGAATCAGCACATTTCCACTCATCTCTCTCCTTTTTTCAAAAATCACACTCTGTTTCTGGAATCACATTTTCTGCATTAACTCAGGCTAAAGACCTTGAAATGATCCTTGATTCTGCCTTTACATCAATCTGCATAACTGGAGTGTCACTGGGTTCTAACATGCTTTCATGTGCAGAGCATGGCACATTTTTCTTTAAGCTCCTTTCTTCATCTTATCCTCACTATCTCCATTGTCACCAGATGAGTGGAATGATGTAAACATGAGGGAGCTGGCTGAGGTGTCCTCTTCAACATTTCAATCAACAACTTAGACAAAACGTAAGAGTCACTATCAAATAGAAGTTAGAGAGAAGAAGTCTGAAAAGAGTAATAAATAATTTGCTCGATAGAATCAGGAACCACAAAACACGGACTCCCCATACCCTTGCTTTGTAACCTGTTGATGGTTCTCCATTGCCTTCAGCCTAGAGTCCATGTTTCTCAGCCTGGAGCAGCAGTCTTTGTTTCTCGCCATTATGTTCCATGCACTCTGTGCTGTCCAACAATTTCTTCATGTGTCCTCCCTTTTCACAGCTTAAAACTTTCCTCAAGGGGCTCCATCATCTGGAAATAACCTCCTCCTCCATGTCTTCTTGATTCCAAAAAAATTATACCCGTCTTTCAAGGCCTAGCTTGAATGACATATTCTCTCTGTAGCGTTCCTCAATGCCCCCGATCCTCCAACTAGTGTAAAAATGTCTTCCTCTTTGTTCCAAAGGCATTTTTTCACAAGCATTCCATCAGAGTGTATATCATTTTGTGGTTTCTTTTATTTCTTTCTCAGTGTCCTTAAAGTTTGTGTGAGCTGTCTGATGGCATGGAACTTTATCTGTAAATTCTTAGCACCCAGAGGGAGGAGGTGCACCCAATGGGTGCATCTTAACTCCAAGGTTTGTTGAATTTTGTTAATTGGAGTAAGGGACCAGCCCTAACTAGGTGAAACTGAACATAAAAAATATTTTGTGTCAAATGATTCAAGCATAGAATAAGCTGTGTAGCTTACCAGCTGTATAAATAAAGGTGATCTGGATGGTTTAGTTCAAAGTAACCACTCTGAAGTAATATAATTTTAGGTGGCACAAATAGGAGCAAATAAGGTATGTAACATATGGAATGTGATAATTCTGTGTCCTTCTGCACTAGTTTGGAAATACTTGCAATATTGTATCCTATAAAATGTTGAGAACCACATTTTAGAAGGAATCCACACAGAATGGAACGTTACATTTTTTTCAAAGCTGAACTACAAGCATGGTGAGAGAACCTTAAAAGAAAGCCCTATGAGGCCGGGTGCGGTGGCTCACGCCTATAATCCCAGCACTTTGGGAGGCAGAGGCGGGCGGATCACGAGGTCAGGAGATCAGGACCATCCTGGCTACAGTGAAACCCTGTTTCTACTAAAAAAAAAAAAAATACAAAACATTAGCCAGGAATGGTGGACAGTGCCTCTAGTCCCAGCTACTTGGGAGGCTGAGGCAGGAGAATGGCGTGAACCCGGGAGGCAGAGCTTGCAGTGAGCCGAGATCGCGCCACTGCACTCCAGCCTGGGCAACAGAGCGAGACTCCATCTCAAAAAAAAAAAAAAAAAAAAAAAAAAAAGAAAGCCGTAGGAGGACACTCAGAGGTAGACAAGAACACTGAGTTTGATGATCTTGTTCTGAGTGTCCTCTTGAAACATGTGCTTTTTTTTTTTTTTTTTAAATTCCCTCACTATCCTTGTATTGTAGTTCACCTTTGAAAACATGTTCCATTTGAAAACATGTTCTGGTTTTATTTTAAAATGTGGTTCCCACATTTTATAGGATACAATATTATAGGCATTTTCACACCAGTGCAGGGGAACATAGGACTATCCCCTCCGTTATTTGACACATGTTATTGACTCCTATTGATGATGCCTAAAATCGGATTCCCTTGAAATTTCTAAGATATGAGTGGAATTAGCTTAGTTCTAAATGGCTTGAAGGATGAAATTAGCAAGGACATGTGTGAGCTTCAAGGAAGCAGATTTTGCTTTCATAGAAGAATAGTTTCTGATCATCAAAGTAGTACGTAGGCAGCATGTTTCACCTCAAGAGGCAGTGACACTTGGGGTATTCAAGCATAGGTTGGACGTATACTTGTCAGGAATAGTTTAGATTGGATGAGTTAAATATTCTCATAGAGGTATTTTTTTTTGTTTGATGGACCCATTGATTACCATCAAGAATTAAAGAAAAAGCTTATTTATGTTTTATTATTTTATTGTCCTATAATTATTTGCTGCACATATTTATGTTTTTACCTGCCTGGACTTTGAAGACCTTTGATTTGCAACCTCTGGTTTGGAACATCTAATTGCAAGGCTTAAAACTTCACTTCCTCAAATTCTCCTCTCTATCTGCACAGTCCGGTGTCTTAAGATCTATTGTAGTTTTCCAGACCTGTGACATTCTCTTCTTCTCCCATTCTGTGCCTTTAGAGTGATGTCATAAGGCCTATATTCTACAGGAACTCACCCTTATTTTGAGTCCCAAACCATTAGAGAATATTGTCCAAGGGGGGTCACCAATAAACAGCACTTTTCTCTCCCAGTGTGGAACTAAAGAATTTGAGGAATAAGACAAAGAAGAAAGACTACGTTGAAAGAACTGGCTTGGTATCAAAATAAATTGTGCTTTGTAACTGATGCTCCAAATCAGACAGGATTATTTACTTTATCTTAAGCAGTAAGACTTAGGGCATGTAGGTGCAGAGAACTTGAGCTTTCTTTAGTTATAAGTGCTCATAAGGAGAACAGAGCAGAACTACACATGCCCAGTTACTTTTTCCAAACTAAACTCTACCTTCCCAGGGGCAGAGTAAAGACTGG
Source organism: Pongo pygmaeus (assembly GCF_028885625.2). NCBI lineage: Eukaryota > Metazoa > Chordata > Mammalia > Primates > Hominidae > Pongo > Pongo pygmaeus. Next base: position 40,956,120 of record NC_072389.2, read on the forward strand.
GGTTACTTTGTTTTTGGAATTTTTATCATAAAAAGGAAACATCAAGAATGGGGCAAATATTTCCCATTAATTAATTTTTCTTGTGATATGTGTAGGCCTAATTTCTCCCTCTTAATAGAAAGATGTTTGAAAGCAGGCCCTTTGTATTTTTTCTTTGTATAACCTAATTTACTCAGCACTTAGTATAATAATAAATACTAAATGCCATCACACACTATAAAAAACCACAAATGAGAAATCTGGAGACTTGAGTTATAGTTGTGGCTCTGTCGTTGTGAAATCCTCATATCTTCAGACCTCAGTTTGTCATCTGTGTAATGGGAGAACTGGAAGAGACTCCCAAGAAAGAGTTGTAGGCCTGACCTACAAATATAGTTGAAATAGAATACATGAATAGATTACAGGAATCTATTCTGATGTTAAAGTGGAATCAAGTATAGTTTATCACTGATCTTGCATAACTGATTGCCACAATCGTATTTAATATAAGTGAAAGAGACTGATTATCTACACAAGCATATTATAATGACATAAATATCTTTCCTGCACAGTTAGTTCTCATGCACAGGTGCCCAGAGCTGCTTCCCAGGCTTCCTTTTCCTGGACAGGGTCATATATTCCATAATTATCTTTTTATATCCTATTTTGTCTTTAAAATATTAATGTCCTGATCTTGGCAAATTGTTCTAGAGAAGAAGGACCTGGTAACCTAATTTCGCACAAAGGTGAGAGGTTCATATTAAGGTATTCATTTACAGCAGCATCTTAGGAAAGTGTTACACACTAGGTGGGGAGATATTTTTGACATGGAGTCTTTTTTCCGGCATCTCTCATGCCATATTACATAGGCATCTGTTCAGTCTATGCACACCCATAAAGCCGACTCAGCCTGTGTTTGAGAGGGATGATGATTGTGCACGTGCACGGTTGTATCATGCACCATAAAGACAGGCTGACAGGGAGGTCCACAGCTAGCTGCTCCACATGCAGCTGGATTATCCTGTGAAATATCTTGAAGTATATAAATCTGCTTGGATTCCCAAGAGGTGGACTAGATAACTTAGTAGGTATTTTTGTCTGTCTCTATTTCCTGAGATCTTTTCTACAAAAAAACATTTTTGGGTCTCACATGTTGGAACAATTATCCAAGAATATTTCATCCCTGAGAAAAATATAACCCTTGAGTTGCTGCCAAAGTCAGTGAGATCTATGGCAGCTTGCCTTCTGCACACAGACCTTGCACATTAACACTTTAGGGACTCCAGCCGAGAGCACGTTTCACTGTCTCCTACAGCTCACTGATGAATGAGGGAGATTGACTAGGACCTCTAGGAAGCTGACCTAGGGCACCTGAGGAAATTTTTGTCATAAAGTATGTACTAAATGGCCCTTCTATTTTTAGAGTTGCCATTCACATGCTGTAAACACTATTTCTTTTCACTTAACTGACAACTTGAATAAAACATTTGAAAGGCATTTTTCAAAGACAAAGAATATTGTAACACAGACTACCCTCTGATCTCCTACCCATTTCCTCCACTTCCTGGACACAAAGCCAAACTCCATTTCCCAGCCTCCTTTGCAGCTAGATGAGGCTGTGAAACTGAGTTCTAGCCAATGGAATGTGATCAGAAATGACATAGCCCACTTCTGGGCTTCATCTATAAAATCTTCTCCACTTATTACCCTTCGGGTTATTTTCCCCTTCCAGTTACCTGGGAGGGAGTCAACTCGCAGGTGAATAGTGGGAATCACATGTTCAAGATAGTGGAGCATCTGATTAATCTCTTCAAGGAGATCTATCCAACTAGAAACTCCCATATTGGACTGTTACGAGAGCAAGAAGAAAGCTTTTGCAATGTTAAGCCACTAAACTAAGGAGGTTTAACTATTGAAATTGTTAGCATTGCCTTAACTATACCATTATGACTACATTAATTTTCTTTAAAGCCATTGTTTATACTAAATGTTTTTTAATTAGAACAACATGCTATTATGGCACATCAAATTATGTCTGATGGGAAATTACAGTTTTTGATTTGGGGGTTTTTCTTTCTTCTACAGCTGGTTCATAATATGTCAACATTTTCTGATTCTGCCTCACCTCATCTAAGCTACTACTGATACACATTTGCTGTCTCCTTTTATTCTTTCCTCCTTTGTTTCTTCCTTTTAAAACACATTCTACTCGCTTTTAAAATTTGACACATTAACTCATTTAAGTAGTATTTGTTGTGTTCCTATTATGTGTCAGACATTTGCTTGGTACTGAGTTGATAGTAGTAAATGAAACAGCCTTGGCTCTGAGCTCCTCTCAGGTTTTGGTCTGGTGTGGGAGACAGATGATAAACAAGAAAAAGCAAGGAAAAAAACACATATTTATAGTAGGAGATCATGATGAGTACTAGGAATGAAATGAATAGGGTCCTGGAATGGACAATAATAACAATGGACTACAGAGAACCCCTCTTACAAATCTTATCATAGCAGGTTGTTAGAGGGTGATGTTTCCATTGTGAACAAAGAAAAGAAGAAAACTGAACCATGGAAAGGATAGGGGAAGAGCATTCCAGGTTGCGCAGTAGCACTGAGGCAGGAAACTATTTTCAGGTTTGAAGAATTGGAAGGAGACCACTGTGACTGCAGCTCTATGGATGATGAAGAGAACTGCACATAAAAGATGAAATTAGAGGATAGATGCAGTTGTTCAGGGATTCCAATCTCATGAGAAAAAGTTTCACTTATAATGGAAGTGCAATGAGAAGTCATTGTAACATTTTAAATAGGAAAGTAAAGTCATTCAATTAATGTTTTAAAAATATTCTAGCTTTTGTCTAGAAGATAGATGGTAGAAGCACAGGATTGGAAGGATGATCAGGAAGGAGAGTTTCACATCTGTTTAGGTGCAACATGATAGCAGTTTGTACTGGAGAGGAGGGAGTGGGCATTAAGAAACATGAATGTATTTGTGGGATAATTTTAAATGCCTGTGTGACATCTAAGTTGAGACGTGGAACTGGCAGTTAAATAGATACATAAGTCTGAAGCTCAGAGGAGCAGTCTGTGCTTTAAATATATATTTGGAAGTTGTGTCAGTGTATAGTATTTAAGCCATGGACCAGAGTAAAAGACCAAAGGCCTCTACTTAGGTTCACTGTGCCTTTTGAATTAAAAAGAAAAAAAAAATCTTAGGGCAAGAAACAGGGAGCTAGAGTACCAATCGAACATGGTTATAAGGTGAACAATTTACTAATCAATCCACAGCAATGTGAAATATATTTCAAGCTGATTCTCAGAAAAGGAGATGGGCTCCATCAAGCCATTTTTTTTCCCCTTTCAATTGCCATTGTAACTAAAAATGAAAAACTTTAAAAAAGAAGAGTTGACCTTGAGGTTTAAACATTCATGCTAGTAGATTGCCTGGCTTTCCTTCCTCTACCCCAGGAACCTTAGTATTTTAATCTCCAGATTACTTAAGTAATTCTGAGAGTTAAGTTTTTAAGACTAACTTTTGGACAAACCTATATGAACTAAGGGTTGTTCTATGATAATCATTTTGATTTATCTTTGTATCTCAGCTTGTCAGTGACTGATTTTTTGAGTTTATTTTTATGTTTTTGAAGTCTTCATTGAAAGTACAAAAATCTACATAGAAAAGTACACAAATCCCAAGTATACAGTTCAAGGAACTTTCCCCAAATGAACACACCCAAGTAACTAATATTGCAGACCACATGAATGAATTTTACATTGCAACCACGTTCTCTCAGTTCTATATCTTAGTCTCATGTTTTGTTTTTTTCTTTCTCTTTCTTTCAACAGACATTTACTAGAACTACCATTTGCCAGACCTTATTCTAAGCACTGGACTATATCAGTGTACAAGAATAAAAAATAACTGTTACCCTTCTGGCACTCTCTACTAGTCATAATCAGATTCCTGAATTTTTATTCCTAGTTTTTCAGAGGCTAGATTGCTCAAGTGACCTCCTAGGTCCCCAGTAGCAGGATTTCCACCCTCTTAAAGTCTAGTCCTAATTCAGTGTTTAAAATCTACTTTCAGACCTCCTAGACTTTATCTGCACAGGTCTTGGCATATATCAGGTCTTCTGGTGTCCGTAGAATGAATGAATATGGGGTTTCTTCATCCATTCCCTAGTAGTCTAATCACCTCCTGTCCTGCACTCATTGAAGAGACAGATTGAATCCTGGACTCCAGTTACCTTCTGGCAATGTGTTTGCGACCCCCCTTTCTTTTCTTCTTGAACTAGTATGATTTTAGAATGCTAGACTCATTTCCATGCCTTTGTGCTTTTGTGCAGTGGCCTATGTCCTCCACCTGGCAACTAGTCCAGAACTTCTCCTGTCTGGTCCATCCTACCATCTGATTTTGATGCTTGTAGAACTTCCCTCTATGAGAAGGTATCAGGCCTACTTCACTCAACTCAGCCTTTAGCCATCTCAATGTCCTGTATCTGCTGACCTCAGTAAGTCTGCTCAATATCCAATAACACTACTATCAAAAGCAATTTCTAATAATGTACACATAAAGGCACCTTTAGAGTGATTGGATCATGCAATCTCATTTTTAACCTCCTCTCTGCTCTTTGCTCTAAGGGCAGCCATAATGAGAAGGGAAATGGGATTGGATACTGAAGGAAGGAGGTAGGAATCAGGAAGCCACTTGGTGGGAAACCTGAGCTGAACTTTGCAGGACTTGGTCTATGCAGTGATTGAGTCAGCTCCACCTCCATGCCAGCCAAGAATGGTTCCTGAGTGAGACCTCTTCCCAGGTGATATTCTGCTGTAGTGCAAAGTCTTAGGTGTGTGGATCCACCTAAGACTTTGCACTAAAGTCCAAGATGGTTGGACTTAGACTCGCCTGAGACTCACCCTAGGAAGTGCTCTGACATAAAGACATCCAGTGGAAGGAGTACGTTTAGCTAAAATGTGAACCAAACCCTCTCCTTTCTTAGGCAATTAAAGAGCTTCATTGCACGCTTGGAGACAGTGTTCACACAGGCGATTCTTCTGCTATTAGAGAAGCAGATTGACTCCATTTTGATCATCCTGCCCTCGTCTGCTTGGCAAGTGCAGTGTGATGTCCATATGCTCTATTGTTCCCGTCAGCAGGGCGCTAACGTTTCTTTTGCTGCTGCTCTCACTTCTGTGGGGGATGTTTTTTTAGCCCCCTTTTCAATGTTGCCAACACATACATATATATTTTTAAAACATAGCACTTATTCTGGAGCTGCAGAAGGTGTGAGAGCTGTGTCCCCTAGCCATGGGACTGCATTTTCATTCAAACTCTGCTTCCTGCCTTTAAATGCAGCATAGATTAGTTTTCCAAAGAGGTACAGATCACCAGTAAGTGGCAGTAGCCTGGCTTAAAGACAGGCTGCACTTACACTTCAGAGGCGACTGCCTGGAACTGGGAAAGGGTTGCAGCCAAACGGAATTTATTAGCGGGATCTATAGAATGTGTTTGAAGAGCTACAGTGGTGTGAGCCGGCAGGCACACAGGTTGGCCCACCATCACACAAAGTCAAACAGGCCAACTGCTCAGGGGATTCAGCCTGGCACGCCTTGTCAGCATTTTTTTATTTCTTCCTGCAGAGAAACACAAATGGAACAAATTTTCAGTCCCAGGGACTTAGGCTTCTTGTGCATTTTTCCCTTTTCCTTTAGAGCTTCCTTCCATGTTCTCAGCCTCCATTCTCTAGTTTTTCTTCCCCAGATGGTGTTAAGGAGGCAATTGCTTCTTTAGTGGTTCCAGCTGATTCCCTCCCTGCGCGTACCTGGATTTCCTGTGGTGCTGGACTTTTAGCTGGGGAAAATTTTCTCAGTTCTTCAAGTAAGGATTTTAAACTCTGTATTCAATGAGAGGTCTGTGGAATTTGGCTTCTTTACAAGAACTAATCAATGTACAGTGTGGGCTATGCTGCACCTGATCCTGAGAAACCCCCTGCAGGAGGGGGAAAGATCATTTATTCTTCTTGAGGGTAGGGAACATTCAAAACTCATTTCAGAATGTTGATTTAGTTCTCCCAGATGATCTCTTTGTAGAATGCTTGGCCTAGTAGGGATCCCCTAAACACCCTTGAAGACAGCACAATACAGTGGGAAGGGGATGGCCGTTGCAGCCAGACACATGTGGACTTAAATGCCAGCCCCATCCTTGCTGGCTGTGTGGAGTTGGGAGAGCCTGCCTCAGTTCCTCTCCCAGCAGATGGAGATACAGGCCCCAGAGGGGTGGGAAAGGGGTGAGAGAACAATTGGACATTGTCGTGATGGGTCTTCCTATGGGATGACATTTGTAGTTTTTCATACTTCTTAGTTTCTGTCATGAAGTCTCGCGATTTTGACAGCAGCAGAACAGATAGACTTATAATTTGTTTTCACACAACTAATTTCATGCTAACTCATTTCATGATCTATTTCATTTTTGACAGAAGTCCGAATTCTCTATCCTAGGACCTTGGACTGAGCTGCTGGGTGGGGCATGTTTTAAACTGTGTATATAGTGGAGATCAGAGAATTTCTCCTTCAATTCTCACCTCCCCCGTCTCTAACCTCTCAGTCCTCAGCATTAGGATTAAATGAGGTAATGTTTGTAACACACCTGGGAATCAACTGGAACTATCTGATGCTCAAGTGACAGAACTGACTTATTATCTCAATTTCCATCCACAGCCTTATTTTTGAATACCAGACTCTCAAAAGCAGCCTAAACCTTCTCATTTCTACAACAGGGAGATTGTAATTATCTGTAGTTATTCTGAAACTGCTTCTGTCAGTGTTGTTGACAGAACATCCGCTTAATTGTAATGGGATTTTTTTTTCTTCTCTTTCATAATTTGGGTGAATTTTATCTGAGTGTGAAGAAGCTCACAACAGTAGTTTAAAAGACAAACACAATGATGTCTAGTCCATTCCTACCAGACTGATCTCTGCCACATGAATATTCAGGGGAGCCCTGAAGAGTCCATTAAAAACAAAGTTGAACTCTACGTGTTTATAGATTACTTCTCTTCGTAATTACACTATGTTTCAGCAACTAATGGGAATGAAACTTCTTAACAAAAACAACTGCCTTTCCATAACATGAATTAAAGGAGAAATTAAGATCAATTCTGTTTCAAATAACTGTCTCAAAAGGAAAAAAAAATCTCTTCATTAATCAAAAGCATCCAGATCTACTTCCCCCTATTAATCCAGGTAGATAGAAGCTCCTAACACTTGTAACCAATCTCTGTCTGCTCTAATGGATATTTGGAACGTTTATTGATTTGGGTAAATTTGCTTCTTCTAAGGTCAATAATGATAAATGAGTCATGTTCTGCATGAAGTGACTTGGTACTTTGAATTAAATGATTGTAATTATCTGTAGTTATTCTGTAACTGCTACTGTTACTGCTGTTGACAGAACATCCATGTAATAGTGATGAGAATTTTTTTCTTTGCTCTTTAATAGTTTGGGTGAATTTTATCTGCATGTGAAAAGGCTAATGTTAGTGGCTTAAAAGGCAGACAGAGCAGTGTCAGGCACCTTCCCTTATGCTTCTGTCGTCATGGGCTGCATTCCCACTGAGCTTGCTCTGGGTTGGTGTTGATCACAGCCCAACCTGATGGGCATTGGGAGGAAGGGGAAGCCACGTGCTGCCACTTAATGCCTTTTTAGTGGAAGTAAGTCAGGCTCAGAACCCAGAGATGAAACGTTAATCACCCACTGTGTTTCCTAGGCCACCCTAATAGGGTGTCTGTTTGGAAGTCATCGTCAACCCTGTGGTGTTCTCATTGTCTCACTGGTGATGAGAAAATCCTGGCTGCCCACAAACCCTTGCTGTGCTTCCATCTGCAGCTGCATTTTGAAGTCAGCCCTCTATGCACAAAGCCCTGTGTTCTGTCTTCATGATGCAGGGCTCCCAAAATCATGGCAGGTGCAAATGAGATTGTACTTTCAGCTGGCCTCTGGCACAGACGGATGGATTTGCCTATCAGAGCTTCAGCCTCCAGGTGACGACAGTCTCAAGGCAATTTAGCATGAACTTAAAAGAGGGGGAAGAGCTACTTTATTTCCTCCAGCTACACGCTTTTTCTCAGAAACCTGGAGCTGAGAGATTTTCATTTTAAGGCAGATCTTTTAAAAATGTTTTAAGAGAAAGGCAGGAAGTTGGACATAATATATCTTTCTGAATCTCAGATTTCATTCCAGAAAAATGAAGCTGAAAGAAATTACTTTTTAAGACTTCTAGTTGCTCTAACATAAGTGGGACAGTAGGACTTTTATACAGAGGACAAAGAAATTGCCTTTGAATGCATATGTGTATTAGGAATAGTTTTTATTACAGACCCTCCCCACCAGCATCCAGTAATTTATTGAGAATTACAGTTAGTTGTTTTTGTGCTGCAAAACTAGACAGAAAGAGATAGAGTCAAACCTTGCTGGGATGAGAAAGCAATTTTCTAGATGTGAAAAAGCAGAGAGGAAAAACGAACCCACTAGGTCGGGTCCCTCCCATACCACTAGATGTGGCTCAAGAAATGAGTTATAAATAGCAACTTAGGGCAGACTACTAAGTAGCAGAGCAGGACATGACCTAAACTTCCAGAAAACAGAAGGGCCAAAGGATAGCAGTTTTCTAAATGGTGGAGTGGAAGAGGAAGAGTTGGCAAGTAGGAGGAAGGGAAAGAGATGAATGAAAGGAGAAGTGGCTTAGAACACATAGAAGAGGCCATTTAATGTTGAGAGTTTTTGCAAAAGTAGAGCTTTGTAACCTGATTCCAATTGTACCGCTAGATGTGAGTAGAGCAGGATCCGGATGCCACCTTCCAACGACGATACTCTCATGCTGTGCCGACTGTGGAGCTTGCCTCTGTTCAGGAGGAGCAGCTGTAGGGGGACAATAGAACATTTTGGGCTGGGTACCTCACTTCCTCAATGGCATTTCAAAATGAAAAAGCAAACTGTGAGGTAACATCAATCGGTTTGAGCCCAGAACCTCTCATTCTTGCCAATTTTCTCTCTTCTCCCACCTCTCCTAACCTCTTAAGCGTAGGGATTCCCAGCTGAGATCCATTCCCTTGCTTTTTTCTCTGTTTGGGGAGTGATTCTTAAGCCACTTTTTACATTTCTTATTTTCTGCATCGGCCTAAAACCTCAAATTGGGGATTTTTATATCCCTGAGACTAGGATAGTAGGCCTTCTCTCTCACCGCCCCCCAGCTAATGAAAAAGAAAACTCTCTGAAGTCACCTGCAAGTGCCTCCGGCTCCCTCAGATGAGTAAGGCATTTGTGGCCACCTCCCTTGGTCTCACTCCTGCAGGTCATAAGGCAGAAGCCAGAGAGCAGCTGCTCTGGGTCACGGTAGAGAAGCAGCGGGCTCATAAGGCAGCAAAATGAGAAAAGCCACTCAGAAAAAGGATAGCACACCACGACAGGGCCATGGCGCCCTTCTCCATCTTTCACTGAGTAAACTGCTGAAATGCCAACACGGCTGTAAAGCCAGCAAAAATAGATGAACTTGTAGCAGGTGTTAGCACTTGTAGCTATCTAATTTCAGCTTTAACTTCCCAGTCCCCAGAGAATGTAGTTTCGGAGACTAGGGAAAGTGAGAGCATTCGTGTTTGAAGTCTGGAATCGGAGGTGTCAGCTAAAGACCAAAACCTTTAGCTCTATTAACTCCTTTCTGAATCAAGAAAACATCAAGAAGAGACTGGATCTAGCATATTTTACAGATAAACCAAGTGGAGGGTCTGGGTCAAAGAGTGAACCTGTTTAAGAAAGAAGAGAATTAGCACTAATAGACTGTCCTTTTTCTTTCTGCACATGAACTGTATCAACTATAGTCTCATTCCAGTATCTTTGTAACAATGTGCACAGCTGTATGTAGGGCATTATTTGTCTGTGAACAGAATATCACATGCTAGATGCAGTGCCCTTCAGATGAATTGAAATCTGTTAGGGAAGGCAGCAAACATACACTTGTGTTCCAGCTCAGCCCTTATTATAATTTATCTATGAGTGCTGTGCCTCACTGAAGAGTATAAAATTTCCTGTAGAGAAACAGAACAGTGGATTGGGTTTGAGGGAAGCCAGTTCACTCGCTTACCAGGGAGATTGCTCTTCATTAGCTTTCGTTGGAACAAAGGACTACAGCCTAGGCATCATCTGTGTGCTGGATGTCCTGCAAAAATTCCAGCTTGAGGAGTGCAGGAGGAACCGGTCTGCCGTGGCCTTGGTAGACATCAAGCTTAATGTCAAACAGGGAGGTGATGCTGAACAGAAAACAGCAACTGCTCAACATTATTGTCTCCCTGCCTTATTATTTAGAGACACTTAGTAGACAATTGGGACTTGCTGGCTTTTTGTTTTTAACTTTTCTTCCCAATAACTCATGGGGGTCTCTTCTGCCCTTTCCTTTTCCTTTACCTCCCTCCCCGACCCAGTTCTTTAATCCTAACATAGGAAAGAAAATGGTAATTTTTACAGTTCTCCTAAAGAGAAGGAACAGAAAATGAGATCAGATATTTGCAAGTGGTAAGTGGGAAAAGTACATGTTGCTGAGTAGACCCGCAGAAAAATAAAGCATGTTTTCTGGTATCAACCCACAGTAGACAGCCACACATACTCCCAAGAAATGCTTAATTGAGCCTAGTTGCTCCTCTCCACTCAACAGTAGTTCTGTAGTAAAATAATGTGTAATAACGAGACTTCCTTCTTGAAATGAGGTATCTTCAGGTTAGGGACAGGGGTGTAAGGAGGGCAGAGCTCAGGACTCCTGTTGCAACTGCATATCCTAACTGAGCCAAGGTGAGAAGAGCCTGGGAGATGGGGGAAGGACATTTCACAGCCAGTGTGGTAGTCAAACTATAAGAAGCCAGCTGCCCTTTATTACTGTCAGTAAACAACAAAGGAGAGAATAAAAAGCTAGGCAAAGTGGAGAAGCAACAACTGTATAAACAGTGGGGGCCCTGAAACATCTCATGGAAATACTTAAGACGTCTTTTGTATTTCTATGTGGTGGTTTGCAACTTTTCATTAAAAAATTCCATGAGAACAGTACACAGGTATCTTATGAGCTGTGAAGCAGCCTTTCCTATCACCCAAAGACAGAGGCCACTCTGGAACAGCTTTCTTTTTGATGAAGTCGTCAGAAAGCTCTAGTTATACCAATCAAGTCAAAGAAAATGGATCATCTCTACAGCAAATACTAAAGAGAACTAAATTTGGAAAACATGGGATCCTACATTTCTTATCCGCCACAAACTGCAGTTTCCCTTTAAGGAACTGGGGCATGAGCCGCAATTTATCCTTGGTACAATTATCATTCATATTCCTCAGAAATCATACATGCCTGGTTGGCTTAGAAAGAAGTACTAGGATCTACAATGTCCTTCTCTCCTTTCCTGAGCACTGATAAGGAAGAGGACTGTTAAGAAAAGTTATCCTCAGCAAATTATCAATTGCTGAATCATAAAATTAGAGAAATTGGATGCAGCTTTGGCTCTAGGTCTACTTCTTCTTTCCCACACCAAAATGGAATCTTGAGTGAAAAATTGCAGCATCTCTACTCTGTAATGAAATGTGCAGAAGAAATGAAAAAATGCATTACTTTGCCCCATGTGTATGTACTACATCATTACACCACTGAGACTGTTTCACTAATGATACAGAACATATGGGGGCTCTTACATAATGAACTACAATGAGGTACATTAAAAATATAGATGAGTTTAATTTTATATATTTATTTAATTGATAAAAAAAACTTTTATAAGGCAGTTTCATAATACTTGTACAGATGGTAATTATTCCCATTGGTGGAGTCCAGGCTGTGTGTTATTACAAAGTTTGCCCCAGCATAACTAGGAAGGGATCTGATTAGCCAAAATGAAGGATATCCTAAGTTCTAAACTCGTTTTGATAATTTGGGCTGTGGACTTATTTTCTTCATGTCTTCTGTGTGTGTGCTGCAGAGCTGTGAAAGAAGATTCTTTCATTCAGTGTAATATGTTTGCATTAGTGATAACCACTTCCATTTCTTCCAGAGGTTGTTGCTCTCTCCTTTCCTTCCCTCCTACAAAAAAGAAACATGGGACATTTTTTAAAAAGTTACCATCCTAGTGCCACACAGATATGAAAATACAATTTGACAGAGAATCTGAATACTTTCTAATACAGCACATAATTGGGTTTTACAGTCTTCAAGAAGAGCTAATTTGGCTTATAGTTAGTATTTTATGATCAATGTATTGAATTTAGATGACAGTTTTCCATTGGATCTATATCAAAATTGTTTGTTCAGTATAACCTCAGTTTCAGAGAGTAAAACTTTACCTTAAGATTTCAAAGAGGAAGAAAAAGCTTATTTTGCACAATTCTGATTTTTGTAGACTGGTGTCCACATCCAGCAACAGGCTGCAACAATTCAGAAACTCCCACTGTAGCTTAAAACTCAGAGTAAAATCCGATCTTCTATTAGGATAATTTTATATAACCCTTGTTACATCTCAATTTAAGGAAATAATTAGAGCAAATTAGATCACAGGAAAGTTTAATTAGCCAGTGGTAGTTTTGAATTAAAGTTCATTTTCTGTGAAAATTAGAAAAGGCTGAGAATTTTGTTCTTCATTATGTGATAATTTAGCATCATACATCAATAGCATCCTGGGAAAGTGACGGTATGGCAGTGGTCTAGAGGGTGGTGTGCTCAGTGACCTGGAACCAGAGATGGTGCCATGAAAGCTTAATACTCAGGGGCAGATGATAGCACATGGAGACCCAACTATTTCCAGTGCATTAAATTCCAGGTTATAACTTCCTAATCTTGATTTTGCACTTGTGATTTTCACTTGAGGAGTTCATTAAACAGCTTTTTGTTTTTTTAAAAAAATCTTACATACCGTATTTGCTGGAAGCCTTAAGATATTGTAACTTGAAGATTCTATCTTATACATACATGAGGCAGTGACTTTTCTGGTTTTAAATATTTTCACTGTTGTGCTATAATTTTTGTCACAATCATATTAAAGAGCGTTCCACAAATACAATGTGCAGAGCATGTGGCTTAATATTTACTTTGTATACACATAGAGGATTTGGCAAATCTTTTACTGATAATTAATGCCTTTAATTAAAATTTATTTAGTCATGGTGACTTAATTCGGATTAAGGTCAGTAATTAAGCTCTACCTTTAAAGCCTGGCTCAAATCTCCACTCTTTCAAAAAGTCTCCATGAACCCTCATCCAGTTAGTTTCCCCCATTCTCTTGCAATGCCCTTCCTAGTCAGCCTTCAGTTAAGGTTATTTATGCATACTTCTCACCCTACTGTAAGTCAAGGATTCCTGTCATTCATCTTTGCACTTGCCACAGCACTTGGCACAGGGTTTTGCCTATAATAGGTGTTCAATAAATATTTATTTACTGATTATTAATGTGAGGAGGTATGTACTATTCAGACCGTGTGGCTTTGAAACACATCTATGTGCAGTGAAAACGTGAATTTCTTCTTTCAGTGAGCAGCTCAGTGTCCACATGATCACCACCACCCATCTCCTCTGACATATCTATCCATGTCAATTCAGACCAGTGAATCCAGTGTGGAAAGCAGGAATCACACCAGCCAAAATCATGTTACGTCAGTATTTTGTATCATAAGTAGAAAGCCTTCAAACATTGAATTTAGCAGATTATACAGATCAACCATGAAACTGAATTTGACTTCTGCTGAATACAGTGAGTCATATCAGAACCTTCTGCACAGGGGAGTTCAAATAAACCCAGTAAAAAATTTCCACAGAAGTAATTGGAAGCATTCGTACATGTATTACTCTCAAATTAATAATATGAATCTTTTGATTGCAATTTTACCATGTAGATATATTTCTATACATCTTTCCATTGGTTCCCATCAAAACACATACATTTTGTGTTATGTAAGGATGAATATCTAATTTTGGAGAACAGTTAATGTTAATTTCATATTGATATTTAAGTAATAAAAATGTCTATAATATTTACAATAATAGAGGCTGTGTTATAACTGATCACACTTTTATCCAACATGAGACAATGAAGGCAGAGAGAACTGGCCAAGGCTCACATAGCAGAGCAGAGGGCATATAGGGTTAGATACCTGTCCTTTTCTTCTCTTGTTAGGATGTTGAGCTATACCATCTGTATTGTGAGTCTGTTACCTAAAACTGGTTTACCTATTGTAATGTCTGAAGCAGGACTCTGAATATCCCTCACATAAATTTTGCTTCTGAAATCTTTTTAGACTTATATTTAAGTGTGGTGTCTGATATCATGGGAATTTGAAGTATTCCAAATAAAACAACGCACATTGAGAAAATATGACTTGAGTGGCCTTATCAATTTTTTTACCATTTAGTAAGGAGAATTTATGGTCTAAATAACCCTTTCAACTTACCTAAATTGAGGATTTTGACTAAAATATCATTAAATTGTACTCTAAATGGATGAATTTTATGGTGTTTAAATTACATCTCAATAAGTGGTTTTTTAAAAAAGTACATTTCCTGAATAACTGCCGGCTACCTAAGTAACTATGAATGGTTTGGAAAGTCACCCAGATTTAACTATTCAGAGTAAGTGTCATTTTAGACCAAAGATTTGAGAGCTAGAATCTATAACTTTTCTAATCACAAAAACTAGAGTCCCATATAGGCTGAATGATTTGGCCAATATTTCATAGTAAGTTAAAGGCAAAGACAGGTTTTGCAGTCCATTCTCCTAAGTACCTGAGAGCAAAACTGGCTACTTGAAGTTCTCTTGAGTTAATTGCGTTGCACCCTGCCTCTTAGGGTCTATACTTTTTCTAAGATTTGCGATCTCTCAGGTAATACGTAGTGTTACGCTTAAAAGAGTCAGATCACTTGGTACTAGCCCCAGAACTTAAAAGTATCTGAATGAAATAAAGTTGGATTTAAATAAACATTTTTTGGGGAAAGGAAAAATGCTTCTTTCCCATTTTCTTGGTTCTTAGTTAATTAACCTTATCATACATATCTTTCATTTTAAGGTATTTAAAACTATTTCTGGAAAGGAGTATGAGCAAATGTTGAAATTTCAAACATAAAAAATAGGAGTCATATGACTTTGTTACATTGTCTACCCTGTTGATTGTCTCTGAAAACAAAAGCTCTGTATCTTTAATACTATTAAGTCTGCCTGTGAGCTATAAGCCATTTCTTAATTAAAACTTTTTGAATTTTTATCTATAAACCAAAACAGACCACTATACTTGCAGTAAATATCCATTTCATTGTACCACATTGTGGTTGAATTCACCATGAAAAAAAAAAAACCTTTATTTTTAGCTTTTGTTCTAATTTCACTTTAAGAAATATGTGCTTCATATTTGCAGCCAAATGAACTTCATATTTGTAACAATAAGAAAGATGTGCTTTATTATTTGAAACAATAACCCCTGTTTTTCTGAGACGTATAAAAGAAAACTGATATTAATGGGGAGATATATCATGTTCCAATATGGAGAAAAAAATTTTCAAAAACTAGCTTCTTCCTAATTTCTAGGTTTAATTTAGTTTTATTCCAAATTAACAGAATTTTTTTCTTAAATTTTACAACTGTTTTAAAATTGATCTTAAAAAAAAAAAAGGATAAGACCAGATAAGAAAATAAAAGGGAGGGGAGCAGAAACTGAAGACAAATTGATGTAGAATTTTAAACATAGTAAAAGCTATAATAATAAAATCTATGGTACTGACATATGGATCAATGAAAATAAAAATGGAAGCTAGGGGGAAAAAGACTCTAATATATATGTACTAGAATTTAAATGAAATGGAAAGATTTTTAAAAGCTACATCCTCTGGAGTTTGCTATGGGTGGCGAAGATATATTATTATATCTCTTTCAGACCTTGCCAAACATCTAATCCCTTCCTGCTTATAGAGGCTGTTTTGATGGGGGAGAGGGCTGAATTAATTCAACCAAGGGACTTAATCCACCAAATTTGAAGCATTATACAGGAAAAAATGTGATGCCAAAGTTGTCTGTTCTTTGTAAAGTTAAACTTAGAGGGCTAGACTGCCCTTTTAGCCATGAATGCTATCTTAGAAAGCAGGCCCTGAGATAAGTATTTTTCCACAAGCAGTTGATTAGTGATCCCAGGAAATATTGGCAGGGGAGCAGAGAAGTAAGACAGGGAGGTAAGGCGGCCCGGATAGTTTTTAGCAAGCACCTTACCACTGTAGGCAAGTGGAGCCTGATCTTGCTGGGGAAATGTGAGCACTGGTGTAAAACATACACTTAGACTCACCCACTCCAACCGAAGATGAGACCACTGGCGTATTTACACAGCACATTCTCTCGGTTACTGGTCTAGGGGTGCTGGACTGGGGAGAAGGATAGGTGTTACTCTCTAGGCACTTCCAACCTGCTGCTCCTGTAGACAAAACAAAATTTGGTGGCCAGATAAAGCCTCAGGTAAGTAAATGGAGGTGCTGTTAGTTGGAAGTCAGACCGGCAAGCTCTGAAGTGCTAAGGGCCAGGGGAAAGAGATGAAGAAAGAACTATCGCTATCTGATACAAAGGCCAATACTCTAGGAGCTTACTTTACACAGTAAAGAAATAAGGATTTTTGGTGTTTCTGTGATAACCTGAACTGAAAAAAGAAAAGACGGGGAAGGAAGGCTGACAATTGTTGAGCTCAGGAAAGACGTGATGGGGAAGATAAATCAGAATGGAGAAATCAGCCTAGCATCTGGCCAATCTAAGGAGGAATCACTGTGACCATGATCTGGGGGTTGACCAGTGAAGGATTTTAGATGCAGTGATGTTTCACAATGAATCTTGGAGTGTTTCCCGGTCTGTGTTGTACTCTCCCTCAGTTACCTCCAAACTTTCAGTAAAAATTTAAGTGTAACAGCCTCGCGTTAGCAGTGCCTTGGGAAATAAAGACAAAGGGACTGTGTCCCTGCTACGAATGAAGCTGTTCAGAGTGGTGATGTGATGGTCACAAGTGTCTGACAGTTGAGCAAGGGTTTGGCATGAGATGTAAGTACTCTGAGAATGTAAGTCCTACAGGTATCCCTGGAAATATTAGGGAGACTGCTAGCAATCATGTTACTTCGTATAGATTTGATTTTAAAGAATGACACCAGAAGGCTACAGGACTTGATTCTGAATTTTCTTAAAATCTTAATGTATTGCTTATTTGAAATTTTTACATTAGTTTTGATTTTTCAAACATTGTATTGTAATATTTATATTGATTACTGAAGGTTTTTTTTGTGCACCCTTTAAATTTTTCCCAGAGGGAAATTCCTTACTCATTTGACCCAAATGCTCATCTTCACATAGAGATATTTTGGCCCCAGCATATAAAAAAGTATAAGTTACTGGGCAAAGGAAATGGTGATGGGAATTGATTAACTATTTGGGGTGGTGGGGGGGAAAGAGGTTCTAAGCTCATTCTTTGTAGCAAATGCATTTTTGTTTGATTAATGTGTTAAAAAATTAAAATAATATTAGATTTTCGGATACAGAAGGGACTTCTAAGCATAAAACAAAGGAAAAAACTACAAAGAAAAATATGCATAAATTTGACTGCATAAAAATTAAAGCTATTCATTTCAATAAACATGAAACAGACAAGAAAATCTGCAACACATATTTGTAAAAACTAAGTTATTAATACATTAACATTTTTGAAAAGTAATTTTTGAGTTAGAATAAAGATCCTTAAAGCTATCTGTACTTAATACAGGAATCTCATTGCTAAAAACTTATCCTTATAAAATAGAGATGTGGCCAAAGATTTGTGTGTATCTGTAGTGTTTTATAGCTTACAAGTAATAACAAAAATTCTTGAAATAATCTAAATGTCAAATTATAGGAATAAAGAAAGTATGACATAACCATTGGATGGAACATTATACACATATAAAAAGTATGCTTTTAAATATTATTTAAACTGGCCTTGAGCAACAGCAGTGGGTCTACATGACTGAAGGGACAACAGGAACATGCCTTTGAGTTGACTATGATCATTGTGATGGAGACTACACTTGACTGAAGGACAATTTGGAAGATCCTTCTTCCAAAGTTTTTTGGATTGTGTAAGTTCTGTGGTTCTGTGTAAGATCATAAAGGAGAGGAAATAAAAAAATGACTTAAGTTGGATTTCCTAGGGGATTGAGTCCTATGCCAAATGTGGTTTGATTTAGAAAAATAAATATATATCATGCAGGAAATATAATCTCACAGTGATGGGATTATGGGTGATTTTCATCTTCCTGTTTGTATTATGTTTTTCAGCATTATATTTAAGAATGTATTCCTGGAGCAAACGATTTCTTCTCTCCCAGCTTATCACTTTGGTATATCTTCCAGATGTTTTAAAGAAACTTCTTTCAAATAAATGTGATAATTTTGAGCTGTAGGAAAAGGCCTACAGCTTGAAAGTGGAATTATTTTTCCCAGTAACTTTCATATTTTAATATAAAGCCAGGCTTAGGAAGCATATGTGGAAAAGGAATGAGATAGCAGAAGTGTAATGTATGTTTCAGCAAACAAATGTCAGAAGATGCCCTTTAAGATGAAGTTATAAGACAATTCTTTTAAAAGGTCCTGGCTGGTGAAGGATCATTTTATCAATTGCTGAGATGTTCATTGTTCACTCATTCTGTGTGAAATCACAGGTTGTAACAATAGGAACACTAAACTGAGCATCTTGGGACTGAGTTTCCAGTGTCTCTTCTAACACTCTCCATCCAGGAGAGCTTAGCTTCCATTCATCTGCCAGAACTTCCTTGTTGTCAGCAAAAGGAAGAACTTTCTGTAAATCTTTATTGAATTTTCAGTTGCATCTCTTTGAAGTATTTGCAAATATGAATACATATTGATTTAACAAAATCTTAAGTGGAATTCATCATTAGAATTGCCTACTTGGAGCTTACAAAATACATGCCAACCAGTGACTGCATTTTATGCAATTCCTTATATCTTTAAAGCTGGGCATAAAAGTTCATAAGAAACTCAAACCCAGAATCTGAGAAAACAATTCTTTTAATCTGGTCAAATAACAAGGAATCTCCCATTAGAAGATACATAGACAGATAAAAAGAAAGATATGATATACAAATATATCATTATATATGATACATATTTAAAATTATGATATCTATGACATATACATATACAGTGCACCTTAGAACAAACTTGTCATGTAAATTTGGCAATTTTTGATTGATGGCATTTTAAGGTACATCTTTATTTTAGGGATCCTGATGCCTCAAAAATGGACAGTGAATGTACTTTAATAATAACAATTAATCTAAAGTACAGTACCGTCATGTTTGCTCAATGGAAATATCCAATGCTGTACCACAAATGTTAAATTGTTCTTCCTTAAAGAGAGTGACATCATGCAGGAAATTCAAATCAAGTATCAAATAATTCTTTTTTAATTACAAAGGAAGCATCCCCTCTCTGCTTTCTCCCCTGTGGTCTGCTTTTTATTTTGTCTCTCTGACTCAATGACCTCAGTGAATCACTGGGTACAGTTTGCTATCCAACTTGAAAGATATATTGACTGGCAGGCTCATTTATTTACCCCCCCCCAAAAAAAAAGGAAGAAAGAAATCTTTTAAAAACTCATTGAGACTCCCCATTTTGTTTGAGCGCAAAGAGGAGCATCTTAGATGAAGTGTGAGCTAAGGAGAAGGGGAGTAGCCAGGATGGCATATTTTGAATATGATGCCGCCTCTCAGATGGCTTTCATTTTTATGCCCACGAGCATCTTAAAAAAAAAAAAAGCTGGATATTGCATATAAAGTTTAGAGAATTGAGTATTGTCTACTAAAGCAACAAGATTTACGAGGAACGTCTGGCTCAATTGCATTAAGAAAAAAAATGATTTCAAAAAAATCACTTCCCCGCCTTTTAAAATGAAAACCATCTGCAATGAAAAATTTAAAATGATAAATCTTCTCCTTTCACACTGCTACTGATAAATGGATAGTTTTCCTCCTCTTTTTGGAGGGAGCGGAAAAGGGATTTAGAAATATGTGATATTCATGCATGCAGACTTTTGGTTAAATATCTATATACTCTTCCTGGAATTTTGAATAAGATTCTAAGTTTGTATTATTATAATCATCATATGATATTACGAGAGCTATTACATGGAAACTCCAGGCTGTAACTTTTTGGAGTTGAGGTTCAATAACATTTCACCTTTCTTAGCTATGAAAAAAACTTGTGTTTCAATAAATAAAGTGATTTCAAATTCATGGAATATATTTAGGTCAAGATCTACTCAATGTAAAACATTTTAAATTAGCCAGTTTATACAAGCTTATGCTTACATTTGATGTTAAATATTTAATAATGTTTTTTATAGTGAAACCTCTTAATTTTGATTAAACAATCTATGGATTCTAATGTTTATTCAGAACATAAAAGAAGAGGAATAAATCCATAATCATTGTTTTTTTTTCTTCTCCAATTCATGTGCTCACAGACACACAAAGAAAGCGGGTAGTGATTAAAGTAATAATGCTACATGCTAGTGTCTTTTGTTTGTTCTATACTATAAAAGCCTTTAGGCAAGTGTCTAGTGTTTCATATTTTACCCAGATCTTAACAAATAGTGAGATCCTAAATAAATGGCAATGACTGAAGAATTCACATAAAATCATTCTCCATATTCTGTCGCCCCCAGTTTATGAATCTAGAGGGTACGAATTTACACGTGGCTTACTCTGAAACAGGAGTGAGTAGAACTGTCCCTAATGGGGGCATCTGTTCCTTTCCTGAAAAACAGGGGCACCCAGGCTCCTTTGGAAACATGCGAGTTTAATTGGAAATTCTGGTGCCTACTTTACTAGTCATAAACTAAGTAATTGTTTCCTAATGCAAGCTGGCAGTGCCATTGAGGGCAGATTATACAGACCTGCCATCCTGAGGTGTTCTAAACAAGTGACAAATCATTAACAGCAAGTCTCTGGATCTCTGTGAGTGAGCTCTGTGGCTGCTACTGGAGGGAAACAAGACCAGAGACGAGCGAGGGAGATCTGAGCAGGCAGAAGCTGCTGCATTAATGACTGGCATTGTCAGCACTGTGCGCTGGGGATGACTGCAGCATCTTCACTTTCACCTTCTTCTCAGGGGTGTTGCTATGGGTACCATCTCAGAGGTGTCATAGAAAAAAAAAGAGCAGGAGGTAGACTGATGAACAACATAAGGAAGTAAAGGATATGCAATGGCATAACAATATGAAGACATTCTTCCCATACGAACGAGTGTGTTGCATACTTCGATAGGGACCTATTAAATATGGAGGATGGCAGACAGGAGAATTGGTTGAATTGTCAACAAATGACAAATAAAAGGTGCTTTGGAACTATTTTATGGCCCCAATTATCCATAAAGATAATCATAGTACTGGACCTTTATCACTTGGGTACAATCTTTTGTCACTAAATTAATTTATGAGCCCCTGGGAATTGTATGCATGCGTGGTGTATGGGTGTTTTTGCAGTATGGCAAGACTTGGGAAAGCTATTCATTATTTTAAAGGCTGTGTTGTTTTTTTTTTTGTTTTTTTTTTTTGCACTCTTTTCAAACTCCTGCTCTCTACCCTGATCAGAGATTCTGTGTGAAGGTGCCAACTCCCTAGCACTTTGACTTTGAAATTAATCGTGGTAGCCTTCCTTCTCTGTAATATGTTAATCATCATTAGCCCGATTCTCTTGCTCTCTCTCTGTCATACTTTAGCCTTTGGATAAAAGTCAGAAAAAAAATTATTAGGAGCATTTTAACAAATTGCAGCATTTCAGTGATTATGTAGCAGTTGTCAGATTCCTTCCTGGCAGAGTTGGAAAAGTGACATTTTCTTAGTTTCCCAAGTTTATTCAACTTATTAAAATAGCATAAACAATGTTGAGGTAGAAAACAGGTTTTGCTACCCACCTTTATTATATATAGTGTTATAATCATAGAGTCCAATCATATATATATTTATAGAGGAGATTATTAAAAACACTCTGGTGAGAACACAGAGCAACTTCACCTCCTCATTTGATTGAAAACTGAAAGTTCATATTTTATGGGTCATGTGGCATTCAGCCTTTCCAAACTGGCTTGAGTAGTTTCTATAAAATATGTAGCTGGAAGTTTTGGTTCTTTTGTTTTAGTTTTCTTCTTCTTTCTCTTATTTACTTATTATTATTTTTTTTTACTTTTGTTTTTCTGTTTTAAAATCATGGTAGTTGCCGGGAATGTCAACCAAAATAACATTCATAACCTGAAACCCCTACCCATTATTTTCACACATATATCATATAACTGTCGTTGGAAACCAAATTCTGGGGTGAGTTGACCAAACTCTTGGGAGGCTATTGCAGATACTTTTCTATAAAAAATGTTTTTACTAAAATCACACCAAAGGACCCTTGGCCCTGACCCTACTGCATATTTATTTTTTGTAGGCATCAGTTTACTCAGGCAAAGAAACAGGAGAAGTTCTTAGAAAGGGATGAGGTCCTGACTTGCAGACAATTTTCTTTTTCTGGCTATAACTTAAGGTGTAGATCATTGTTAGAACTAGAGGTAGATATTTACGGGAAAATGAAATTGGATTTGACTAAGCAGTGAGAGCTAAGACAGATTTGAAAATATAGAGAAGACCTGATCTTTATTCATTAATTTGTTCATGAATTCAACATTTATGGAATAGCTTCCATGCATCAGGTACTGTACTTGATATTAGGGAAACAAAGATGAATAAGACACAGGCCTCTCCCAAGGAGCTTGCAGTCTAGAAGACATGGTCTTTATTTTATTTTTATTAAAAAAGATGAGGTCTCACTCTTGCCCAGGCTGGAGAGCAGTGGTGCCATCATGGCTTACTGCATCCTCAAACTCCTGGGCTCTAGGGCTCCGCCTGCCTCAGCATCCTGAGTACCTGGGACTACGGGAATACCCCCCCATGCCTAGCTAATTTAAAAAAAAAATTTTTTTTTGTAGAGATGATGTTTCCCTATGTTGCCTAAGCTGGTTTCGAACTCCTGGGCTCAGGTACGTCTCGCACCTTGGCCTCCCAAATTGCTGGGATTATAGGCATGAGTCTTCGCGCCTGGCTGAAGACAGTCTTTAAATAGCTTGTTATATAATGCTATGAGTAGCATGCATGCATAATAGTGTGATCTGAGACATCTAAAAATGAGGGCAGTAGTGAGGTTATAATTCACTAAGTGGTTTCCAGAGTATAAAATAAAATGAATGCTTTAATTTCCAAAGGCTCTTTAGGTAGGAAAAACAACTTGAATTATTAAAAACAAGAGAAGTACATTGAAGGTGGGGTTACAAACTCCTTGCTAGACAAGGGTAAGGTGAGAGCCAATGCAAGGGATATAGTTGGGAGAACCATAGAATAGACCTCAAAATTTGGGATTTAATTACCTATATGTTACCGTATCTACTTTGAAAAGAAAATGCTGTTTGCTGAATTAAAAGTCATTAATTATTTCTGTAAACTGTGCCCTAATGGCAAGTAAGAATTGAAAGTTTCTTATAGTCATTCTTGGGTTTGAGCTATATATAACCAGGGCATTTTTTTTTTTGTAATGGAGTTTCTTAAAATCGATTATTATCTTTTATTACAGGCTTCAAAATAATTGCTCTTCTAGCTATGATGTCAAGTTATATCTAGTCCAGCAAGAGTAGTATTGTGAAGAAATAATTTCTATTGCAAAAGTCAGTCATTATTCAATTAACTAATTCTATCACTAAATTTGGCTTTTTGTTTTGAATTTCTCTTACTTTCCCAGATTTGAAAGTTGTTTACAGATACTAGAAATATTCAGAGTAGTATGTGCAGTTTATAACATTACTAGCTCAGCACTGGTACTTACTCAACAATTAATAATGCCACCTGTCATTATTAGTAACAATAAAAAGTAGCACACATTAAATCTTGCAAGATAACCAGAGGCCATCAAGTCATCCTCCTTAATACTACAAATTTTAGTAAATTTTGTAAAATTATCCAGCTGATTTAAAAGTTGGATTTAATATATTTACAACCTCCAAATATATTACAATGTGATTATAAACTGCTCTGGGATTTTTTTATACTCAAAAAAGGTCAGCTTGTACTACAATGTAAAATTTAGAGCCCTTATTGAAATATGTCTTCCAGAAAGCTGTGAGGAAGTTTTATGCAACAATTAAATATATAAACACTTGTAAAGGACAGTGTATCTATAGATACATACATATGTATATATGTGTATATGTGTGTGTGTATATTTATTCATATTTACATAAAGCATGTGTGAATATACATTCTCATATTTATCTGTACATATGTCTGCCCCTGCATCTGGAAGAATATATTTGTGTTTGTAGAGAGTTGGTCCAGTGTTCATATCCAAATGCAAATTTTGACTCTTAGAAGCATATTTTCATATTTGTATCTCTTCCTTTCTCAGTAGTTTTGCCAGTTGGTGTATTTCTTTGCTTATTTCCACTTTTTCTTCCTCTGCAGCATCCCCCATGAAGTGGCGCTGAAAGATCACGTTAGCACAGTTCCATGATGTGAAATACCACAAGTCTGCAATTTTTCGGTCTTGAGAGTGTCGCTGGGCTGAGAGGATGGAAATCTTTCAGTAATTATACCAGTTTGTATTCGTCTCACATTTGGGACCAAATACAAATCCGATCCACTCTTTCTCCCTGTGAATATTCATAAAAAACAAAGTGCCAATTCTGGTCTAATCATGTATGGAACCAAATATGTTGATGAGTCCTAAGTATATACTGTATGTATGTATACATATGAATATATATATTTGTACACACTAATTTTGCTTGTGTCCTCCTCTGTGCAATTTGTTTGTTTAGTATAGGGGTTGCTGTTATAATGTGTTAATAAGCTGCTGAAAGCTTGGCACCTATTGCTTGAAATGACAGCTATGTTAGAAGCCTATTAACACTCCATAGCAGCAGCTCTGCAGCTACTAGAAATGAATTTCAAAGAAGGTAAATGAACAAAAGGGATTCATATCTCTAAGGAAAGCAAATACCATGCCTAGAACCATATATACTTTGGAAATGTACAGTGTATAAAATGAAAAACCTCTTCCAGTTAAAGAAACACCGGAAGGGAATATTTGGAGAAAGGAAGACTGCCTAAAAGATTTCCAAACAACCTTGAAGACGTAAATGTAAAGGATACCAAACATAACTTCCTCTCTTTGTTTCTATTGTATTTAAACCAGAGCCACGTCAAATTTATAAGAACAGAATATAGTACAGGTAGGGGAAATTCACTTTTCATGAGCAAAAGTTAAATCATCTGGATTTAGCTCAAACTTTTTCTTCGTTTCTGAGCTTAGAAGGACACCCTTTGCTATTGTTCTCGGAAGCAGGGCTCTTTATGAGTCAACTTGCTCTGCTTTTGAACTACTTTACTTACTTTTGACTGTCATTGGAATTTGCAAGATGGTTGAAAGTCCTGGGTAAACCTTAACCATGATAATAAAAATGTGGTAAGTTAAGTTCAGCGTAGGTGTTTTTCTTTCTCTCTTTTGTGATACAGTATGTGTGGGGGCGTGTGTATGGCAAGGTGGGGGGTGGGTTATATGCTGACAGTACAGTTCCATAATTCTAGGTTAAATTAAAATTTAACTGTATTAACTTTTTAAGGCCCTTACTTTTGAAATCAGCTGTAATGAAAAACAAATACTTTTACATTTCAACTTATGCACAGAAATTAAAAATTGCTTTCAGAGTTTGTGTAAAACTAGCAGTGAAAAGTTATAATAGGCAGTTTCATCTGTAGAATAATTTATATTACCTCTTTAATATCAGGACAGTAACATGTAGTAGCATTATCTTTGCATCCACAGTACCATAATATCTATTATATAGAATGTGTTTTATATACCATGCTATTCATGATATTTCTGTGAATGGCTACTATGACTTCTAAAAAGTAAAGCTTGAAAGGTCTTGGAAGAGAAAGAAAACAGGCATAGACTCTAAAAATCCGTATAAATATAAGCCAAACACTCTTTGTGTACATGCATGTGTGCATGCACTAATAAGGCTTTACAAATTAGATTGGGATAGATTGTCGTGGAGGAGGAAAGAGGTGAAAATAAAGGCAATCCTCTTATCACTGAGACTCAATACAAAACGTGTTTTGAACATTGTCTAAATGAAACTCCAATTTCCCAGGTAAGCTGACACTACCCTTGCCCTTTGGGACACTAACTAGAAATGCTCTTAGGTGAAATCCTGTCCACCAAAACTTAGCTTCCCCAGCCCTTCTGTACACTAATAGTACATTGACAATTGATGCTCATTATGAATTTAAAGGTACTCAAATGAGGTAATTTTGTGTTTGTTGAATCACTAACAGTTTGATTATGCTCAATATTGTTTGTACAAAATGATTTTTAAAAATGGATTCTAACATCTTAAAAATGTGTAACCCATGTATGATATAGATAGTAACTCTATTATTCAGAGTAGTTGATTAACTCAAATGCCCTACTTCATATCTAGCAGAGAACAGGCTAAATTTAAATTAAGCAGCATTTTATTAGAATTTTTGAAGACTTGTATTGAGAAGTGCCAATTACCAGTTGTTTGTGAGTTGCCAAAATATTATAATGTTCTGAATTTACGGAATGGAATATGATCATTCAAACAATAAAGCAACAAAACCAAAACTATATAACATTAGTATTCCCTAAATTGGTAAACATTAAAGTAATTTTATTTCCTTGCTCTTAAAAGATTAAAATCAAATAATTATTTTAATTTAAAACATAATGTATATATGGAATAATTCATGAAGCAAAAATATGTAGTTCAGTAACTTCCCATGAGAAAGAAACACCCAAGTGGCCACCACTTGCCAGCATCTTAGAATATTTTTTCCAGTCACGGCCCACTCTTTCTTTTCCACCAAAGTAACCACCATCTTTGCTTTCTCGCTCTTCTTTATAGTTTTACAACCTAAATGTGAAATTTCATTTATCTGCTTTTTCAACTTACATAGATAGAATCATGCAGTGTGCATTCTTTTGTATCTGAGTATTAGTCTTCATGTCTCTACCTTTTCACCATCATTAGTTATTTTTAATGTTTTACAGTAATCATTGTGGTTGTGTCTCATAATAGACGTTAGAGCAGTTTTAGCTTCTAAAACTGAGAGGACGGTACAGATATTTCCCATTTACCCCTGGCCCCACACATGCATAGCCTCCCCAGTTACTATTATCTCCTACCAGAGTAGTATATTTGTTACAGTTGATGGACCTAAATTGACACATTATTATCACTTGGAGTTCATAGTTTACATTAGGGTTCACTGTCGGTGTTGTGCATTCTAAGAGTGTGACAAATGTATACTGACTTGTATCCACCATTATAGTATCATACAGGGTATTTTCACTGCCTTAAAAATCCTCTGTGCTCTGCCTATATCTCTCCTCCTTCCCTTATTCCTGACATCTCCTGATCTTTGACACCCCTGTCTCCATAGATTTGCCTTTTCCAGAATATCATATAGTTTGAATTATATAGTATGTGGGCTTTTCAGATTGGCTTCTTTTACTCAGTAATATGCATTTAAAGTTCCTCCATGTATTTTCAAGTCTTGATAGCTCATATTTTAGTGCCGAATAATATTCCATTGTCTAGATGTACCACAGGTCATCCATTCACCTACTGAAGGGCATGTTGGTTGCTTCCAAGTTTGGGCAATTATGAATAACGTTGCTATCAACATTCGTGTGCAGGTTTTTGTGGACCTATATCTTCAACCATCTGGGTAAATACCAAGGAGCACTATTGTTGGATCATATGGTAAAATTGTGTTTAGTTTTCCAAAAAACTGCCAAACTGTCTTCCAAAGTGTCTACACCGTTTTGCATTTCCACCAGCGACTGTATTGCTCCATGTCCTCACTAGCATTTGGTGTTATCAGTGTTCCAGATTTTGGCCATTCTAATAGGTGTGTAGTGGTATCTTATTGTTTTAGTTTACACTTCTATGATGACATACTATGTGGAGCATCTTTTCATATGCTTATTTGCCATCTGTATGTCTTCTCTGGTGAGGTGTCAAATTCTTTGGCCCATTTGTTAATCAGGCTGTTTGTTTTCTTGTCGTTGAGTTTTAAGAAACCTTTGTATAATTTGGATTAATAGTCCTTTATCAGATAGGTCTTTTGCAAATATTTTCTCTTAGTCTGTGGCTTGTGTTTTTATTCTTTGACAGTGTCCAAAAATTTTTAATTTTAATGAAGTCCAGTTTATCAATTATTTTATAGATTGTACCTTTGGTATCATATCTAAAAAGTCATCACCAGTCCCTAGGTCATCTAGATTTTATCCTATGTTACTTTCTAGGAATTTTTACTAGGAATTTTACAGATTTGTATTTTACATTTAGGTCTGTAATCTCTTTTGTAACCCCCCACCTTTTTTTTTTTTTTGCATCTGCATACAGATGTTCAGTTCCAGCAACATTTATTGAAAAGACTGTCTTTTCTCCATTGTATTGCCTTTGACCCTTCATCAAAGATCAGTTGAGTCTTCATTGTGGCTTTAATTTTCTTTTCCCTTATTACTAATGGACTTGAACACCCTTTCATATGTTTACTGCCTATCTTTAATAAGTAGCTATCTTTTGCTTATTGATTTGTCAAAGTTTTACATTTTTAAAGTGTCCATGTGAAGGAATCCTTTATAAGTTATGTGTGTTTCAGATATTCCACTGTGTGGTTTGTATTTTAATCCTCTTATCAGTGTATTGTGATGAACGGATGATTTATTCAAAATTTTATTGTTTCCTTAGTTTTAAGTTGAATTTTCCTAGAAATTTTAATCTAGATTTTTAAATTTATTGGTGTAACATTAATATCTGCAGGATCTAGAGTGATGTTTCTTTTTCACATTGATATTGGTTACTAACGAATTTTTTTAGAATTTTGTCAGTTTTATCAGAAATTTAACTTTGTTAATCTTTAAAAATTTAAATTAGTTTGATTTTGTTGATGTTATCTATTGAATACTTATTTTTAAATTTCTTTATGTATTTCCATCTATCCTGTCTTAAATATCTATTCTTTTTCTAATTTTTAAAGATGCAAGCTTTGAGTTTTAGTCTTCCTTCTTTGTTGAATACATACATTTAAAGCTATAACCCCCCTTGATAAATAATTTTAGCAGCGTTCCACAAGTTTTAATAGGTCATATTTCCATTATCATTTAGTTTCACATGTTATCTAAAACTATTTAAATTTTTCTTTGATCCTTGCAAAGTATATTGCCTAATTTTAAAAAATATGGGGATTTACCAGTTATAGTTTTACTGATTTCTATCTTATTTGCATTGAGATCTGAAAATCATATAATATGAAGTCATATTATATATTTTATTTTGAGATTTTATGAAATTGTTTTATTGCTCAATATATGGTCACTTTGGAAAAAATGTAATATATCCTTAACAAGAGTGTATATTCTGAAATTGGTGGCCACTTTGTTTTATATATTTCAATTACATTTCTTTTTGATCATATCATTAAATTTTTCTATGTAGCTTCCAAGTTTTTATATGTTTTATCACTTACTAAAAAAGATGTGTTAACTGTTTATTGAAATTATTCATTTGTCTAATTCTTTAGTTCTGTCAATTTTTACTTCATATATATTTGAGGGTATGTTAACTGCAATACATTTAGAATTATATCTTCCTGGTGAATTATATCTCATCATTATTAAGTGTTCCTTTTACCTCTGGCAATCCTTTTAGCCTTAAATTCTACTGTGAATAATATTAAAATGAGCTTCTGTTGTTTATTTCTAAAACTTTTGAATCCTTATATTTTAGATAGATATCTGAAGCATATTTTCTTGGATTTTATTATTTATACTTGTCTGGCAATCTTTTCGTCTTTAATTGAAGCATTCTATTTATGTTTAATTTATTGATTGATACATTTGGGTTAAGTCTACTATCTGTTCACCTGGTTTCTTCCACTTACTCTTTGTTCTTTTTTTTAGACCTTGCTTGTTTTCTATTAGAGTAATTATTTTTCATAATTTTACTTATTCTGTTAGGTTGGAAAGTATATGTTCATTTACTGTCCTTTTGATTATACTAGAGCTAACAGCATGCATTATTGACTTACATGTGTTTAATACTAATTAGTACTCTTATCCTCTTGTAGAATGCAAAGACCTTACAATAATTTTATTTCATTTATCCCTAACTTCCTTTTAGAACAGACATGCATGCACACACACATACACACACACATACATTCACAAAACAATTATTACTTTTATGCAGTCAATATTGGTTAATATTTACTCTAATGTTTACATAGTTTGTTGGCTTTCAGTCTTTTTTAAATTTCTAGTCTTCTATCGGAGACATTCTCAAGGGGAGAGTTAGTAATGCAAACTATTAACTATTATCAAAAGTGAAAGTACTTTCCATACATTTGTCCTAAATCTTTCCCAGTCTAACATGAATTTGAGTATTTTGTTGATTACAGTAGTTATTTATATAAAGTAAGCTGGAGCATGTAAGTTATTTTACGTCTTGTTGATCTAAGTCTTACCAGGACCTGTGTCTTAGGTTGGGTTCCTCAGAGGCAGATTCTCTGATGAGGATTCTTGTGAAAGTGATTTATTTAGGAAGTGTTCCTGGGAAAAACTGGTAGGGACTTAGAAGAGAAGGATGCAAGATCGAAGAATGATAACTTTGGCTCAGCCACACAGAGGTGCTCTGAGGACCACACTGATCACAACTTAGAGGTATTCCAATCAGTGGCAAAAGAAGTTAAGATTATTTAGACCCCTGTACTGGGCAGTCATTGTTTAAGGGATGCCCCCGAAGTAACATAAAGCCCCCTACTCCCTGCCATCCATTTGTAGATGCAGAGGCTGGGTATTTGCAATACAAGCACGCTGGGAACTAGTATACTTCATGAGAAACCCGACGGGATACAGGCAGACAAATGACTGTGTCTGTTACAATCTATACGACCTTGCCTTGATCAAGGTTCATGGATACAATTCAGGGTATCCAGGAACTTCAATGGGAAGAAAAAAATGTATTTTTGCTGACATATAATGAAATTTTTCATTTTTCAAAATTATGAAAGTCATAATACTACAGTACCTGTAAAGTATGTGTTCCTAAGTAACACAGGGCTTAGCATGTAGTAAATTACTCAATATATTTCATTTTTGAAAAATGTATGAAAAAGCACTGAAATTAGCTACAAATTAATATCTGTTCTAGCCATATTTCCAAAGTAAACATCCTAGAATTTGACTAGAAAGTGAACATGTTGCTACAATCTCTGCATTTACTGCACTGCAAATAATAACCATTTTAGAAGTATAAAAATGACCTGCTTCACTAGTCAAAGATATGAGGAGGATTAATTCTAGCAGATAGCCCCTGCCCAAAGTTTTGACTAATGTTAAAAAAAAGCAACCAAAAACTCAGTTAATAATGGACATTTTTCTAAAATCCATATCTATAAAAGGAAAGGGTGTTTCCCAAAGCAAAATCGGGCAGGTATGTTGTCCAGAACCAGAGAGTTTAGAAAATAATCTGAAATTTCCTTGTCTCAGATGAAATAAATCTGTAACCCAGAATCAGAGATAATGAATCCTTTTGAGTCTTATTTTAATATTACTTGTGTAATATAGTTTTGTATCAGGAAAGCTATCTTGGATCCCACTTAAGGAAATTTCAATACTGAAGAGCCCAACAATAACATTACAGGGCAGTCAGGTATTTGTGGTGGTTTGGCTCCATGGGAAACCTATGTAAATAGACTATAAGGTATATTGGTTTATCCTATTTCTTTCCTGGTACTAAATATTCTCACCCAACCTATGAAAACCTTTTTTTTTTTTAAGGAAAAAAAAAGCTGTTTCCAGCTTGATGGTCTTCTGAATACTGTGGAAAGCTTCAGAGAGTCCTGTGAATACCTTTCCCTATTGATTGTTGCCTCAAGTTCATTTTTATGTGGGGCTAAAATATACCTTCTTCTTAGAAAGACTGTTCAACTCCAATTATTTCCTGAATTTAATAACTAAATCTCAATTACATTCCTAGCAGCCTCATTTCTTCCTGGGCTTTGTGCATTCTTTGGGCCAGAAGCTCCCTTGTATATCAAAGGCAGCTCCTTGTAGAGAAAGGGGACGTGAAGGGGCACAGGAGCCCGGAACCTGACCCCATGTTACTGCCTCTGCTTGAGAAAGTAGGGAAGTTAAAAACACCCACTAAATAATTCCCTTTAAATCAGAAGAAAAATGATTTTTTACAGTTAACAGTTAGATGCATGATGATTAATGTTTTCAACCTTGAGGGCAAACTCTGCCTGTTTAGTATAAATTTTTTATTTCTGTGTTTCAAGTGAAAAATATCCTGGGGTCCTTTTGAATTTCAAACAATTAGTCCAAATTCAAAATGTATTAGGTTAATTGTATATTTTTAATTTAATTTTAATACTTTGACTCTGAAATTGATAAGCTAGCATTTATTTGCTCTTGAAATCTTTCAAAGTTTATGACAATCTTTTATCCTTTTTAAGTAGTATTAATGCTTAATGATAAAAGCCTGGCCTAAGGAGGAGATAACATTTAAGAACAATATGAACCCATGGGGCCAGAGCATCAACCATCTATCTGGTCTATTCCCTTCCCATGAGTATGTATTGTGTATTATGGAATTTAGTGTGGGGCTTCCTCCTCTGGGGGACAGTTGACTTAGACGTAAGTGGTAGACTAGGCAGAGGTGAATGTCATCATTAGCTGTACCACTGGATTTCACAGAAAGACAAAGGGACCAATTTATATGGTCTTTGTATGAGGGAATAAGAGGTAACTGCCTATTTTTGTCCATAAGAACATAAGAGAAAAACCTCAGTTAGGATCCCTGCTCATGTGTTTATACTGTGGGCAAGTATAAATTTCCTCAGATGTTAAATATAGAAGGTAAAATCTACCTTAATAAGTGGACATAATAAAAACAACCCAAAGCTTCTGGAAGGTAATTACCTTAGGGAGGTACAGCTATGTATAGGAAATGTTATGTGTCTTTTATCTTAGATTTTTAAAATTTTTTATAGCAAGAAATAGCGAAATTATAGGATTACTTTGAGGTTTTTTGTGTTCTCAATTTAAAAAAATGAATAGAGGTCCTTTTTGGAAAGAAATCTTCCATGAAACTTCAGTACATAAACAGATGAAAGTGGAGCCACTCCGCTTAAGTGAAAGTGAGAATGCAAAGGCGCAGCACCTTGGTTTTCTCTTCCCTCCTCAGTGCCCCCCCACCCCGCCCCAGGCGTCTCTAAGAGGCTCTGGGCTCCAGGGAATAGTGATTGAAGCCACTTCAATAGGGGTTAGTGTGGACCATAAAAGTAAAGAGCCTAGAACTGTGTCAGTGGTGCAGCATTTTCTCAAGTAATGCTAACTATTAACGTTATTGTCACTGGTTGTTCTTCAACTTTATTCTGGAAGAGTGGGATCATTTATAAGAGTAAAAATGAAATAGCTTTTTTTTCCTAAAAAAGCATTTATCAATTCAGTTTCTGTCATGGAATCAGTAGTCCATGCTGCTAATCAAGGTGTTCTGTGTTGAGCCTGAACTGGCTAGTCAGCTAGTGTTGGTGGCTAAGGATTACATGGATTCACTTTTTCTGATCCAAACTATGCAGGTATGAGGGCAGCTGTAGGGGAGTCAGCCCAGATTTTCTCAGGCTTGCTCATTTATTTTTAGTGGGACTACCTGATTGCCCATTTTAAAAGCTCAACCTTGTCTAGTTTTTTAAGATCAAACTTGACTTTTGGCAGGAGGAATGAAGAAGCTCTAGCTTAGCACTTTGGGGATTCAGCATTGAAATTCTAACTCCTTGCCTGTCTTAACCTTTTTTTTTTTTTCCCCTTTATTATTATTATTATTATACTTTAGACTCTATGGTACCTGTGCACAACGTGCAGGTAAGTTACATATGTATACATGTGCCATGCTGGTGCGCTGCACCCACCAACTCGTCATCTAGCATTAGGTATATCTCCCAATGCTATCCCTCCCCCCTCCCCCCACCCCACAACAGTCCCCGAAGTGTGATGTTCCCCTTCCTGTGTCCATGTGTTCTCATTGTTCAATTCCCACCTATGAGTGAGAATATGCGGTGTTTGGTTTTTTGTCCTTGCGATAGTTTACTGAGAATGATGATTTCCAATTTCATCCATGTCCCTACAAAGGACATGAACTCATCATTTTTTATGGCTGCATAGTATTCCATGGTGTATATATGCCACATTTTCTTAATCCAGTCTATCATTGTTGGACATTTGGGTTGGTTCCAAGTCTTTGCTATTGTGAATAATGCCACAATAAACATACGTGTGCATGTGTCTTTATAGCAGCATGATTTGTAGTCCTTTGGGTATATACCCAGTAATGGGATGGCTGGGTCAAATGGAATTTCTAGTTCTAGATCCCTGAGGAATCGCCACACTGACTTCCACAAGGGTTGAACTAGTTTACAGTCCCACCAACAGTGTAAAAGTGTTCCTATTTCTCCACATCCTCTCCAGCACCTGTTGTTTCCTGACTTTTTAATGATTGCCATTCTAACTGGTGTGAGATGGTATCTCATTGTGGTTTTGATTTGCATTTCTCTGATGGCCAGTGATGGTGAGCATTTTTTCATGTGTTTTTTGGCTGCATAAATGTCTTCTTTTGAGAAGTGTCTATTCATGTCCTTCGCCCACTTTTTGATGGGGTTGTTTGTTTTTTTCTTGTAAATTTGTTGGAGTTCATTGTAGATTCTGGATATTAGCCCTTTGTCAGATGAGTAGGTTGCGAAAATTTTCTCCCATTTTGTAGGTTGCCTGTTCACTCTGATGGTAGTTTCCTTTGCTGTGCAGAAGCTCTTTAGTTTAATTAGATCCCATTTGTCAATTTTGGCTTTTGTTGCCATTGCTTTTGGTGTTTTAGACATGAAGTTCTTGCCCATGCCTATGTCCTGAATGGTAATGCCTAAGTTTTCTTCTAGGGTTTTTATGGTTTTAGGTCTAACATTTAAGTCTTTAATCCATCTTGAATTGATTTTTGTATAAGGTGTAAGGAAGGGATCCAGTTTCAGCTTTCTACCTATGGCTAGCCAGTTTTCCCAGCACCATTTATTAAATAGGGAATCCTTTCCCCATTTCTTGTTTTTGTCAGGTTTGTCAAAGATCAGATAGTTGTAGATATGTGGCATTATTTCTGAGGGCTCTGTTCTGTTCCATTGATGTATATCTCTGTTTTGGTACCAGTACCATGCTGTTTTGGTTACTGTAGCCTTGTAGTATAGTTTGAAGTCAGGTAGTGTGATGCCTCCAGCTTTGTTCTTTTGGCTTAGGATTGACTTGGCGATGCGGGCTCTTTTTTGGTTCCATATGAACTTTAAAGTAGTTTTTTTCCAATTCTGTGAAGAAAGTCATTGGTAACTTGATGGGGATGGCATTGAATCTGTAAATTACCTTGGGCAGTATGGCCATTTTCATGATATTGATTCTTCCTACCCATGAGCATGGACATTTTGACTACATTTTGAAAACCAGGCTTCCAGGTATAATGGAGCTGACTTATACCAGCTCATGAGAGCCAGTTGTTAATTTCTCAGGAATTCCAGCTAGTTAATGTCACATAAGTAGCTTACAATCAGCCACGTTGAGAGCATTTATACTACGGAGACTCACAGACCCTGAAAATCGGATCTTTCCCCTGGAGCATACCACTGGCTTAGGAACTAGCCACCAATTTATGCTCCACTTCTCATGACTAGATCTCCATTATTCCCTAGACCAGAGTTCCTTTGGTGATATTGTAAAAATATTTGTACCCTTTGTTCTCGTCAGACTTTCTCTCCAATGTCAGGAGTTTGATTTTGTATCTTACCTCTAGGCTGGGCCCCTCTTTCCTATTACCTGCTCATAGATCTCTCCCAGTGCTTATCTAGCTAAGATGATAAATATATCACCATTACCTAGATTGTCTTATCTCGTTGATTACAGGTCTTGAACCATCATCCTGTATTCTGCATTAGGTTATGTAAGACTCCTAAATGCCTGTTTAAATGCTCATTTATTGAATTTCCCTTCACCAGATGTGTATTGTCTCAAAGTCTGCAATTCATTCCCTTCAGTTTGTGGTTCCTAGTTTGCTTTATCATCTTACTAATGTCTTTTGTTCTGTCCCAATTAACTGAAATAACTCAATATTCTTTCAAAAGTTGTGAATATACTCCTTCTAGAAATCTTTTTCCATATTATTAGGCTTTAAATTATTTAAATGTAATTTGTTAGCAGCTTTAATTTTAAAACCTAATTTAGGGTTTTAATAAATAATAACATTTAATATCCATAATGAAGGTTCACCATATATAAAGTATTTAATTTCTTAACACAGCATCTATCTATATTTTCTCATAAAATAACTAACATTAATTGTTGCTGTCCATGTCCCAAACATTGTTCCATGTGCTTCACATGCATTAATTCACTTAGTCCTACAGAATTCCTGTGAGACATATACTCCTACCAGCGCCATAACAGTTTAAAAATGTCATGCCAATGTCAGGAAGTTGCCCTATATGGTCTATAAAGGGGAGGCGTAAATAATCCAAACCTTGTTTAGCATATAATCAAGAAATAACCATAAAAATGGGCAAACAGCAGCCCTCAAGGCTGCTCCATCTATCGAGTAGATGGAGCATAATAAACTTGCTTTCACTTTACTCTGTGGACTCACCCTGAATTCTTTCTTGGGGAAGATTTAAGAAACCTCTCTTGGGGTATGGATCTGGGGGACCACTTTCTGGTAACATTGCAACAATTTTAGCAGAATTCATATTTTTCTGATAGGGGCTCTTTTCAAACTGATGTCTTAGCCTTCTCAATGCCTCGAGCTAGATCTTGTTCAGACATGTTTTAACAAGTTAATATGAGTTTATTTTGATGTAAAAAATTTTAAAATCCATTCATAGTTTTTTCATAATACACATTTTCCATAAAATTTTGACTCCTTGTATATAACATATAGATATGTTTTATTATAATGCTTGTACGATTTGATAAAACTGAGGTTCTGGAGTATCATTAAGTATATAATAATTCTGAAAAAGTTTCTTTATTGATATCTTGCCATTTACCTTCAGAAAACAACACCAAATCCTATCTATTCAGGTCATGAGATTTGGCATATTGAGTAGAAAATGATAAAATTGAATTGCAGCATACAAGGATGAAGAGGAAATATGTAGTTCTTAATCTTTAAGTCTAGAGTATTTTCTGGAAAGCTCACAGGAAAAATGACTGGATATATTGAAAGACCTCAGGAATCATCTGTGTTAAATTGTTTTTCCTCCAGTTGCTTCTTATAAACCTTGTAATTTAAGAATGACTCTACAGAGGGTCAGGCCACCATTCTAGCAAAGAACTGAGTGATTCACTGAATACCCCTGATTTCAATTCTTAGTGTGGAATCAATTCTGAGTAGAATCTGAAAAAGCAGAAAAGGGTGGAAAGTAAAGGAACATTCGTAAATGTCAGTTCATGTTGTAGGGGTTGTGTCTTCCTTGGGGTTCTCATCACAATTGCCCATCAATTGAATTTGTAGAAAAAAATATGTGACGCCCATGGGAACACATTAGACAGGCAACTGGAACCTCTAAAATGTGGTTTTCACTTTGGATCCTCTAAGCAGGAGACAGACCTAGAACAATGAGCCT
Source organism: Pongo pygmaeus (assembly GCF_028885625.2). Lineage (NCBI taxonomy): Eukaryota > Metazoa > Chordata > Mammalia > Primates > Hominidae > Pongo > Pongo pygmaeus. The sequence continues at coordinate 40,993,948 of NC_072389.2, forward strand.
GGCCTGCTTTAGGATGGATGCCACCTTTGTCACAAGTTAACTTACAGGTTAACATAATTTATCTTCTTTTATTGCCAGAAAATTGTGGAAAGGAATCTGTTGCTGCTTCTCCTATGATATTATTTAAAAAGTAAATGGTTGGGCCTCTGAGATCTGTACTTAGATCTGTTCTGCCTATCCTTACAGATACTACTATCATCAGTTTCCAGGTGAAGAAACTGAGGCTCAGAGAGTGTAAGTGATGTGAGCATATAGCTAATAAATGGTGGATCTGAACTACAGACAAGGTATACAAACCAAGTAGGTGATTCCTAGTGTTACAGGAGCCTTTTCAGGTCATGTTTGTCATATTTTTATGAGTAAAAAATAAATCTCTGTGATATCAATTTCAGTGTGAATGGGGGAAAGACCTTGCCAAGCAATTGTGGCACAGACAAATCATTTGTATTTTTCCTTTTTGTCTCTGGTTGGCACTTTCTCTTTGTTGCTATCCCACCTAGTTCCTGGGACCACCACCTGTCTTCTAGATGCACAAGGCCTTCTGCTTTGATATTCTACCTGTTTTACTCAGCACCCACCAGAACCCCTCCCCGATCTGTGGTTTGACTTTCTCTTCCCTTCATATGATAATGTACTACTCCTCTTTCCTTGACTCTTAAAACCCCAAATCCTGGTGTGTGATGGTCTGATAAGCCAACTCTTGCTGCTATCTATCTAAGAAAGTATGAAGCAATATCTTAACCAAGTCAAATTCAACATTTTTAAAGAAAGTACTTCTAGGGCTGGAGTACTACCTGATAGGAGTTCCTTTTCCAGCCAAGGATGCTTTGGTGTGTTTAAGTCAAATAGGTAGAGGCCTAACCCGCTTATATATATAAAGCCAGCCCTGAACATTGGCATTTATTTAAATATCGTTTAGGGACACTCAAGTCTTCAACACTGCACACACAGAGATTCAAATCAAACACACGCACTGACATTTCCCCACTCCTTCCCTAGATGCTCATAATCTTTAAGGCCAAGCTGATGCTGGGAGAACCCCAGAGAATGGAGATGTTCCTATGGGAGTTTGCCTAATGGAGCCACTGGCATTTCTTAGTCAGCCAGAGGAGTGCTGAAAGTGATGACTTTGCAAAGTCTCCAGGGATTTTAGTTAGCACGGAACTCAGTATAGCAGTCTGTTCAGACCAGACCCAAACTACATAAGAAATAGTGTATGGAAGGCTGGGCTCTCTTTTCTCTCTTTCATCTCCCAGCTGCAAATTGGTATCTGCTATGCAAGGGGCGTTACAAAATTACAAAATCAAGAATAACTGCTACCACTAATATTTAGCATCAAAAAAATTTTCATATGCCTGCCCTCTTTTGATCCCCAGAAATATTTTTTTCTTTTTTTTTTTTTTTTTAGATCTAAAATTTTGATGAGGCTTAGAGGTACTGGCACTTTTACTGGGACTTTTCCAAGGCCACCTAGCTGGAGGTTGACAGAATAATTTGTTGAGATTTTAATTTGTGTTTTGTTCTCATTTTTCCAACCTCACCTTGAGATGGTAACCTCACCTTTTTGTTCTGGGACCCTTTGTGATGGAGTTAGAATAAAAATAACCCAAGGACAAGTTCCTTTTCTGCTTTGTTTTCTAACCTAAACTCTTTGAGGGGATTATCCCAAGGAAATGGAAAGAAGTGAGAGCCTTGGAGGAAAAGGAAAGGGCGATTTCCCCATGAGGCAAAGCAGCAGTGGTTAGGGTACCTTGGGGTGGGTGCTTCCCCTTCTTCACAGGGCCTAAGGGTGGGAAGACAGGGTTTCAAAGGGAAATGACTTAGGTGTGATTCACCTAAGAAGGCTGGGCTGCAGCTACCAAAGTACCAAATTCCACAAAGATGTACTGCTGAAGAAGATAGACACAAGCCTGCCTCTCAGGGACCACATGGGCTTGAAGATAGTCAGTGGTGGTAATCACAGAGCAGAAAGACCACTGTAAATGTCTGCTTTGCATGAAATCACAGAATACTGATGCCATCCTGAAGTGGGGTAAGAGACCCTATAGTGACTGTGATTAGTTTGGTGGGACAGGACTACTGACAGTTAATATGGTTTGAAGACCTGAGTTTGTTGAGTAAAGTGTAAACCTATTGATCTGGGGAGTCTGGCACTGCAAATTTGGTTGTCTTTCTATAGCACTTGTTGCTCACGGAGTTTACATTTAGATGGAGAGTGGGAAGGATCCAGCAGTCATTGTTCTGTATGCTTGTAGCAAAAGCGAAATCCATGCCCTGTCTCTTATTAAATTATACAGGATTTAATTCTGTGGCCATGTATCGCATGGCGCTTCTGGATGGCCACATCACTCAGCTAGTATCAGAGGTCTGGGATGGCCATATGGGCAGGGCTGAATAAATGGATCTCAGGAAACATGAAGTTGATAGCTTTCTGTAGTGGGAGTAATGGCTTATAAAACACATCGGAGGGGACTGCAGGAATTGTTTAAAAATCAAATTGCTTATTAGATTTTCCAACTCCTTGAACAACTAATATTTTCTAGACAGAGCCATCTACTTATCCCCTCTGCCTTTTGATGATGAAACATAACAATTTTATTGTTATATTGCTTCAGCGCTGAAAAATTTTCATGATTCTATGTTTCAGGAAAAATCTTTGATCCCCAACTTAAATTAAGCTGACGCTAATCAATAGCCTACACGTTTACATGTCATATCTGGTCATTACACTAAAAAAACAAAAAACGGAGGAGTTAAGCAAAAAAAAAATCTCTTTTCTTAATCTCTTATCTCCTCCGTCTCTTCCTCCTTGTCTTCTCTTTTCAGTACGTAGACCTCAGAGAAACACAGAACCACAAATTACTGTGGGGTGAAACTCCTACTTAATAATGACATCCCTTAAGTTGGCAAAAATCTGCCAACATCTGCAAGCTCCTCTAGAGTTGTGAGCCAAAGTTTAAAATCATGTGTGACAGTGTTGTGGAAAATACAATTGATTCCAGTCTGATTGTGTCAGTTCTAAACAGAGACAATATTGATGATGCTGAACAGTAATCTTATTGGGCTTGGACCCAACTGAACACTGGTCTTTGTCAACTCATTATTCCTCTATCAGAGGGATCTCCACAGATTGATCTTGCCAGCACCTCTTGAGGTGTCTCACGAATCACTGTTCTCCTGTTGGCAGGCAGATTTGAGTACTGCACAGTAATTGCTGGGGCTTGTTTCCCCTTTTTTCTGCCTCACTCCCTGCCAGAAGACAGTGACTACCTATTGCAAGTGATTGTCGTATGAAAGACCAAAAAAGTCCTAACAGGATAGAGTAGGTAGGTGTACAGTCCTTGTTGATACCAAGAGTTATGGCTATACCATTGATGCTTTTGGATTGGCAAAATAAAGTACTAAAGCCTCTATTTTCCTTTGATATTATTAATTAGAGGGGTCCCTGAACTTTTCAGAAGTCTGCAGCATTGCCTATAGGAAAGTTCTGCTCTGCAGTAGAAAGGTCTAGTTTGGATGATTAGCGTTGTCTCCTCATTTTTAGCAAGTTTATTTTATTTATTTATTTATTTGTTTACTTTGAGATGGAATCGCACTCTGTCACCCAGGCTGGAATGCAGTGGCCCGATCTCAGCTCACTGCAAGCTCTGCCTCCTGGGTTCATGCCATTCTCCTGCCTCAGTCTCCCGAGTAGCTGGGACTAAAGGCGCCTGCCACAGAGCCCGGCTAATTTTTTGTATTTTTAGTAGAGATGGGGTTTCACTGTGTTAGCCAGGATGGTCTCAATCTCCTGACCTCGTGATCCACCCGCCTTGATCTCCCAAAGTGCTGAGATTACAGGCGTGAGCCACCGCGCCAGGCCCATTTTTAGCAAGTTTAAAGTGTATTGTCTCATAAGTAATGGTGAGTGGGAGGCACAAGACATTGCACATAACATTTTGGACTAAAGACACTGTCTTCTGTGATTTGAACTTCCCTTCCTCAGGGCTAATATGACATTCCCTAGAGACATAAAAGCCTTCAGATATCAAAATTAATTCAGTATAAGGTATCAAAATGTAAATGGATTTCAGGTGAATTAGTCAGGATAAAGTCAAGTCTTTATTATGGTGCCAGTATTAGTTTTCTTCCTGGACGAGAGCCTTTGCCAGGCAGCATGTATTTGTCTTTGTTGTATTACCTGGCTAATTGGAAGGGAGCAGCACCAAGGATAATCCAGTATCACATGGCTTCACAATGTATGTTCTGCAAATTTGTAGCACTTTTAGCAAGTTAGGTTCCTACCTTCTAAGCGGTCATTGCAGAAAGGGCCAAAACCCTATGGCATCTGTGGTTTAAACAGCAGGGGCTACTTGCCTGGTATTTCCACATATGGGAAATGGACATTGAGGCCTGTGGCTGAGACTCCTTCTTTCCTTCTGATTCTCTTTAGCTCTTAAGCTTTTCCCACTCAGACCAGTATCCTATGAAGAATTACAGTGGCTGAAATAAGTGATCTTCAGCAAAAAGAGGTCATCTATGAGCTTAATACAAGTGAAAATCACATGCAAAAAAATTGTATACGTGTCTTGGAAGTTTCTGATAATAATGCTTGTGAAACTAGTAGAATCTTAGATATTGTGACTTCTTTCTTGCTTTCTGTTGCTTCTGAAGTCAGCAGTGTGTTCTTGGCAAGAGCCAAGCCTGAACAACGAACTCCATCAGGAAGCCATGCTCTGATGTCAGTCAGAAAAGCTGAAAGTTGTGCAACCTCTCTATTGTACTCCTTAAATGCTGAGTCACTCTCTGCACCTGACTCTATCCCAAGGATAATAGGTGAGGGAGAGTTCACATGATGAATCAGCCAAAATAGAACTCACTGCTGCTGCCTTGATTTGACTCTATTTAGTTGTCACACCTTTCCTGGGTTGGTGAAGGTAGTTGACTGAGTTTTGAAGGGCCTCCTGCTGGGTGGCAGGCTGTATAGGAAGGCAAAAATAAACAAAAGATAGTTAGCTGTGCCTCATATATCAAACTCAGTTATCCCAGCAGAACTTGAAAACAAGATTTATAGCAGAAGATTGGCAGTACAGATAATGGAGAGCTGACTGTTCAAAATCCATTTGACACCACGATCAGAGTGTTGCCAGAGGTGGGTACCAAGGCAACATCTCACCGTCTCCTCCCCCTACTTCGGGAACACTTTATGTGGGTGAAAACAGCACAACTTGGTCATCATGGTCAGCCTTGAAGACACACTGAGTGACCCAGTAGGAAGATGAGGGGGGCATCTCAAGGATTTCTGGTTTATCTTGGTTTTTTAGATGAGAGTATTCCTGAGCTGATTGGATTTGTGAAGGGGAGCCTGACTGAGAAATTGTGTTTTTTTTTTTTATTATTATTGACTCAACATGAAAGAGCAAAATACCTTTCTGTCTTCAAAAATTGGCAGACATTGTCACATCAAGGAAGTTTGATCATTGTAAACAGAGATCACTGTAATTATGGGAATATATTGTATGACAGTGTTCAGTGGTTTGAATGTTCAAGAAATAATCATGTATCATCACTAAAAGAAAACCAGAAAGTAAATGAAGGTTTTACTTAGTAAAAACAAAAAGTTCATACCTAAAAATACTGTTTCTTTTTTCTCGTGTTATTTTATTTTATTTGAGGAGTTGTTTATTATATTGTTTTGGTAATTTCTTATGCTTTCTTTGGAACGTCTACCATAAATGAGTAATATATATTTATATAGAATTTTTGAAGCTGAGAAAATCTGGGATCAGGGAAGCAAGGGAGGGGTCTTAGTACCATTTTCTTAGGCATGGTATTTATTGTTATTATGACCACAGGTGCAGTTGAAGCTGTTGGATGACTTAGCAGTTGCTCCTGGCCTTCAAAATCCTAAGAAATAGGATACAGGAGACTTCTCACACTTAAATAAATTTAAGCCTGTCTTTAATCCTACTCCAAGATGACTACTTTAAATAGGAAACTAAATGATAACACAAAAAGATTCTATAGTTTTCAAAATACTCAATTCAGAAAGCACTGCTAGATACATTTCTTGAATTCACCAAAATGAGTAGTCTGTCAGTCCCCTCTTTCCAGATTCAAGATGTCCTGTGGCTGTTTTGCCCAAATACCAAAAAAGATGCCACAAAATTCTTTGAGGCCTACACTTCTTTATCAAGAATCAGGGCCAGCTTCACTGATAAAGTGTCACCTGTACAGTCACACAGGGCCATGTGTTTGCTTAATCTCTGCTGCTGCCACCTTGAAATTCTTAAACATCTGAGCAAAGTGTCCCACACTTTTATTTTGTAAAGGGCCCCACACACTGTGTAGTTAGTCCTGTCAGGAACCTCTGATTTGCTATCACATTAACTCTCTCTCTTCCTATTTCTGTCTCTTATGGTAGAGATTTGTAGGTGGACACATAGATGAGGAGTTGTTTGCCTCTTAGTTATGTCTCATGGCAAGGTCTCATGTCCAGCACCCAGATAAACACAGCATCATATTCCAGTCACCTACATAGGGCCATTAAGCCCTCCTCAATGCTGTTGGTAAGAATCTTCTGGCCAGGCATGGTGGCTCACGCCTGTAATCCCTGCACTTTGGGAGGCCAAGCCTGGTGGATCACCTGAGGTCAGGAGTTCAAGACCAGCCAGGCCAACATGGTAAAACCAATCTCTACTAAAAATACAAAAATTAGCCGGGTGTGGTGGCACATCCCTGTCATCCCAGCTACTCGGGAGGCTGAGACAGGAGAATCACTTGAACCTGGGAGGCGGAGGTTGCACTGAGCCGAGATCACACCACTGTACTCCAGCCTGTGTGACAGAGCAAGACTCTGTCTCAAAAAAAAAAAAAAAATCTTCCAATAGGACCAGTCAACTTCCTCATCCTTTAATGTAACAATAATTACATCTCATTTTAAGTTAGACTTTCTTTTAGTATGTTAAATGTCTTACAAAAATAAAGGATAGTGCCTCTTCTTCCTTAAACTATAAAACAAAATAAATCAGAAGCCTCATAAAAGCATGCCTTAAATACAGCAGGGAAGAACATTGCCAGAGCAAATAGCCACCTGATACCAAAGTGCCAGTTCTAATTTTTAAATCCTGTCTACCACAGTGCCACTTGCAGATGTTTAAGAAAAATTATTTCAACTCTAATAATACTTGGCAATATGACTGTCGAAACTCACTTCCTAAGGGAACATACCCAGGATGCTTTTGGTAGTTACCAGTCTGTAAGATTGGCGTTCTGTCCCAGCTGTCTTCGGCCAAAGGAGTTGTTGTTTGGAGTTCTCCTCCAACATTCCTATCTGCGGTGGTGTGCAGCAGCTCACTGCTGAGGCTCCAAACAATTACTGTTCCCGCTTTGCAAATATTTGCATGATTAATTTTTCCTGATGTGTGTATTTCCAACCATGAGTACAAACAGCTTTTCATTTCAAACAAGTGAGGAGGCACCCTGAGGGGCAAGATCATACATTTTTATGAAGTTGCTGCTGTGGAAACTTATAATTTTTATAGAGAAATTCACTTTTTCTGGGGCAAAATGAAAATTTAATACCTGTAAAAAGTAACTTTCATTCTCATAAAATAAAGTGACAGCAAGAATAAAATATATTAAGAGTCTTACAATCTTGGGGGAAGTGGTGGTACCCTGTTCTCTTTACATTTCCATAGCACCTTTCCTTACAGTAGGATGTGCTTATTATTTTGAGATTTGTGTGTACTTCTGTTCCTACAAGGGAGAAACCTTGGGGGCTTTCCAAGTTATAAACATAATAAACCAAGGAAATAAAGCCTAGGTTATTAAACACTTTGAGAAAAATTCCCTGATGTGAGAAACCAATGTCAAATTTCCATGATAATGGGGAAATCATAAAGACTTAGAAAGCATTTGCTTTTTTAATAATAAAGGAAGAAAATTTTCCATTTGCCAGGTTCTAGTACAACAAATTTGTCATTTGAGTTTATATTTTCAGTCACCAACAGAATTTAATAGTCTGTGAGCTTTTAATCCAAGAGTTGTTGGCCATCTAATTCATTTTGGAGTTTTAACCTGGATGATCCATCTAAATGTGTACAGACAGTGTTTTCCAAGGTGCAGTCCTTACGTACCACCTTCTAGAGGAACAGGATGATTTTAGGTGCTACAAGGATGATCATTTTTTTGTTTTAACTATGCACATATTTTAATGAGTTGCTGAAAATATGTGTATATGTGCATGTGTAATGTCAACTAGCACATCAACCTCAAGTTTTAGTAAATCCTCTTAGCACTACCTTAAAAGTATCCAAATATCATCGCAAGTCACCATCTTTACACTATACTCCTAACTCATCAACCATCATGTTGCTGATAAATTAGGAACATGGTCTCCTAACTGACCTCTGTGCTTCTACCATTGCTTCCCTAAAATTGGTCTTCCCTACAGAAATGAAAAGGTTTAAAAAACAAAGTTAAGATGGAGTCATTCCTCTGTTCATGATCCTCCAGTGGTGTTCTGTCTCACTTATCATTAAAGCCAATGTCCCTGCCAGGGTCCACAAGCGCTGCCTGGTCTTTCCTTGGATGTTCATTTGACCTCCTGCTCTCTTTCTCATCTCCTGCCACTCTCTTCCTCTCTTCCTGCTCTACCTGCCTTGCTGTCTCTTAATCACACCAAATACAAGATGGCTTCATGGCATTTGGAGTCACTTTTCTTCACTGCCCCCATCTGGAATTCTCTTTCCCAACTATGCACATAGCTCTCTACCTCACTTAATTCAAATCTCTGCTCAAATGTCACCTGATTTGGCTCCTTCCCTGATGCCTTCACTTTCTTTCTTTTTTAAAAAAATTTTTGGGATACATGTACAGAATATGCAGGTTTGTTACATAGGTATACATGTGCCATGGTGGTTTGTTGTACCCATCATCTACATTAGGTATTTCTCTTAATGCTATCCCTCCCCTAGACCCCCACCCCCCAACAGACCCCGGTGTGTGATGTTCCCTTCCCTGTGTCCATGCGTTCTCATTGTTCAGCTCCCATTTATGAGTGAGAACATGTGGTGTTTTGTTTTCTGTTCCTTTGTTAGTTTGCTGAGAATGGTGGTTTTCAGCTTCATCCATGTCCCTGCAAAGGGCATTAACTCATCCTTTTTTATGGCTGCATAATATTCTATGGTATATATGTGCCACATTTTCTTTATCCAGTCTATTATTGATGAGCATTTCGGTTGGTTCAAAGTCTTTGCTATTGTGAACAGTGCTGCAATAAACATACGTGTCCATGTGTCTTTAGAGTAGAATGATTTATAATCCTTTGGGTGTATACACAGTAATGGGATTGCTGGGTCAAATGGTATTTCTAGTTCTAGATCCTTAAGGAATCACCACACTGTCTTCCACAATGGTGAACTAATTGACACTCCCACCAACAGTGTAAAAGCATTCCTATTTCTCCACATCCTCTCTAGCATCTGTTGTTGCCTGACTTTTTAACGATTGCCATTCTAACTGGCATGAGATGGTATCTCATTGTGGTTTTGATTTGCATTTCTCTAATGACCAGTGATGATGAGCTTTTTTTTTCATATGTTTGTTGGCCACATAAATTAATGTCCTCTTTTGAGAAGTGTGTTCATATCCTTTGGCCACTTTTTGATGGGGTCGTTTGTTTTTTTCTTGTACATTTGTTTAAGTTGCTTGTAGATCCTGGATATTAACCCTTTGTCAGATGGATAGATTGCAAAAATATTTTTCCTATTCTGCTGGTTGCCTGTTCACTCTGATGATGGTTTCTTTTGTAGGGCAGAAGCTATTTAGTTAATTAGATCCTATTTGTCAATTTTGGCTACTGTTGCCATTGCTTTCCGTGTTTTAGTCATGAAGTATTTGCCCTGCCTATGTCCTGAATGATACTTCCCAGGTTTTCTTCTAGGGTTTTTATGGTTTTAGGTTTTACGTTTAAGTCTAATCCATCTTGAGTTAGTTTTTGTATTATATTTAAGGAATGGGTCCAGTTTCAGTTTTCTGCATATGGCTATCCAGTTTTCCCAACACCTTTTATTAAACAGGGAATCCTTTCTCCATTGTTTTTCTCAGGTTTGTCGAAGATCCAATGGTTGTAGATGTGTGGCATTATTTCTGAGGGCTCTCTTCTGTTCCATTAATCTATATATCTATTTTGGTACCAGTACCATGCTGTTTTGGTTACTGTAGCCCAGTATCATCCTGATACCAAAACCTGGCAGAAACACAACAACAAAAAAAATTTCAGGCCAATATCCCTGAACATCGATGTGAAAATCCTCAATAAAATACTGGCAAACCGAATCCAGCAGCACATCAAAAAGCTTATCCACCACGATCAAGTCGGCTTCATCCCTGGGATGCAAGGCTGGTTCAATATACACAAATTAATAAATGTAATCCATCACGTGAACAGAACCATTGACAAAAACCACATGATTATCTCAATAGATGCAGAAAAGGCCTTCTATAAAATTCAACAACCTTCATGCTAAAAACTCTCAATAAACTAGGCATTCATGGAATGTATCTCAAATAATAGCCATTTATGATAAACCCACAGCCAATATAATGCTGAATGGGCAAAAACTGGAAGTATTCCCTTTGAAAACCAGCACAAGACAAGGATGCCCTCTCTCACCACTTCAACATAGTAATGGAAGTTCTGGCCAGGGCAATCAGGCAAGAGAAAGAAATAAAGAGTATTCGAATAGGAAGAGAGGAAGTCAAATTGTCTCTGTTTGCAGATGATATGATTGTATATTTAGAAAACCCCATCGTCTCAGCCCAAAATCTCCTTTAGCAGATAAGCAACTTCAGCAAACTCTCAGGATACAAAATCAATGTGCAAAAATCACAAGCATTCCTATACACCAATAACAAACAGAGAGCCAAATCATGAGTGAACTCCCATTCACAATTGCTACAAAGAGAATAAAATACCTAGGAATACAACTTACAAGGGATGTGAAGGACCTCTTCAAGGAGAACTACAAACCACTGCTCAAGGAAATAAGAGAGGACACAAATGGAAAAATATTCCATGCTCATGGATAGGAAGAATCAATATTGTAAAAATGACCATACTGCCCAAAGTAATTTATAGATTCAATGCTATCCCCATCAAACTACCATTGACTTTCTTCACAGAATTAGAAAAACCTACTTTAAATTTGATAGGGAACCATAAAAGAGCCTGCATAGCCAAGACAATCCTAAGCAAAAAGAACAAAGCTAGAGGCATCACGCTACCTGATGCCTTCACTTTCTATCCCTTTTCCCTGCTTGTTGTTTCTCTATAGTAGTTACGCCCAGTGGTGGATTGAAGTAATGGATCCGATTAGTCATCCCATCCTGTATCCACACCCTATGCTATGTGATTTGTAATCTCCCGACTCCCATGACAAGCTCGGCTGTGTGAAGTTGGTTGGTCAATGGGATGTTGGCAGACGCAACACATGCGCAGGCTTGAGAACCTGTGCTTATTTTTGTTTGACTGTTACTCTTCTGCAATTTCCATGAAAATATGCTGGAAGATGAGACTCACAGAGCAGGACTAAATCACCCCAGCTATCCCAACCTATGCATCCTAGATCAGCAGTAGCCAGCTGACTTTTGGCTATATGAGCAAATTCAGCCGAGATCAGAAGAGCTGGACAGCCAAGCCCTAAATAAATGACCCACAGACTCATGGAGGAAATAAATGCTTATATTTTTAAGGCACTCAGTACAGGCATGCTTTGTTATGCTGCATTATTATGAAAAAATATAGCTGTTATATTCCTTAATGACATATTACATTTTAAAACTTTGTCTATTCCAGATTATAAGTTCTCAAGAAGAAATGCTTGGTCAGGTATAGTAACTAGCAGATATTTTGGCCCATAGAAAATAATTATTAAATAAAACTTTGTCAAACTCAATGCATTTTATGGAAAATCATGCTTAAGGTAAGTGAAAGCAGGCAGTGCCATGGCAATCCACTGAGGCCGTATGGACTGCAAGTGCAGTCATGAGATACTCCAGGATTTTGGGGATTTAGCAATCATGATATTCCATTAATGATAATGGTGGTAAACAGTGTCTTGAGGTACTGGGGTACTATGTCCTGTCATGCTTTATACCATCTAAATAGTTAAGCAGAACTAGAGATTTGTAGATGTTTTTTATGGAACTTCCACTAACGTTTACCAACCCTAAAATATATCTGATAAGCAACTTGTACACAGGATCTCCTGAGTTTCCTAATTAACTCAGGAAGATGCTGTGTGCATTTCTGAGAATGTTATCAATCACAAAGAACTTTTACTACTCCTCCCAAATATTATGGAATGGGTAGCCAGAAGTTAGTCGCTCTTTGGTCCATTGACATTCATTGTTGAATACGACTACATATTGAGCACCTAGGATAATATCTAGCTTTGATCTGGGGACTGGGAATACAAAACTAAAACAGACATGGTTTGTTTATTTTAAAAATTAAGTGAGTCACACTTTCTGAAAAAGCACTCAAAACAGTTAATAACAAGAACTAAGCTAGGGAATAGGGATTTCAAAAATAAAAATATCTCTCACCAGCTAGTCAGGAAACTGAAAGAGTCTACTTTTATATCTCATTCATTGAAGTTTTAGCCCCAAGACCCTCAATCACTCACCATTGAACATTTATCTAATAATTTGTAATTTGTTGAAATGCTTGTGTCATTGTCAACAATGTATTCAGTTTTCAGAAATAAAGAAGAGAATTGAAGATAACCAAATAGCATACTTAATTGCAACAACAGAGCTTAAATGCAAGACTCCCTTCATGAAATGTATAAGACAAAAGAAGGAGAAGTGACTTTCTTGATGTTTTACCGCTATGATTGGGATTATCCTGTACCTGTTTTGCAGAACATAATTAAGTTTATATGATGTTGATTATGGCCCCACATACATTTGTGCTAGATGATGAATTTGTATTTCATGTGATTGCCCAACTAATCCAGGTGTGCAAAGAAGACTTGACCTCTTATCGTATACTCGGTCTTTCCCACATACATGTGTAGTGTATATATATCTATAGTACATGAAACTCCCCTTTGATATTTCCCTTCCAGATTTTATTACTGTTTTAAAGATTTTACTAACTCAGAAATTTATTTTAGGCATTAAATAGAATGTTTTAAAGCCAAAAAAGGCTACTAAACTCTATGATTTATGTATTCCTTGAATGCCATAGAATGACCATATTACCAATAAAATATGCACCAATCAAATAATTATATGTAAATCAGATTTATGTTTTATGAAATTCTCCCTTCTCTATTTTATTCATAACAAAGGTAGTAAATATTTTTTAATTTCAAGTGTCTTAGCTGCCTGGCAACTTTTTCCTTTCTGGAACTAGAATAAAACCACAATTTAAACCCTTAATGTTAACATGCATGGTGAATATCTATGAGGGAGATTCTATGTTTTCCAAATATATTTCAACTCAGAAGTTGTCCCTCTATGGTACATCTAACTGAATATTTTATAAAATGTGCTCTGGTAAATTCTACCTAATGTATACATATGTGGATCATAGCTTTGTGCCTGACCAGAAATAGTATTTCACCATTTGGTTAACTAACTAATTCACCATTTACTGAGCCCCTGCTGTATTTCCAACTCTCTGCTGGGTTGAGGAGGTAGATCCAACATGGTCTTGATACTCTTTATAATGTTTTTAGTAGATAGACTAGTTCTTAGTGGGTAGTACTGACCAAAAGCAATGATAAAACCAAGAAATGAATTTAAATTTATAAATCAAATAGTAAAGATAATGAAATTTGTAATGGGGCAGTCACTGAACTCTATAACACATGGGTAGGCAGAAGCTGGAAATATTTCTTTATTTCTCATCTTTCTTCTCTTCTCTTTTCATTTCTTGCATTTCTCCTTTGACCATTATCTTTTCTCATTTCAAATTTGTGTGGTGATATATTGTCAAAGTGCATATATGTGTATCTTCTCACCATCTCTTAAATTGATATCTCATTAAATATTGTACTGTTAACCTGGTTATCTTTACATGGCATTTTGCCAACTGGGCTCTGAGCTCTGTTGGGGGCAGGCATTGTATTTTTCACTTCTTTGTAACCTTCAGGACACCTTACCTTGCACAAACCAGTTGTCTGGTAGTTCTTTGGTAATTTGACTTGATTAAGTTGTTAATTTCTGTCTACTAGTATTTCTTATGACAATGAAGATAACTATTCCCTTTGGTGGCCCTCAGGTAAATGTTGATGCACTAACACAGAGAGTAGGATTCAGTTCCCATTGGGGAGGATCTATATTTTTATTGATACATAATCTTTTACGTACTCATGCAGTACATGTGATATTTTGTTACATGCATAGAATGTGTAAGTATTTATCATTTCTGTGTGTTGGGAACATTTCAAGTTCTCTCTTTTACACACCTTGAAATATACAACATATTGTGGCGAACTATAGTTACCATACTCTGCTATGGAACATTAGAACTTATAACTTCTATTTAACTGTATGTTTGTACCCATTGATCAACCTCTCTTCATCTCTTCTTCAACCCACACACCCTTCACAGCCTCTGGTAACTTATCACTTCACTCTCTACCTCCATGAGATCAGCTTATTTTAGCTCTCATATAAGTGATAACTAATGCATTTCCAAACTGGCAGCCTGGCTGGAGACAAGGTATTCTTTGAACTTGAGCTGAGATGACATATTTGAACATATATACTCATCTCTATTTCTCAAGCATCTGTATCAAAGATTTTGCCATGATTTAAATCTGATTCAGGTGGTGAAGCATCTGGAAATCATGATGGCATTTACCGAACATCATAAATTCTTGACATATAAAGCTTAAAATTATGTAATATACCATTTTGTGCTAAATCAGATGCCATCTTATGCTAGATTCTCCTGTAGATGAAGAGTGGCAGATGCCAAATGTAAAAGAAAAAACCACGACAGCAATAGTTTAAATAAATATGACTTTTTAAATTAATGAATATGGGAAAATTTGCATTATTCTATCTTGGTTGTGAAACTTCTAAATACATCTATCAGAACCACGGTTTAAATAGCCTAATTGTGTCCGCAACTTAAATTTGACTTTTTAGTTTAAGAGCAACTCTATAGTATTATATTGCATGGGCTGAAAGATGGCAGTACTAATCTGGATAAAATTATTTCCCCCTTTTTAAACTTAAAAGGAAAATTGGTTACAGCCCTGTCACTGCAGTTAGAGAATTAGAAGAATTTGGGTTAGTTTGAATCTTTTGTTTTGCACATTTCTAATCTATCTTGGTATTTTGGGGAAAAAAAGTTATAAGGAGAACATCTGTTGCTACTCATGTCATTTTTCATGGACATCAAGATCCATAATAGGTTAGAAGGGCCTCTCTCTATATCTTTTAAAAATTGTAGTCCTTAACCAAAATTCTAAGGAGTTTGCATTACTTATTTCATTTAAATTACCAACAAAACAGTGTTGTTTCTCTCATTTTTTCCTATCTCCATTAATAAAACTCTATTTTCTTCCCTCCCACTCCTCCCAGGTAAGGGCTTAGCCCCCTCTTCCTTACCCATCTCTCCAAAGCCCCTCTGTTTATGCTGTTACATTTTCCGCTTTCCAGGTTACCTAGGTTTATATTTTCATACCTACTGCCTCCCTGCACCCTATCCTTCATTATGCAATTCAACCTTAAGTTTCTTTTTCTGTCCCTCTGCTATCAAACATGGTAACTGTGAAATTTAATTAAACAAATAAATACTTAATACAAAACCTTTTTCCTTTTCATTCACAACCTCCATTGAGCACCTATTATACCAAGGCCAGGCACTGTTCCACATATGGAGGATATGGTGGGGGAACAAGATAGATGAGGTTCCTGAGCTGATGGAATATATATTCTAGTATAGGGAGGGGGCAGGGCTGAAGCAGTTAGACGTTAATAAAAATCAGGTAAATGTGTATATAGGATTGCCAGATTTGGCAAAGAAAAGTATCACATGCCCCAATTTCAATTTCAGATAAAAAATATTTAATACAAGTATGTCCCATGCAATATTTGGGATTAAATTATAATGTAATAGTGATTAGGAT
The DNA here is from genome assembly GCF_028885625.2 of Pongo pygmaeus. Classification (NCBI taxonomy): domain Eukaryota; kingdom Metazoa; phylum Chordata; class Mammalia; order Primates; family Hominidae; genus Pongo; species Pongo pygmaeus. Next base: position 41,010,084 of record NC_072389.2, read on the forward strand.
GCTATTTGAAACAGCTTCACAGCTATCCCTTTACCAAAGATATACACGTGCTGTTTTTACCCATGTGCATAATCAGTGTATTTCTGGTGTACCATCTCCAACTCCTATACTCCAATCTCAGCTGATAAAGATTTTGCTCATTCTCAAGTTCCACCTTCTTTAAACATTCTGTTGTAACAGTGCCAGCTCACTGTACTCTCATCTTTCATAAATCACCTTTACAGTTATATCCACATTACACGATTGGCATAAAAAAACCATGACCTGGGGTAATCTCTCTATTCTAGAAGTTGGTATTTTAATGGATCCACAGTACTCTACTGCCATGTTCATGACTTTTCTATGTGCGCATTTCTTATATCTTCAATTTATAAGTGCAGAAATTGAGAATGAAAGGTCTAGAATTAAGCAGTCCAGGATTCAGGATCTTGGTTCCGCTACCGACTGGCTATGGGACCTATGGGACCTCACAAAGGTTACTTGCTGTGCCTCAGTTTCCTCATTTGTAAAAAGAAGAAAATATCTGCCTCAAAAAGCTTGTAATAAATATTAAATATGATTACATATGTGAACTACTCATACAAAGTGCATTCATTCTTCTTCTTCTCCTCTTTCTCATTATCATCATCATCACTTGCATACAATTTCTAGAATTTGGCAGACTATTAGCCAATATGAAACTTCAGTATTAAGTGATCACTGAAATGAAGAATGGCTTCTATAGCTTTGCTAAATTTTTATATGTATCTCGCTCTCTTTTTGGTCATGATGTGCAGTCAGAAACAATGTACATTGTATTGTTTTAAAAGAGAAATAACTTATTGATTATATAAACTGGGAAATCAAAAAAAGAAACATTTTTTAAAGCAACGCTCTGGAAAAAAATAACCCAAAATTATAATTTGTGAATTAAATGCTATTCGTGCCTATTCTCTCATCCATTTTGGAAAGTAAATTTATAAAAGGCAGAATCAGTTCTTCTGGAAGAGACCATTCTCTTAAATGCCTAAGCTTTGGGTCTCTGGTAAAAGTATTTAGAGACAATCATGATGATAGCCCCCTGATGATCTGTTCAAGAAAAATTAGATTATTTCCAAACCTTCCATTCAGCAGGAAATGACTCATTTTATATTATGCTTTTGTAACTGATGTTTTTGGTATTATATTATTTGTTGTAGTTATGTATGTAGCCAAGTTTGTAAATTGAATTCTATAATATATCTCCTAATGTTATGAGAAATAGAACATTTTGGGTTAAAATGGTGTAGTTTCGTCTTGCCAGAAGAATATAGGGGAATCATAGTATTAAAAAAAATCATCCTGGCCAAGCACAGTGGCTCACACCTATAATCCCGGCACTTTTGGAGGCCAAGGCAGGCAGATCACCTGAGGTCAGGAAGTTCAAAACCAGCCTGGCCATCATGGTGAAAACCTGTCTCAACTAAACATACAAAAATTAGCCAGGCGTGGTGGTGAAAGCCTGTAATTCCAGATACTCAGGAGGCTGAGGTAGGAGAATCACTTGAACCTGGGAGGTGGAGGTTGCACTGAGATCATGCCGCTGCACTCCAGCCTGGGCAATAGAGCAAGACTCCATCTCAAAACAAGAAAAAAAAAAAGGCCTGTCTGCATGAGAAATTAGCGAAACAGTAAAAAAGCTTATTGCTGTAAATCTATAGTATCCTTATGTTAATATAAGTCTATAGTATACTTTTTTGATATGAGAATAATAAGAGAAATACCTCTAAAATAACTACCTAAACTATAGTTAGTGTAGTAGAAGCTGAAAACTCCATTAGAATGAAAGTCAAAAGTTATTCTAGACATGGTACTCTTTATATAAAAAAGAAGTCTTTGGGATAAGTAAGAGCAGGTTATAATTAAAAGAGTTAGAAATGGTTAAAATGGATAGAAAAGGAGATGGGAATAAACTCTTCTCCTACCCAAAAATGACTTTAAAAAGTTTCTGCTTTGCCTCAGATTATATGAACACTCTAAATTGCATTTAGAAGCAAAATGTCTTCTAGAGAGGTCTGTGAACAACATTGCTCCCTTACCCAAAATAAAGGAATTTGAGCTTAAAGTGGCCACAAGAATTTTGATTGTTGTTACAGCAAAAAACACAATACAATTTCAACTTCCAATATTCCTATACTCACATTAGGGATTTAATTACTACATGTGACTGAATCCAATCTTTTAATTTCTTTAAACTGAATTATAATTTTGTATTGTCTTCCATATTCAAGATGTCTTACTTACTTTCAATTGATAGTAATTCTTTATAATTTACTTCCTTTTTTATTTTGAATTCTAGATTATAAGGAAATGTAGGGTGAATGTGTGTTTGTCGGCTATATATTACTTAGCATGACATTTATTTATTTATTTATTTATTTATTTATTTTTATTATACTTTAAGTTCTAGGGTACATGTGCACAACGTGCAGGTTTGTTACAAATGTATACATGTGCCATTAGCATGACATTTAAATGCATTCTATTTTTAGATAATTTCCCCAATTCTACTTTCTGTGATAAGGATCTATACTGGGCGATATAAACAGAAAGAAAAGGCTTTACTTTTCCCAAATAAATGCCTGGATGTGGTATTTGCTCTCTTAAATACCTGGATGTGGCATTTTCTCCTCCTTTCCTAGGTGAAATTCTGGCTGTTAGAATAATTTGAGGGATAAACAGAGGCCTCAGGAATAATGATAGTCTCTCTAGAAAACAGGTATGCATGATTCCAGGGAAAAACACGTGAACACCTTGTGTGTGTGTGTGTGTGTGTAGGGTGCTGGTTAGAGGGAGAAGTTTACTTAAAAGCTCCCCGATCTCCATAATGTCCTGCTACTTTCAGAACAACTAGCTGTCAAACAGCAAAGCACATCTGACCTAAGGGATTTAGGATTTAGGAAACTCTCAAATGAGGGGGACACAGAAGGGGTAACAGAAGAGTTTCATAAGAAAAACATAGCAGATGGAAATGAGAGAAAAATAAAAAGTTCTGATTTCATACATCCTGTGTGTGAAAAAGGAGAAAATGAGGCTTGGAGAAGCTAAATAATTTGGCTAAGGTGCTACAAATTGGCAATGGGCCAAACTGATATTTGAACTTGGCTTAAACAACACCAGACAGGTTTTTAATATAATTCCTGAACCAGTCCAAAAATTAATCTCCATTCTGTTACTAAAAAAAAGGATATACTTGAGAGTCGACTTACAGTTTATTTTAAAGTCCTCAGTTTGAATTACCAGGGGATGAAAAAGCTCCATTTCTCTGCCAGCAAGGGATATGCACAAACGGCAGGCGCCACAGTCCTTAGTGAGCACTGGCCGGTCTCCTCACTAAGTCTTGAGCAGCCTGCAGTGACCTGCCCTTGAAGTGGTGGTTTAACAACCTTTGCCCAAGCACTCTCTGGCTCTTTGTACATCTTTAATAGTTTCCTTGACGGACTATGAAGAACTGCCAGATGACAGTTCTATTTCATTTTTGTCACTGCCTGGTGCTCCTTTTTTCTCTCAGGCTTTTTCTCAAGGGCATGATTCTGTAAGTCAATGTGGCAATGTTCACGATGGGTATTGCTCTTTCAACCACTGTATATTGATGCAGTGTGAGCAAGTCACGGACATGTCAAGATTTCGGGCCTTCAAAAAAGTAATCAAGGAGTATTTTATAAACTCTAATGTCCTTTCCATTGGAAGCAAATTGAAACTGGGGATTGGGATCTGATATTAAGGGTTTACTTTAAAACACTGCTGCCAGAGGCATATAAAAGCCCTTTTGATTAATATACCATAGGATTTTGTTCGCTTGGAAAAAAACACAAGTGATGTGCTTTTGTTCCCCAAGTTTTAAATAAAACGTTTGTCATTCTTGCACACTGTTTATTAATAATTGCACAATTATTTTATTATATGGCACAGGAAAAATATGATTTAAGTTTCCTCCTGCATATTCTATGTTTTAAGTAAATAATAGCTTCAGTCAAAAATTATTTATTAAATTACATGATTCTTTGCTAAACATAATTGAGATGTCAAGATTTTTTTATTAGTGCTGCATAATGAAATAATTGAGGAATTAGTAATAAATTTTGCCTCTTGTAATTTAGAATAAATAAAAAACAATTACTAGGGTTTTCTTTAAGAATGTGGGGTTCTTAAAGTTACCTCTCATAAAAATTATGCTGATGAATAGCATATGTTTCCTCAGCCAAAAAAAAAATGAGGTGGCTTTTTCTTGACATCTCTGCAAAATCAGGGTAGCTATCACACATTGCATGGATGTGCAGATTTCTCTGTGTATTGTTGTTTTTTGATTTTGCAGTATGGAGAGGGCAACTTACTTTCAAATATGAGTACCCTGGTGCATTGGAAAACACTTTTATAATGGTCATTAACTTTCACATATTGTCAATTCTCAGCTTCCATACCAAGAGCAAGAAATATCTTTAAAAGATAAGTAGTGCCTTTTTGTGGCTTCGTGATCCAGAAACACTCACTATGACACCTACTGTAAGGCATCTCAGCCAAAATGAGGGGCATGAAGGAGAAGATATGGACCTTGCTTTCAAGAAGCTCACCATCTAGCAAGAGGGATAATGAACTTACATAGATTATTGGAGTGCCAAATTAAAAGTAGACACTGACAAATTGATATGGACTTTTAGAAGGGAAGGAGAGATGGATTTTTAGCTTGGGAGGGAGAGATGTGGGGACTATGAAAGGGAGATTATCAAGGGATTGGCATTAGAGCTGGAAGGATGAGTATTAATAGCAATAGCTAACATGTACTGAGCTCTTATGTGAACAGACCTTCACCTACTCCACAGGCCATTTGCTTAACCACTAAACCATAGGATGTAGGTATGAAGGGACTCAGGGAGTGGATATTCTGGGCAAAGAAAACTGTATGATGACCGGGCCTGGTGGCTCACGCCTGTAATCCCTGCACTTTGGGAGGCTGAGGCCGGTGGATCACCTGAGATTAGGAGTTTGAGACCAGCCTGGCCAACATGGTGAAACCCCATCACTACTAAAAACACAAAAATGTAGCTGGGTGTGGTCGCGCATGCCTGTAATCCCAGCTACTCGGAAGGCTGAGGCAGGAGAATTACTTGAACCTGGGAGGCAGAGGTTGCAGTGAGCCGAGATCACGCCATTGCACTCCAGCCTGGGCAATAAGAAGCAAACTTCATCTCAAAACAAAAACAACAACAACAACAAAAAACAAATAACAAACAAAAATTCTGTGAGCAAAGGCATGAAGGGGACTGGGTTCTCTCTTCTAAGTCATTCCTTCGCAGCAACACAGATACTCCTGCATTAGAAAGATAGATCCACGCACTTAGATTCCTATAGTAAAGTCTAGTTATGGCACTTGTAGCTTGCAATGAATGCCAACAGCAATGTGTAGCCCAAAAATAACTAGACACAGCTACACTTCACTATAGAATGTTTTGGCCATGCAGTTACACATTTATTAATATAATGTCACTCTCTATTCTTCCAACTGGGAAATCCTGGTATTAAGCACCAAATATAAAATAGAAATCAGAGAGAGGGCACTCAGGGTCCTTCTTAGTCAGACCTCAATTTACCTATTCAGTCTAATTTTCCCCTTTATACACCTTATGCTTCAGCCAATAAAATGACTGATTCCTGCATGTGCCCAGTCCTATCCCACAACCCACCACGCTTGTGTGTCTGTGGACCCATAGGACTGGCTCAGCCTAGAAAGACTTCCTCGTGGCAGCAAGAGCTCCTGAAACCACGTCGGGTTTTGTGAATCAGGAGTGGAGGACATCCTGATCTCCTGGAGGGTAACATCTCATGCCCTTTGCAGGTGTTTGATTTTTTATTACATTTCTGGGATTGCTTATTGGCTCAGGACCAATTTGGAAAGGCTGTGCACTTACAAGTTAACTGAGCGTCAGCTCTTCTCCAGTCCCTTTCAAGGTCCATACCCCTCTAGTTTATCTTAGAAAATAAAATCATTTATTTTACCCAACACTGGAGCTGTTCTTTTTCCAGTATTCCACACCAATTCCCTCACCATTCCTGTTTTGCAGGCATCACTGTTCACTTTCCTGCTTTTCATTGTTTGGCTCTCTTATTTTCTAACTCCGGGAAGGTACTTATTTCTTTACATTGTTACCATGTAATTCATCATCCACTATTTAGGAAAGCCCCCTGGACCATTCCACTCCTATGAATTTATGCAAGAGAAATGAAAATACATGTCTATACAAATAGGTGTAACAAATACCAAATGGCACTGTTTTCCACAGTGGCTTAATCATTTTGCATTTCCACCAGCCATGTGTATGAGTTTGTTGCTAACACTAAGTGGTGTCAGTATTTGTAATTTTAGCTCTTCTACTGAGGTGTGTAGTAGCATCTCCTTGTGGCTTTAGCTTGCATTTCCCTAATGACTAACAATATTGAGTATTTTTGTATGTGCTAATTTGGAATCTCTATGTGTTGTTTAGTCAAATTCTATTTATATTTGTGCCTATTTTTTTTGAATTATTTGTCTTATTATTGAGTTGGCTACTTCCACCATTTGGCAATTATAAATAAAGCTGCTTTAGGATTTTGTGTAAATGTAATTTTTCGGTTCAGTTATGTGAATACCTAGGATTGCAATTGCTGAGTCGTAGAGTGAATCTATATTTAACATTGTAAAAAACTTCCAAAGAGGCTATATTATTTTGTATTTGTATCAGTAATACATGAAAATTTCTATTGGAATTTTGATTTAAATTGTGTTGAAGCTATACATCATTTTGAGGGTGATTAACATACTAACACTAGTGAGTTTTCCAATCAATGATAATGACATATCTCTACCTGTATTAATCATCTTTGATTTCTCTCAACAATATTTTATAGTTATCAGTGTACAAGTCTCATATCTTTTATCAAATTTATCTATAAGTATTTCACATTTTTATGATATCATAAATAGTTTTAAGCTAAAATTTCTAATGGTCAATATATGTAAATACAATTAAATTATTTATATTAACCTTCTAACGGCTGATCTTACTAAATTCATTTATCAACTGTAGTATCTTTTTTACAGACTTACTAGGATGTTCTACACAGATGGTCATGTTGCTTGCAAATAAAGTTTTATTTATTTCTAGCCTGTCTGCCATTTATTTCTTTGTTTCTTATTGGCAAGGACAGTCAGTATAATGTTGAATAGAAGTGGTGGAAGAGGGAATCCTTTCCTTGTTCTTGATCATACAAGGTCTTTCACCAATAAGTAAATGCAAGCTGCAAGTTTTTCAAATATGCCCTTTCGCAAGTTGAGGAAGTTCTTTTCTATTCTTAATTTCATAATCATTCTCAAGAATTATTAGTATTTTGTCACATTTATTAATGCATCTATTAAGATTGTCCTATAATTTCCATTTTAGTATATTAATAGAGTGAATTATATTGATTGCTTTTCAATTGTTTAACCAACATTGCACTGCTGGGATAAACCCTATTTGATTATGATGCATTATCTTTTTATAGGCAGGTTCTATAGACAGGTTCTGCGATAGTCAGAGATATCGCAGGCTTGGTGCTAGACCACTGGAATAAAGCAAATATTGCAATAAAGTCATTCACATAATTTTTTTGATTTCCCAGTGCATACAAAAGTTGTATTTACATTATATTGTCATCTATTAAGTGTCCAATAGTATTATGTTAAAAAAATCAAGTAGATTCCTTAGTTAAACATACTTTATTGCTAAAAAAATGTGAATGATCATCTGAGCCTTCAGTGAGTGATAATCTTCTTGCTGGTAGAAGGTCTTGCATCAGTGTTGATAGCTGCTTACTGATAAGGGTAGCGATTGCTGAAGGTTGGGGTGTCTGTGTCAATTTCTTAAAATAGGACAACAAAATTTGCGATGTTGATTGTCTCTTCCTTTCACAAAGGATTTCTCTGTAGCATGCAGTGCTATTTGACAGCATTTAACCCACAGTAGAACATCTGTGAAAATTGGAGCCAATCCTCTTAAACCTTGTCACTGCTTTATCTACAATGTCTATGTAATACTCTAAATCCTTTGTTGTCATTTCAACAGTGTTCACAGCATCTTTACTAGAAATCAATTACATCTCAAGAAGTCACTTTCTTTGTTCATTCATAAAAAACATCCTTATCCTTATGTTTTATTGTAAGATTGCAGCAATTCAGTTCCATCTTGAGGTTCCACTTCGAATTCCAGTTTTCTTCTAACTTGCACCATATCTGAAGTTACTTCCTCCATTGACATCTTGAACCCATGAAAGTCAGTCACTCATAAGGTTTGGAATCGGCTTCTTCCAAATTCCTGTTAGTGCTGACATTTTGACCTCTTTCCATGAATCATGAATTCATTAATGACATCATAAATGGTGAGTCCTTTCTGCAGGTTCTCAATTTACTTTACCCAGATCCATCAGACAAATCACAATCTACGGCAGCTATAACCTTACAAAATGCATTACTTTATTTTTATTTATTTTATTATTTATTTATTTTTTTAGAGATAGGGGTCTCACTATGTTGCCTACACTGGTCTTGAACTCCTGGCCTCAAGCTATCCTTCTGCCTCAATTTCCCAAAGTGCTGAGATTATAGGTGTGAGCCACCACCCTTGGCCACAAAATATATTTCTTAAATAATAAGACTTGAAAGTAGAAATTACTCTTGATCCATGGGCTGCAGAATGGATGTTGTGTTAGCAGACATGAAAACAACATTCAGCTTCTTGTACATCTCCATCAGAGCCTCCATCAGAGCTCCTAGGTGACTAGGTGCATGGTCAATAAGCAGTAATATTTTGAAAGAAATCTTTTTTTTTCTGAGCAGTAAGTCTTAACAGTGGGGTTAAAATACTGAGCAAACCGTGCTGTAAACAGATGTGCTGACATCCAGGCTTTGCTGTTTCATTTAGAGAGAACTGGCAGAATAGATTTAGCATAATTCTTAAGGCCCCTGGGATTTTCAGAATGATAAATGAACATTGGCTTTAACTTAAGGTCATCAGCTGCATTACCCCTAAAAAGAAAGTCAGACTGTCCTTTCAAGCTTTGATATCAGGCACTGACTTACCCTCTGTAGCTGTGAAAGTCCTAGAGGGCATCTTTTCCAATAGAAAGCTGTTTCATCTATATTGAAAATCTGTTATTGTAGCCACCTTCATCAATGATCTTAACTAGGTCTTCTGGGTCACTTTCTACAGCTTTTACATCAGCACTTGGTGTTTCACTTGCACTTTTATGTTATGGAGATGGCTTCTTTCCCTATCCCTCATAAACCAAACCCTGCTAGCTTCCAACTTTTCTTCCTCAACTCTTTCAGCATCATAAAATCGAAGAGAGTTAGGAATGTTGTGGTGGGTTTGATTTTCTATGCAGACCACTAAAACTTTCCTCGTGCAGCAATAAGTAAGGCTCTTTCACTTTCTTACCATTTGGGAGTTTACTGGAGTAGTACTTACAACTTTCTTCAAAAACTTTTTCCTTGGATTCACAACTTGGCTGTTTTGTGCAAAAGCCCTAGCTTTGATCCTGTATGCCATCTTTCTCCATGCCTTCCTCATGAAGCCTAATCATTTCTAGCTTTTGATTTAAACTGAGAGACATGTGACTCGTTCTTTCACTTGAACACTTAGTAGCCATTGTAGGGTAATTAATTGGCTTACTTTTAATATTGTGTCTCAGGGAACAGGGAGGCCCTAGGAAAGGGAGAGAGATGGGGGCTGGGTGGTGGAACAGTCAGAACACACACAACATTTACCAGTTGAGTTCATAGTTTCATACGGGTGGAGGTCATGGTACCCCAAAGCAATTACAACAGTAACATCAAAGATCATTGCTCACTGATAACTGTAAAAAATGTAATAACAATGGAAAAATTTGAAAAATTGTGAGAATTACCAAAATGTGACACAGAGACATTAAGTTAGCACATGTTAGAAAAATGGTAACTGTAGACTTGCTTGGTGCAGGGTTGCTGCAAAACTTCAATGTAAAAAACACAATATTCCATGTGAAGCACATTAAAGTGTAATAAGACAAGGTATGCCTGTATTGTCAGATTCAATCTGCTAAATTAGCACTTACTGTGCCTGTGTTCATGAAGAATAATGGTCTCTAGTTTTTTTTTTTCTCATTTTTTTCCCTTCCATTTACTTCCTAATATCTTTGTCTAGTTTTGGTATCAGGTCAATTCTAGCCTTATAGAATAAAATTGATCTGTTCTCTTCTATTTTTTGGAAGAGTTTGTGTAGAGTCGGTATTTACCCCTTAAGCATTTGATAGAATTCACTAGTGAAGCTATTAGAGCTTTGAGTATTCTTTATGAGAAGGTTTTAAACTATAAATTCAATTTATTTAAAACAGGATTACTCAGGTTTTCTTTTTCTTGAGTGAACTTTGGAAGTTTGTGTTCTTTAGCAACTCTGTTATTTTACCGAAGCTCTTAAATTTATTAGCATAAAGTTGTTCAAAATATTTTATGATATTATTGCATGTAGTATCTTTTTTTTTTTTTTTTTAGACGGAGTCTCGCTCTGTCGCCCAGCCTGGGGTGCAGTGGCATGATCTCGGCTCACTGCAAGCTCCGCCTCCGGGGTTCACGCCATTCTCCTGCCTCAGCCTCCCCGAGTAGCTGGGACTACAGGCGCCTGCCACCATGCCCGGCTAATTTTTTTGTATTTTTAGTAGAGACGGGGTTTCACCATATTAGCCAGGATGGTCTCGATCTCCTGACCTCGTGATCCGCCTGCCTTGGCCTCCCAAAGTGCTGGGATTACAGGCGTGAGCCACCGCGCCCGGCCTGCATGTAGTATCTTTAATCATGAACCACTTATCATTCTAGATCTTGGTAATTATTTTTGCTTTGCATTTTTCCAGTTTACATTTGCTAGAGTTTTATTGGTTGTATTAGTGTTTTCAAAGGACAGCTTTTGCTTTCATTGATGTATCTCTCCTTTTATTTTCATTGCTTTCATTGATATATATGTTTATTTATTAATGTTTACTCTTACTTTTAGTTCCTTTTTTGGTTCTTTGGCTTGGTTTTAATTTTTCTTTTTCAAGTTTCCTAAAGTGTAAGTTGAAACTTGATTTGAAAATTTTCATGTTTTTGATTATAAGTAATTTATGCTGCATATCTCCCTCTAAGGCATGTTTGACTACATTCTGCACATTTGATACATTGTATTTTCATTTTCACTCAGTTCAAAGTACTTTATAATTTCCCTTGTGATTTTTTTTGACCCATGATATAGAAATGTGCTGCATAATTTCCAAATTCTTGGAGATTTTCCAGATATCTTTTAATCATTGCTTTCTGCTATGATTGTGTGTGATCAGAGAATATGCATCTTACAATTTCAATCTCTTTGTATTTGTTAATATTTTTTATATGGGCTAGCTTGGTAAATATTCAATGCCCATTTTTTAATGTGTATTTTGCCATTTTGGGGTGTAGTGTTCTACAAATGTTGGTGAGGTCTAGCATGTGGTGTTGTTCAAGTCTTCTTAGTTATTTCTAGTCTACTTATTCTGTTATAGAGAAGGGAATTTTGGTATTTCCAAGTGTACCTATGAATTTTTCCATTTCTCTTTTCAGTTCTATAAACTTTTGCTTATATTTTGAAGTTCTGTTATTAGGTACAGATACATTTAGATTTGTTATGTTTTATTGGTATATTGTCTTCTTTTTTATTGTGATGTTTGTCCTCACAAAAGTTTTTACTTTGAAATCTACTTCGTTTGATACTAATATGGCTACCCCAACTTTATTTTTTGTTAGATATAGTATGATATATCTTTTTCCATTCTTTTACTTTTAACCTTCCTGTGCTTTATATTCAAGGCATGTTTCCTGTAGACAGCATATAGTTAGATTTTAGTTTTTTATTTATTTGACAATATGCTCTTTAACTAATATATTTAGACCATTTACATTTAATGAAATGATCATTGTCTTTTGGTTGGGTTTAATTGTGCTATCTCCATCTTTTATGTTCCTTTTTTTTCCCTCTTTTTATGTGTTTGTTTTTGACCTTATTTTAGATCAATTAATATTTATTATTTCATTTCAACTTCCTATTGGTTTATTAGCAGTACCTCTTTTTTAGTTGGTTGCTCCTCTTTTTACATATTAAATAAAGTAAGCCTTAAAATGGTTAACCACTTGCCAAAAATTGCATAATAATTAAGCCAAAGTCCTTAAAATGGCTTACAAGGCCCTACATTTTTTGGCCTTTATTGCCTCTCTGACATCATCTTTTTCTACCCTCTTTGTTATTCCCTCTGCCCTAGCCATACTGGCCTCTCTGTTGCTCTTAGACATGCAAGATACTTTGCAACTTGCACTGACTATTTGCTCTTTCTAGAAGTATCTTTTCCCAGATGCCCACATGTCTAACTAATCTCCTGCAAGTGTTTGCTCAAATGTCACCATGCAAGTATAGCTACCCCAGCTATATTATCTTACATTTGATCTTTCTTCCCAGTCTTCACACTTAAGCTCTCTTACCCACTTTATTATTTTAAAAAATAGCATATACCATTTTCTTAGGTATTATATTTATTGTGTACATTTTTCTGCCCTTCAACAGAATGTAAGCTCCATGAAATCAGGAATTTTATCTGTTTGTTCAAAAATATATTTCCAACACTTAGAACAGTACCTGGCACATAGTAGGTACCTAAATATTTTTTTAAATGAATGAACACATTAGGAAGTGGAATGCAAAGAAAGTAAATTTACTGTTTGCAACAATTAAAATAAAATCTAGCAATGTAAAAATGTTTGCAAAATCTGTGCTTGAGATGGAATTACATATGGATTTTATTGAAATGCCATTTAATGCTGTTCAAACTCTGTTTTTATAAAAGAAATATAATTTAGACAAAGTGAAGTGATTTCACATAGCAAGAGGCCATATACAAAAAATAAATGAAAAACAGTAGAATATGAGGTTGCCTGTCTGGTGATTCAAGCAGCTTTGAGCATTTCCACTTTCCATTCCCTCTATTATCTGAGTATAAAATTCCACCATTACAGAGTTGCACCTTTTAACTTCATGGGATTTTTAGAAAGTCTTTAGGCATTTTTATTAAAATGTAAATACTCCTGAAAGGGGAGGAAATATACTTTAGTATAAATGTACACTTAGGGATGTGTTGACATGGTGCTTAAAGCAGGTGGTTCTGAGAATAAAAACTGTGTGCTAGAAAACAAAGCCTTCTCATGACTAACTTGACCAGCTTTATAACTCATGCTGGGAAAAGCTCTTAAACTGGCCAGTGTAGCCATTGTATATGTACTATTGTTTATGCATCCTAATGAGAAGGGGATGCAGAGGGACTTTTTGATGGGCAGATGTTTTTGGAGTATTAAAAACTAGATCATTTTGTATCCTATATATAATTCAATATTTTACATATCATCTTTGATAGGTAAATTTAGTATTAAAATATAAATATAGGCAATGGCTTTGATTAATCCATAAATTTTTTTAAAAAGATGGACCTTGGTGGGCAAAGGCAGAAGCAAAGTTGTGTGCTAGTTTTTCCATTAACAGCACAATGAAACCTTTAAATCCAAGGCTTATCATGAGTCTATGAATTTATCTGTACAAAGAAATCAGAAATGATGGAGGCAAATCTTGGTAACTGCAACCTGTCTAGAAGACAAAACATGGGAAGGTTGGGTGAGGTATAGTAAATTCAGAGGTGAGATTACGTTTATGTGGTTCATCCAAAGCTATGGGAAATTGTAGGAGTTTCTTCATTTTGTAAAGTGAAAAGTAGTCTTGAAATAAAGCTTTGCAACATTTCCCCCCACGCCCTGCATGGCCCTGATTGTAAATGAATGGTTAGTTGACAATATCTTCAGCAACTTAAAATTTCTCAAAAGGATATATTTGAAAGATGAGAAAAGGTATGAATGCCAAGGAATGTTAGTAATTTTTAAAAAGCAGATAATTATCCAATGAAATATTCGATTATTTCTATTCACATCTCTTATCTCCTCCAATATTTTTAAACGGCCTCTCTGAGCCTTAGTAATATTGCATGCATGCTTATACCTTAAGGGTCTTTAGTATTGAAATATAAATAAACTTGTGAGGACTATGCAGTAAGCTTTCAAAAGTGGACTAGATGACATCACCTTGAAAGCAATACAAGGCTTTTGGTAGTAGGCAATATTGTTCATTTTCGCTTGTAGGTTAAGAGAGAAAATCACTTAGGATTTGTATTTTTTCTACCTTATATTCTGACTCTCATATTATTCTATGGTTGATTCTTGAAGCAAAGTGAGAGACTGGTAATCTGGCTAATCTATGATTTAGTCATTTCTTTTTAGATCTAGAATTATTGAGGTTAATTACAGGTCAATATTCTATTTAAACATCTAATAATTATCTGACTTCTCTTTGACCACAGAAATCCCTGGTGACTTAGTATTTGTCACATAGAAGATAATAACAGTTGACATTTATTAAGTACATTCCATGAGGTAGAGATCATGCTACCTACTTTTTAAAAAGTAGACTTTTAATTTTAGAACAGTTTGATATAGAAAGATTAAGATAGTACAGAGTTCCCCTATACCTGGCACTCAGTTTCAAATACTTTTAATTAAAGCCAGGCTCAGTAGCTCACACCTGTTATCCCAGCCCTTTGGGAGGCTGAGGCGGGCAGCTTGTTTGAGCTCAGAAATTCAATACCAGCCTGAGCAACATGGCAAAACCTTGTCTCTACAAAAAAATACAAAAATTAGCTGGGCATGGTGGTGCACGCCTGTGGTCCCAGCTACTTGGGAGGCTGAAGTGGGGGGATTGCTTGAGCCCAGGAGGTCAAGGCTGCAGTAAGCCCTGATTGCAACACTGCACTTTAGCCTGGGTGACAGAGTGAGACCCTGACTGAAATAACTATTATAGGTACATTATTATGGTACACGTACATTAATATGGTACATTTGCACAATTGATATTGATACATTATTAACTAAAATCCATAATTTATTGATTTTTTTTTTAAGGTTTTACCTAGTGTCCTTTTTCTATTCCAGGATCCTATCCTGAATACATTACATTTAGTCATCATGTTGTCTTAGGCTCCTCTTGGCTGTGATAGTTTCTTAGCCTTTTCTTGTTTTTTGATGATCTTGACAGTCTTACGGAGTCTGGTATATATTGTAGAATGTTCGTCTATTGGTATTCTTCTGATGTTTTTCTCATGATTAGACTGGGATTATAGATTTTGGGGAGGAAGAAAGTAGAGGTAAAGTGTCATTCTCATCACATCATATCAAGGGTACATACTATCAAAATGACATCACTGTTGATGTGTTAACCTTGCTCTCCTGGCTAAGGTGATGTGTGTCAGTTTTCTCGGCTATAAAAGTTACTATTCCCCCTTCCCTTTCTATACTGTACTCTTCGGAAGGAAGTCACTATATATACCCCACTATAAGAAGTAGTGAGTTATGTTCTGCCCTCTTGAGGATGGAGTATCTACATAAATTACTTAGAATTCTCCTACATGGGGCATTTGTCTATTCTCTCTAATTTATTTATTTACGTTACAATCTAATAATACTTTACTTTCTGGTTCGAATTATTCCAGCTTTGACCATTGGGAGCTGTTTCAGTTGGCTCCTGTGTCCCTTGACCATGCCCTGTTACAGGGTGTGTGTGTGAGAGAGAGAGAATTCACTCTCATGCTGTCCACATACTATTTGGTACTGTAAGATGCTTCATGCTTATCTTGTACATCTTCTGCTCTAGTCTAAGACTCAACCACTTCTCTAAGATCCCTGATTCCCTTTATTAGAGAATTGGAAACCAAGATCTGGACACTAGGCATGCTCATTGTAACCAAGTGCTACAACTTTTTGTCCTTTCAGTTGACAAAGCAAGGAAATGAGTATGTGTACTAACCTGTGTATATAAACGTATTGATACATATTTCTATATGTAACCATCAGTATCTTTATTAGGGTATACATGAATTAATACTGATGTCCCCTATTCTAATCCACTGTATCATGGATCATTCTAGCCTCAATCTCTTGCCTATTTGTAACTTCCCCTCCAAAGTAAGGAACCTGGCTCCCAACATCAGCCATCTATTTTTTACATTCCAGTATACACGTATCGTGTTAGCAGAATTGTTAACTCATACCCTCGGGAAACAACATAATCAATTGAGCACAGTATTATGTACAGTTTCTGTTGTCTTTAGTTTTGCAAGCTTCTCTCATTTTCAAAGTTGTATTAGCAAGCACTGTTTCCCCTTACCTTCTCCAGTGAGATTGTTTTATATATTTATAATACAGTGAGATTATTTTGTCACATTCCCCATTACATCCTGGAAACCCCCAGGCTCCTAAATAATTTTTTTTAAATTTATATGTTAAGGAAGGTTCACTTTTGTGTTGCACTGGGTGGTAGAAATGGAGATAAATGGGACTTCAGTGTGAGGATTAAGTCAGTCTAGTGGTGGGACTGTGTTTAACGTATGCTGTAGCTGTAGGTGCCAGAGACTTCAAATTTCTCTAGTGTTAAAGCTTTTGTCTCCTTTCTTAATTTTGGGCTTCCCTAGATACTCCCCAGAGAAAGTCTGCATCTTGCAGCTCTTTAGCTGTAATCCGCTATCATCATACACCAGAGGAAGTTCTGTTGGTGTTGTGATCAAGTATGGGGAAGGGAGACATTCTATTGTCTTATGATTAAATCTCTGTCTTTCAGTGGGCCTGTGTCTCTGGACTTTCCCAAGTTTTTATTTCTCCATGGCATAACTTTCTCACTCCTATCCTCACCCCTCACCATGACTTCAGAATGTCCAATCTATTTTCTTGAATCCCTTACTGATATGGTTTGGCTGTGTCTCCACCCAAATTTCACCTTGAATTATAATAATCCCCATGTATCAAGGGTGGAGCCAGGTGGAGATAATTGAATCACAGGGGAAGTTTCCGCCATACTGTTCTCATGGTAGTGAATAAGTGTCATGAGATTCAATGGTTTTATAAATGGGAGTTCCCCTGTACAAGCTGTCTTTGCCTCCTGCCATGTAAGATGTGACTTTGCTCCTCTTTTGCCTTCCACCATGATTGTGAGGCCTCCTCAGCCATGTGGATCTGTGAGTCAATTAATCCTCTTTCCTTTATAAATTACCCAGTCTAGGGTATGTCTTTATTAGCAGCATGAGAATGGATTAATACTGTATTGACTTTTTAATCTTAGATGAGACAGGAAGGCTACAGAGAAGAGGAGGGGGCTGATGTTAGAGGTATGTGGGCTGGTGGTGTGGGAGGAGCTAGCTGAGATAAGACAAGAGTCTTATAAGACAAAAGTCCATGCTTTCTTCCAAAGTTACATAGCTTTTCCATTCCTATTAGCCTTGTAATTTTTGTTGCAAACCAGTTATGTTGTATTGAGTGATAGGAACTGAGGTAAACAGAGTATTCCTTGGCAAAGTTTTCTTTCTTGGAGAATAAGTCTTTGTTATAAAGAATTAAGCTCTAGGCTTGTTTCATGTTGATGACTGCATTTCCCCATCCCTTGCCAGAGCCAGAGATATAAGAGGGAAATCTTTCTCTGATCTTTATCGTAAGAACCTTGTGGGATTCCGGGAAGTAAAACCCATGAAAATATGGGGGACCCTCCTAACATTGAAACTCTCAGAATTTCCTCACTCTCATGCTGTCCATGCTTTGCCTTCAGCAGTTCACCAAAATTATCATATAAGTGTTCCTATCACTTACGTTTCTAGCTGTGTATGTTCCAGGTAGGCAGATCTTGGCTGTGTCTCTCTAGTTGTGTCTGTCTCTCTAGATTGTGGAGTGCTTATTTGCCTTATGACCTCAGTTTTAATAATGGGTCCAAAAAAGTGTTTTGGTTGTAGTTTGTCCAGGCTTTTCTGTTGTAAGGGCAGGGTTGACAATTTACAAACTTTTTCTATGTTGGAGCTGAAACCAGAAGTCTTCTATGCCAGGCTTTTTATTTGATTTAATTTGCATAACAAGAAAATTAAGTAGTTACTGTTACTGCCCCTATTTTATATATGAGAAAAAAACTGATTGATCCATTGAATCTTAAATTTAGTAAGGTTTAGTAAGAATGAGATAAAAACTAAGATCAAAATGCTTTGAAATGTTACAGGGAAAACAAAGATATTTTTTAGGAAAATGCAACTTCTCAAAATGTTGCCTGTATCTGGTGTTGCCAAAACGTGCTTGATCATCACCTTATAGTGGATGGCCTCTTTTAAGAATCATCATTGAATGGATTAAAAAAGAAGTTCCTGGCAGGTGCGGTGGCTCACGCCTGTAATCCCAGCACTTTGGAAGGAGGAGGCGGGCGGATCACGAGGTCAGGAGATTGAGACCATCCTGGCTAACACAGTAAAACCCCGTCTCTACTAAAAATACAAAAAATTAGCCGAGCGTGGTGGCGGGCGCCTGTAGTCCCAGCTACTCGGGAGGCTGACGCAGGAGAATGGCGTGAACCCGGGAGGGGGAGCTTGCAGTGAGCCGAGATCGCGCCACTGCGCTCCAGCCTGGGTGACAGAGCGAGACTCTGCCTCAAACAAACAAAAAAGAAGTTCCTTTTTAGCAGAGCATAGTTTTAATACTAGATCATTTTTTCATTAATTTCTGCCTAGAATAAACTCCTATATGGTTACCTTGCATTATCGTTTCATTTTCATGCTAATGTTTCTACATATGCCTGAAGATTGAATTATTGAAAAAACTCAATTGAGATGAGGTTCTTTTAGTAATTTTTATGTAATGAAATACTTTGGAATGGATTCAACATGGACCAAAAATGCCAAATTCTGTAGCTAGTTGTATTTTAGTAAGCTTCAGAATCATTCTTAATCTATGGCATTGGCAATTTTTCCATATTGGAATATATATTTTCACTTTATCAGAGGCAATATAAAAGTACATATTCATAGCAAAAAATAAAAACTGCTACTATTTCTGTTCATTCATATCTGTAAGTATATAGCCAGTGAAAGATGAATTGAAGAGGTTAAGTGATGTTCTTGCAGATTCTCTATGATGTGTGAGATAAAAGAGAACCATTAAATTGTATATCTTATTTATGGGGGAAACAGAAGTGGGCCCTATGGATTGTCAAATACTGTGTGAAATATAACTGAGCCTAGTAATGCATTTTTACTAATCAGTCTACTGTTTGTCTAAGCCTCAGCAGTAAGGTAGTTTGCTCAGTAGTGGCTCAGTGGTTTATTTATTTTCATGGCATTTGGGGGACAGTTTTCATAATTAATGTTTAAATTATGCTAACAATGGCTCACAGACTCGCTTTAGAGAAGGACTTTAGTCACATGACACAGAGACCTGCCACCATACCACGTCTAGGAAAGTTCATATAATGTCAATAGCATTAAAGAACCTGGAGGGACACAGAAAAAGACAGGTGTGATGTTGTGCTCAGGTGATCAAAGTGAGGCCACTTCATGGCCAGTTGAATCTCGGATGGGCCTTTGGTTTGGAGACGGTATTTCCATAGTGGCTTTGGACAGTCATCAGTACAGTTTCTGAGATATGAATACAGGGAAAATGGTATAACACACACCTTGTAAGTGTAGTCACCAAAAAGGGGTTCCTGCTGCTGGTCTTTGCAAATCAACTACCTCCAGAGACATTACAAAATGAAGAAGCACCATTAGAGAGAAGGTAAACAGCTGTTGTATCTTAGAAAAAAGTAACACATTCAGAAGTGCAAACAAAAAAGCCAGAGCAAATAATGTAGATTACAATCCTATAGTAAAGAAACATTTAACATTCCTTGTTGCAAACATTCTTAATCTAAGATTCATGCAGGGCCTTGGAAGGAAGAAGGAAGTTTTCACAACCCTTTTGAAGTTGTTGGCAAAATTGCGCATGTATGTCCATTCTGATAGGGAGAAAGAGAAGTACTTTAATTAGATTCTTCAAGCTATTTGCTAACCAAAAAAGTATAAAAAGGATTAAAAAACAAACAAAAGATTTAAAAACAGTGACTTAGTTATATCTTTGAGTAGATCCTAGAAAAAAATGTGTTTATATCACTTAAACTGAAAATTAGCTAAAATATCACTGTGAGGATCAGTAGACTTTGGTTTTAACACCAGCTCTACTGCCTCAAATGACCTTGGGCAAATTAAAATTCTTTTTAAAATAAGTATGCATAATGATACCTACTTCTCAAGTTATTATTTTCTAGATGAGGTATGTTAAGTATAATTATAAAACACCTAGCAGACTGCCTGGCATATATAGTGGGTGTTCAATAAATGTTATTTCCAAGGCAGGATTCCAGGGTTGTTATGGTATCTACAATATACTTTAAAATACTTTTTCAAAAAAAATTAAGTAGTGTGTGTATATGTGGGTACTGCTTAGTTTAAGTAACATGCTATATACTGTTCTAATCAGAAATTTGGTTTCAGAGGTGGCCAGATGAGATGTTTTCAGAAGGTCCATGCCCTAAATGTGCCTATTATAAGTGCTTTTGGTTATATTATCTTTGATTAGCACCAGATGTTAGAGTGAAAGCTAAAAAGGAGTTTTCATTGGTGAAACTTGTGGTTCATTAGTTGGCATAATAAACTTTAAAAGTAGGCTTTTACTGGTGAAGTGAGTGGTATTTGTGGTATGTGGAATGGATAGAGTATTTTAGAAACATTCCCCACCCTTTCATAAATAGAAATTATGAATCTAGCAGACCTTCTGTAGCCTGTACCCTCAAGGATGGTGCCTGTGGCTCTATCCTGCATCTAGCCATTCATGCCAATGTAGGTTATCAGGGACATGAAATTCTGCTTCTGATATTGATCCACGTGCCTCTAGTGAATCTCCTATGCAAGATAAGGTAGGCATCTTTAAAAGGACAGAGAACTAGGGTTTCATTGAACTTACAAAACAAGTTGTATAAACTGTTCTGTGCCTGCTTGCTATTAAAAATGTGTTTCATAAATGTCACCACATCTTGGAGAATGTAGAAACTTGCTCACATTGGAGAGGCTATGGCTATAATTCTATATAGTGGCTATAATTATCTACCAAAAACGTCATAATAGGTGTGACCAAATTGGCTTAGGTCATTTTTCTTTCTTTCTTTCTTTCTTTTTTTGAGACGGAGTCTCGCCTTGTCGCCCAAGCTGCAGTGCGGTGGTGTGATCTTGGCTCACTGCAAGCTCCGTCTCCCGGGTTCAAGCAATTCTCCTGCCTCAGCCTCCGGAGTAGCTGGGACTACAGGCGCCCACCAGCACGCGTGGCTAATTTTTGTATTTTTAGTAGAGATGGAGTTTCATTGTGTTAGTCAGGATGGTCTCGATCTCCTGACCTTGTGATCCACTTGCCTCGGCCTCCCAAAGGGCTGGGATTACAGGCATGAGCCACTGTGCCCGGCCAGCTTAGGCCGTTTTTCAAGAAGAGTCAAAATAAAACCTTCAGTATGAACAAAGTAGGGAAGTCAGAGTCCATGCACTAATGAAAAAGAAACATAAAAACAAGTTCATCAGGCAGATGACAAGCAAGGAAGGCACAACTCAGAGATTAAAGGAGGTGTAAAAAGGTCTTAAATGTAGGCAAACAGGAATCAGGACAGCTGATAAATCTGAAAAGGCAGGAGAAAGAAAACCGGTAAACAGCCTCCAAACACTTTGATAATCTAAGGCAGACCTTTGCCTTAGCCAAGGAGATGGATGCTACTCTTTTTAGGGTAATACCCATCTTTGAACATCTGTAGGCAGAAAGAAGTGAGGTAGATGAGAGAGAAGGGCAGCTACTAGGAGGTAGTTTTCAACACTGGGAGATCCTGTAACGGGGTTTATATTATACTAAACTCTCTGTCTCCTCTTGTTATTCTTTTCTATCTTCCTTTCAGAAGTTACTTGGAGAACATAGGCCAACTAAAACCCTCTACAGTACTGGTGGGAATGTACAATGATAAATTCACTTTGGAAAACAGTTTGGATATTTCCTATAAAGTCAAACATACACTTAACCATTTGACCCAGTAATGTCACTTCTTGGCATTTATCCAGGA
This sequence comes from Pongo pygmaeus, assembly GCF_028885625.2. Taxonomy (NCBI): domain Eukaryota; kingdom Metazoa; phylum Chordata; class Mammalia; order Primates; family Hominidae; genus Pongo; species Pongo pygmaeus. The sequence continues at coordinate 41,032,172 of NC_072389.2, forward strand.
AAAATGAAAGCTTGTGTTCGTGAAAAGACTTAAACGTGAATGTCCATACCAGGTTTATTCATAATAGTACAAAGTGGAAAAACCCAAATAGTCATCAAGTGGTGAATGGTTGTATAACATTTGGAACACACACACAATGAGACGCTACTCAAAAATAAAAGAACAAACTATTAGTAGTCAGGTATATTATTTTACCAAATATTATGTTGTCAACTTTGCTGCATTGTTGGCAGCAGGAAGTAGTGGAATTATTTTTTTTAAATTTTTATTTATTTATATTTTTGAGATGGAGTTTCGCTCTCATTGCCTAGGCCAGAGTGCAGTGGCGCAATCTCAGCTCACTGCAACCTCTGCTTCCCGGGTTCAAGCCATTCTCCTGCCTCAGCCTCCTGAGTAGCTGGGATTACAGGCATTCGCCACCACACCCAGCTAATTTTGCATTTTTAGTAGACAGGGTTTCTCCCTGTTGGTCAGGCTGGTCTCAAACTCCTGACTTCAGGTGATCTGCCTGCCTCGGCCTCCCAAAGTGCTGGGATTACAGGCGTGTGCCACTGCGCCCGGCCTAAGGAAGTAGTAGAATTCTTATAAGGAATGCAGAGGCACAGAAAAAGAATGTAACTAATAGGGATTTCAGGTATGGAGGCAAGCTGTTGAATAAAATAGTTTTAGTTTGGAGGCTATTCTGAAAGTTCTGCAGGCAAGCCACAGAGGTATCTACTCCATTTGTGAAAAGTATCAACTTTGGACATTCAAATGACATCGAAATAAGGCATTTTGTTTTTCTCTGGACATCACTCCCTTAAGAATTGGAAACCAAGCAATATTTATATATTTTTTCACTAGCTTCTTTTCATTTAGAAAAATAACACTGGTTTCTTTCTCCTTGGAAAATAACTAATGCTAAGACCACCTAAAATAGAAGCTGCCAGTTCAATTTTTAGAGTAGGAATGGAATTTCCTTTGCGAACTCTTCCTTGCTGTACATAAAACCAAGAAAAAAGCAGAAGGGAAAGAGACCTTATTTTGGAATCTGTAATGGAACCCCCACGCAATGGAACCCCCACATTTGTATGAATCTTTTTGTACATATAGGAATCTATTGGGAGAAATTCTCCAAAGACCAAGAATATAGTCCTATGGCATTTGAAAGCTGAAATTTATAGGCAGGCTAATAATCAGTGGAAAGGTTTTCTACTTAAGAAAACTTTTCTGTTTAGTCAGAGGATAGTTGATTTTTAAGACTTTAAAAGAAATCAATTTGTTTCTTTACATATGGACCTTTATGTCAATAAATGATGTATGTATTTCACTAATACCCAATAAAAATGAGCAGTAGACTTTTCTTTAGTTATGGGTGAAGTTTCTACAGGAACTAGTTCTAACTTTAGTGTGTGTCCTCCTAGTGAAAATTCACTTTAACTGTATTTTTTCCCTGAATGTCCCTCCCTTTCTCAAGCATGGAAAGGCATGGCACAGAATTGCCGAAGGAAAGAATCTCTAGCAGTAGAATAAGAAACTTTTAAGATAATACAAAAGATATAAAATAAACTGTACCTTGCTTATAGGTAATAGTCTCTAACCTGTCACCTGAAATACAGGTATGTGCAGAACCTTTGGTTAACCACTAGGCAATTTTTGGAAGTCAGTGCACATATTCCACTCTTTGGGGTGAATGGATCTCTACTGACCTTCTACATATTTAGCTGGCATCTACCTTATGACTCCAAAGGTAATGCAATAAGAGATAGCAACTACAGCCAATAAGTATTTTGCCTAGAATTCTATAATTACAATCATATGTTGCTTAGTGAGGGAAACATGTTCTGAGAAATGTGTCATTAGGCATTTTGAACATTATAGAGTGTACTTACACAAACCTAGATAGTGTAGCCTATGACACACCTAGGCTATATGGTGTAGCCTATTCCTAGACTATAAACCTGTACAGCAGGTTACTGTACTGAACACAGTAAGCAATTGTAACACAATGGTAAGAATTGGTGTATCTAAAAATAAAAAGTACAGTAAAAAATACCACATATTAATCTTATGGGACCACCATTGTATATGTGGTCTATCATCCAGATATATTTTAAACATGTTCTCTCTATATAATTGTATTCATAAAGAATAAATAGTATTGTTTCATGTATTTTTAAAATTTGCATAAATAGTGTCATACTTCATATACATTTTTTAGCTTGCTATTTCCCACTCAAAATTGTTTGAGATATATCTAGGTTGATTTATGTAAATGAAAGTAATTAACTCATGTATGTCGATGTATGATTTGTAGTAAGAATAAACCAATTTATTTACTCATTCCTTCAGACAATGTTATTCTTTGAAAAACTGCCACAGTGAAAACCCCTGTGTGTTTTTCTGTCTAGCCATATGAGAGAGTTTCTATAAAGCATATAACTACATATGGCCTTGATGGGTCATAGGGTATAGGTATGTTCAATTTTATTAGGTGGAGCAGAAACTGCTGGTTGCCAACCCTAAAACCCATTCTCACTTGATTTTTCAAATTGGACACATGGATATCTGGAAGAGACATTTCTTATCCCCACTTGCTTTTTCAAATTGGACACATGGATATCTGGAAGAGACATTTCTTATCCCCACTTGCTTCTAAGTGTGACCATTTAACTAAAGTTTGGCTAATGATATTTAAGTGGAAGTGTTTGCGTGGCAGTTTTCAGAATATTTCCTTGAAAGCAAGCTTGCATATATCCATTGTCCCTTCTTTCTCTTTGTTCCTTTCGTCTTTACGTCGGTAATATAGATATGAGGCCTGGAGGTCTAGGGGCCATCTTGGACTGTGAGAACAGAGATGCCAATGTGGGGATGTCAGACTAGAAGAAATTTGGGTACCTTCTTGGAGCTACCTTACCAGCAATGAACTTCATTTCTTGACACCTTATTGGAGAAATATGAACATATTTTATATGGAAGCACCTGTTGTTTTGGATTTTCTGTCACAGCCAGCCAGGTGTAATTCTAACTGATGCAGTAATACTACAAATTAGTTTTCAAATGGTTATACCTTTTAATACCTCAGCAAAAAATAAATGACTTTGTAATTATTGTATATTATTTTATAATTGTTAAAAGCATTTTAATAACCGTGTCTCACTTTTGTACAGTGTGAGAAAGAACAACAACTATATTAGATCCCCACTCTGCAGCTCAGAGGGGTGGAGCCCAGGGAGGTTCAATGAATTGACCAAGGTCCCAGTTATTTGGTGCAAGGTAATAAATAAAGGTTATCAAGGATAAATATGGTGTCTCACAGACAAATGCCACATGCACCTGTGGGCTCTAAGCAAAGGAGTATTGTCTTGAGTGTGATCTAGTTACTCTGACAAATCTTACCTGTTCTATTCTCAATTAATTTGTATAGCATTGTGATTAAAGTCTCTCTTTAGTTGTCTTTTTGCTAAGGAGGAGCATACTGAGTTGCATGCTAGAATTCCCATTTTGGGCATTGGCTCAGACTGGGGAGAGTCATGCCAGCACAAGAAGCTAATTGGTTTACAGAGAAGGGAGGGGGAAGTATACATTTATCAGAGGGCACCGGCCAATTGCCTGGTCTCTTGGCAATGCTTGCCAGCCAATTTCCAGACTGAAGTTGGCATTGGATCTGAAAAGTCACTGATCTCCATGCACAGCTGGAGGGTACTGGGCTAAAGAGGCAGAATTTGAAAAGGAGGAGAAAGCTGAGACCTAATCTTAATTTTTTTTTTCATCTTTTTTTTAATATTGGGTGACTTTGAGAAAATGGGATGGTGTTAGAATATTCAGACTGCTAGGCAGGGTGGGAGAGGCTGTACTGAGGGAGCTTCTAAGGATGGAAGGAAGTTTCCTGGGAAATGTCCAGAAGTGGTTGTGGAGTGGCACTTGAAATGGACTGAACTGTGCTCCTGCCTGCTGTGCCTCCAGAAGGCTCTGTAAGAACATCTGAGTGTATACACACATCAGAGGGCACTTTGGGGTTTAGTTGATGTCAAGGCTGAGGGATTCCATCTCCTGCTAATAAGATGTTTACCACTACCACCTTCTTTTGTCACTCCTCATGTCAGTGCACAAAGGGCCCTTGAGTAGAGAAGCATGTTTGGTCTAGGTACATGAAAAGAGGGGACTGTGAAGGAAGAGAGACAGACAATTCAGTGTATTTTGGCATCCTATGAACTGAACCCCAAGTCAGGCAATTTTAAGAATATTCTCTTTAAAATCTTCTCTTCTACCAAATGTGTTTTCAGCTAATGTGGGAAATTAAACTGCTAAATTCTAAATCTATTCTCAACATCACTAAAAATTATAAATAGGGGAGAATAACCTATATAAATTAAGCTATCTGTGCTAGAGGATACAATGCAGTTCATATAAGCCCAACAAATGCCAGCAAATTTTCCCAAACCAGAATTTAACTATCTGTGCTTGATGTGGGAGGGCAACATACATACTTAATAAAAATTTAAAATCCAGGCCTCAGGGCTCAACAAAATTCAGTTCCTGCCTACTGAATTTCTCATTGCAAATAATATACTGCATGAAAATAGAAAGCGCAAGGAACTGGAATTTCTACTGAAATTAGATAGAAGGCTCTTACTCCATTTAATCAACTGATATGAAATGCTTGGCTCTGGGTGGCCCCATAAAGGCTCTGTTTTTATTTGATTCTGCTGCCTTCTTCTGATGAGGAGCCCATGTGGAAAGATGGGGGGACTGTGTCGTGAGAAGCATGGTTCATGCTGTCATTATTCTCACCAGCTAGGGATTCTGGATACCTAATTTCTAGTTACTGTATTGCCTCTAACTGGTTCTGAAATTGTGGGTGACCTTTTCGCCTCAGTCCCTTCTAGTGCAAAATCGGAGAATGGAAGATGTTCTCTAATCAAGTCCAGCTTTAGTGGTCTGTGATTATCTCACAGTTCTCTGCACTGATTCAAGTTGCTCCTGACAAAAGGATAATATAACAGTGTGGTAAAGACTTTATCACTTAGACATGTCTGGTTCTCTGCTCCTTCCTGGATCCATTGCAGTTAGGTAGGGTCGTGTGACTCTCTCTGATCAATGGACAATAAGTGTAATGTCAGTCTGGGCCAAAGAGAAGAACAGTGAGATTTCCATGGTTTCTGTTCCCTGCCGTAGCAACCTTGCACGTTAAATGTTGAGACAGCAGAGTCTTAAGATGGAAATGATAGACTCCCTGACTGGAAAGCATGCTGCTGTGGCAAGCCATTGGATTTGCAAGGAACTTAGGAGGGTAAAAATGGGTGCGGCACACCAACATGGCACATGTATACATATGTAACAAACCTGCACATTGTGCACATGTGCCCTAGAACTTAAAGTATAATGAAAAAAAATTTAAAAAAAAAGAAAAACTAAGTTAAATTTTTAACTGCAACACTTCCCGGTCTATGTACAACAAATACATAGCATTGCTGCAAACACAGGTGGCTCACCCAGGAGAACCTGTTTATTCCTCTGAAATGATTATTCACAGGCAAAGTCACACAATACATAACAAAGAGAGCAAGTGTTCCTGTGTGTACCATTAAAAAAAGACCCAAGGAAGAAACACAGGCTAGAGGTGTTTAACAGAGTACACAGTAATCACTCAACAAATGCTTGTTTAATGAAATCATAATATAAAGTTTCCCCACTGGTGTGTTTGGATGGGAAAAGGGTATGTGGGGAGGGTGTACTTGTTGAAAGCATCTCTATATCCTGAGCACTGTAGCACATGGTAGTACTCAAGAAGTGTTTGTTAAATCCAGATGAACTGAGTGAACACTTACATGGTGACTCATATAGCTGACTTTGAAACTGACAATATAGAAATGGATGTTGGTCTCATTCCTGACTCAGCTTACACTTAAAAGTAGAAAATATCTAAATCTATACACGTATATAATTGCCATCTACCGTTTATTCATTCAGTAAATATTTATTGAGTACCTGCTTTGCCCAAAGTGTTATGTTAAACACTGGAAGACTGGATAAATCCTCACTGAGTTTACATTCTGGGGCATGAGGGCTGGGTAATGGCAGGAACAGAGGGGTGGTGGACACTACATAATTATTTAAATAAAATCGTGGTATGTATGACAAAGGAGAATTACAGGATGATTTGAGAGTATGTGACTAGAGGACCCAATTTCAACTAGTGGTCAGGGAGGGCTTTCAGTTTTAACACAACTCATTGTTCCTATTAGGATAATTGGGCAACTCAAAGACTTGGCTGGATTCTTTAGCCCACATGTGAAATCTTGCAACTGGGGCACTGCTTTCAACCATAGTGGTAGCCAATGTGAAGGGAAGGCAGATGTTTTTTCCAGCATTGCTTGAATTTTGATGCAGCAACATTAGTCAGGTACCCTAGATATTGCAGGACTTTGGCTTTGAAAAATAGAAAAAGGAAGGAAAGTAATTCTGTCCTTTTTTTTTTTTTTTAAATCTGTACCTAGTTTTGTAAGTGGTTTTAACACTCTGTAATGTGGAGTCCCTCCTTAAGGAGGAGAAACTATTATTTTGCAGATGAGAAAGCTGAGACATGGTGGGGTAAGCAACATACCCAGTCACAGTTAATGAATCCTCGGGCAAAAAAATTGAAGCCAATCAATTTGGCTCCAGAATGACAGCATTTAACTCCTGCTTTACACTGCACTGCCTCTCCAAATGCTGGATGCTACCAGAGCAGAGCCACCTAAGTAGGGGATCAAGTTCCAAGGTTGATGTACAACCTGTTAACAGAATTACCTTGGAAGATTCTTAAGAAGGTCGCTAAATAAATATAACGTATTTTTTTTTTTTTTCTGACAGCTTGGAACATGTTGCTAAAGAGCAGTTCTGTGGGCAGCCTTGGACTGATCCAATTTTTACTCTTTTTTGCTTATAGTTCTCAGAATAACTCTAGAATGTTGTGAGGATGCAATGTCCTGAGATAGGAAGAGACCGGCCAGATAGCCTGGACTCTGTTCTAGTCCTCTCTCCTCTAAGAAACAGAATGTCCTTTACAATACTTTAGCCCAGTGAATCACGTGGACCCAGGGTGTAAAACCCAGAGTGGGCCTGTGCAAGTGGGGCACCTGCAGACAAGAAATCTGTTCTGGATAGTGTTTTCCTGAGTCTTGGGTGACCGACTCACCCTGAATCCTAAGCTTTTGTTGTGTCTTGATGTCTATCTGTAAGTAATAAACTCACTTTGCGCTGTTTGTTGTATATGTGTGTGATCTGTCTTGCTGGACTCAGACAGGTTAGTACCCAGTGCACAGGGAACCTGCTTCACAGAAGCTTATATGGGAATATTGTTACGGTGAATTACAGGCCCTTTTAAAGGAAAGCAAAATATATCCATGAAGGTTGTTTCTCTCTTTTTATATATTATCTAAATTATTTTATCTGCTATGGAAAATGATAAACCGATTAAGGTATTTGAAATTGTTAGGAATATGACATGGCCTAAAGAATATTGTTTTTTTCTTCTACAGATTGACTTCTCAGTGACTGATATCATATGTCTGTCTGTCTGTCTATCTCTCTATCTGGCTAGCTATCTACCTCCCTACCTACCTATCTGTTTTGGTGTGTTTTAGGATACAGTTGTTGTTTAAGATGCCCTACTGACTGTAGCAGCAGCTTTTATGTAGTCTCTTATTTATCACCCTCTTACCTACTGGCTGTGCCTAAGTTCTAGGTTTTGATTGAGTTTGACTAACCTACCTCTACTGGCTTGTAATGGTCTACTTAATTTTTAATTTGTAACTTTGGGGAAAATGTCCGAATTATCTCATTGAGATTTATTTCACCAAATGGTGTCCTTTGATAGAGAAGGTATTCACATCACTGTTGTTAGTTTCCTCTAACTATGGGGACCAACCTGATATGGCCAAAGGTCTACACAATAGGAGATAAGAAAATATCCTCATAGATAGTTAGACATATTGGGAGTTAAAGATATTGGGTATTATTACTTATTTTCCGACTGATGTTAAGTCTTTTGTTTAGTTAAAAATTTCCCTCCAAATCATTTCTCTAACTGTGGGAACCAACTTGACATGGCAAAAGAGTTGGACCATAAGAGATAAAAAGAAAAAATCTTCATAGATAAAGATATTGGGAGAGAAAGCAAACAGACAGAATATGTGAAAATATTTACTAAGATATGTACTAAAATGTTACTGTAATTCTGATTCACGTTCATTCTGGAAACAATGAAGGCAAAAAAAATGTAAATACCAACTATTATTTGGAGGCAAAAAATAACAATTCAAACAGTATTTGAAAGAAAAAATGATACTGCTGTGGCAAGAAAAACCAAGAGGAAGGATAATTTTTGATTTGGAAGTAGATGGCATCCTAGGTGGCAGCTCTACTAAACCAGAGACAGAGCCAGTAAAAGAAATCCACCCAGGATTCTAATGCTAGACAGATAAGTACACACTTGCAGCCGTATCTGAAGACGGGGTACAACATGCCACACTTTGAACTTCATCACCACTTATTCCCCAAAACTGAAGGGATATTTGAAATGCTAAGCAATTTACCCTGTATATCAAGGATTACTATCCTACTCAAACTATATGTGCCAAAAACATTGACACATGGCCCAGTCAATGCAAACAACCTATTACTTACTTTCTGACTGACATGTTAACTCTTTTGCTTAGTTAAAAATTTCCCTCGAAATCGTTTTAACGATTATGCTTCTGACTCCTCACATGTGAAAGGAAGAGTATTCACAATTCCATGATTACTTTTCCAAGTCAAAATTTTGGCAATTTATTCTAGATTCAAAAAATAATTGCTATTTTCTTTCTGTCTCTTCTCAGGGAGAAAAAAACACACACACACCTTCAAGGGCTGCCATGCCTTCCTCTCATGATGTAGCTGGGAAATGTATAACTCAGGGCTGCTAATGCATGGAATAAATGGACAGTCTTGCTAACTCCTATTATCATCATTGTGTCTAGAGTCTATGTCAGTTCAAAACTAAAATGTCCTCCTTTGCATCCACAGCACTTTAAATAACCCAACAGCATCTGCATTTATATAATGTCCATCTGCAGGATATGAAATCATCTTGACAAATATGCCATATTTCTATCTTTTCTGTGTGTGTATGGCTGAGAAAAATGGAAGGGTTACACAAGAAGAACTTTTTTGGGTTTCATACATGTCCAAAAGTTGTAGTCCTCACTGATAGTAAAGGTCATGTAACTTGGAGAAAACAGGGGCAAAAATGGATCCATGTAGATCAGAAATGATTAGTCAGCTCCATTTTCTTTTACATCATTAATTTTAAATGCAAGGGACTGGAAAGAATTGACTTCTATTTAATAAGGTTTGATTTATTCAACCTTGTGTTATTAGTGAAAATAGAATAACTTGTTAGCTGGAAAATACATTTAAAATAATGCACTTCTCTGAATAAATTATCAGATTGATGAGTATATAACAATAATATTGAGATCACTTTACATGTGCACATAATGTGGCAGTTTACAAAGAACATTCATAAGCATCACTTTGCTCAATCTTCATAATCCTCTGAGTATTATTGTTCATATTTTATAGATGGGATCCCACAACTCAGAGAGGTTGAGTGACAGCTAATAAGGGAATAGCAAGGGTTTAGTCTCTGGTATTCTGTCTCCCCACACCCTTTTCAGCAGTCACTTTTACCAGAAATAACCAAACAAAAAGATGGCCCTCATTATCTTTTGCCTATGCTTTTTCAATGGCTTTTTATCTATTATCTCTGGCACCAATCTTCCCTACCACCCTCTCTTATTCTCAGAAGCAATTCACATCGCACTTTCCTGATGGACCCTTCTGAAAATGCCTTTGCCTACAAGTTAAATTTAACTATTACTTTGTCATCCAGTGTCCTTCACAATCAGACTTCAATCTGGCCTCACCCTAGTTCTTCATTCTCTGGTTCTTGCCTCACAGCCTACGTTACAGCCACACTGACCTCATGATTCCCTCAGTCTACTGTGCTATTCCACCTCTTGTGTCTTTGTACCTGTTGTTTCTTTCCCTTAGGGTGCCTTTCCTTGATCCTCTACCTAGTAAATTTCTACTTATAACTTGAGAATCAGCTCGAAAGTGACCTCCCCTATGAAGCCTTTCTCCTCTTTCTTAGGACTCACATGCACTCAATTAACGTTTATACATCATGAAGTTGAAATCTTGTGAGTGAGCTTTCTAAAATTAGGGACCACATCCTATTGATCTTTACATTCCCAGTGTCTAGTATCAAGTCTGACATTCAATAACTGACTATAATATTAATAGAGCATCAATGATTTCTTTAATAGTGTGAAAATATCTATAACTATTAGATATCAAACTCTTTTGCAGCCATTTCACTTCTAGGTATATATCCCCCCAAATTGAAAGCAAGGTTTCAGATATATATAGTACATGGTAAATGCTGATGTTCATGGCAGCATTATTCACAATAGCTGAAAGGTGAAAGCAACCTAAGTGTCTATCAATGGATGAATGGATAAGCAAAATGTTTATCCTACAATGGAATATTATTGAGTCTTGAAAAGGAAGGGTTTTCCAACACATGCTACAATATGGATAAAGCTTTAAGATATTATGCTAAGTGAAATAAGCCAGTCACCAAATGACAAATACTGCATGATTCCATTTATGAGGCATCTAGAGTAGTCAAGCTCAAAGAAACAGTAAAATAGGAATTACCAGGAAGAAGGAATTACCAGGAAGAAGGGGGGAACTTTTAATCAGTACAGAGTTTCAGCTTTGCAAAATAGAAGAGTTCTGGAGATTAGTAGCACAACAAAATGAATATACTTAACACTACTGAACTGTACACTGAAAAATGGCTAAGATGGTAAATTTTATGTTATTTGTATCCAGAAAGAGAAATATTACATACTCTCACTCATACGAGGGAGCTAAAAAAAATTGATCTCATGGAGGTAGTGAATAGAATGGTGGTTATTGGAGGCTGGGGAGGGTAGTGGAGAGGGGGTATGAAGAGAGAATGGTTAATAGGTATAAAAATACAGTTAGAAGGACTAAGGTCTAGTGTTTAATAGCACAATAATGTGACCATAGCTAACAATGTTTTATGGTATATTTCAAAATAGCTAGAAGATTTGGAATTTTCTCAACACAAAGAAATAATAAAGAGGTTTTACTCAGATTGGATCATTATACATTATATACTTATATCAAAATATCACATATACCTTTGTACAACTATTATGTATTGATAAAAATTTTAAAAAATGTTAGGTTAAATGTCTCTTTTAGTGACATTGACTTCTTAAATGAATGAACTAAGGAAATTGTTTTGAACTTTAAAGTATGTGTGTGTGTCGTAAAGATAAGGAAATAGAGTAGGCAAGAAACGAAAGAGAAATATATTTCTGCTCTCAAGCTGGTTTTCTAATTGGGGAGATAGACATCAAACATATAAAATGGTATGATTTCAAAACAATAAATCTCTGTAAAAATACTTTAATCATTACTCAAGTCCTGAGGTAAGATTGAAATTGGCATTAAATAGAATTAATCTTGGAGCTCTTCCAGGAGGAGGTAGATAGGTAGCCTGGTTTTAATGCTTTAGTTGGGCAGGTTTTGACAAAGACACAGGCAGTGGGCTCTAGAAAGACAAAGAGATACAAATGAATTTGAAACCCCGTCTCTATTAAAAATACAAAAAATTAGCCAGGCGTGGTGGCGGGCACCTGTATTCCCAGCTACTCGGGAGGCTGAGGCAGGAGAATGGTGTGAACCCGGGAGGCGGAGCTTGCAGTGAGCCGAGATGGCGGCACTGCACTCCAGCCTGGGCGACAGAGCGAGACTCCGTCTAAAAAAAAAAAAAAAAGGAAAAAAGGAATGAATGAGCTATTTGTAAGGTGGCAGTGGGGGAGTGGGCTACATTTGCTTTACAAGTGTTAGCTTATTTAATTCTATGATAGTTATATAAAATAATTTTCATTGTAGCCTTTCTTTGATTTGAGTAAACGAAGGCACAGAGAGGTTAGGTAACGTATCCAAAGAGAATATGTGGGTAGATAGCAGAGTGAGGTTTTAAACCGCAGCCCCCTGGCTTCAATATCCATGTAACTGCCCAATAAACTGTGCTCCGTTCTCTAGTCAGTTCCATCATGAAGCAGTTATCAGTGTCTCATTTCTTCATACCCTTCCCAAGCCCATTGATAATTTTCAGGAACATAACATGTTACTATAGGAGAGCTTGGGATCCAGCTGACTCAATGTTTACAGATGACTTGATGAGGTAAAATAGATTTAAGCAACAATATGAGCAATTCAGTTTAGAGAAAAGTTTTTTCTGACATGGGTTCAGTCAATTTGACATAAAGATTGAGTTAGGAAAACTATTTCTTTGGAAAACAGTGTCTGTCACCATGCTTTGGTGCCCTGACTCTGTAGGTCCATGGCTGTTCTTCACATAACTCTTTTATGGGTTATCATTTCATGAAATTTCCTTTGCATGTTGTGCAATATTTTCAAGTGTATCAGGCTGCAGACTGTTATCAGCATATCTGACTTTCAGCGGAATTTACATTTTTTAATTTTTATTTTTTGCAATACTGGAACAGGATTGCAACAGATGTGTTCAACTATTTTCAAAGAAAAATCATAAATTGTAAGTAGGGACTGGATATGTATGATTGTGGTTGAAGGAGTGGTCAGAAAAAGCCAACTCTTCCATATTAAATCTGTGTATTAATATTTAATACGGGAAAAGACACATCATGGTTTTGGATGCTGCTAACAGAAAAAGAGACTGTTAATCTACATTAATTTATTTAAAGTAGAGTCAAATACTGAAAAGAACAAGAAAATGATTATTTAATCTTTATTCTGATACAAACTAGGACATGCTTTTTTGTATTCAGTTTTCTTTTTTCTGTTTTAGCATCAAAGAAATCTGTATTATTTAGTAAGATTTTGTTAAGTATTTGAAGACTTCAAATAAATAATCAGGTCATAAATACTTTGATAAAGAGTGAGAAACAAGAGTACACATTTTACTAGGCTTTAAGCTGAAAAGAATCACTTACTATTTGAGCTTCACTAGTTATAAAGTAAGTATTTGGATTCAGATCAATGGGGACATGAAGACAAGGGGAAAAGAAACTTAACTCAATAACCTCAAAAACGTCTTTAGACAGCAGACTACTGACAAAATATTTCACCTCATTTAGTATAAATGAATTAGAGACATGTGGGTTGCCTTTTGCCCAGAATAGGCAGAGGCTTAAAATATAAGAGACAATAACTTTTGGCAAATCCTATTTGGTATTTTACTGAACCTAAATCATTTTTGCCAAAGTTTACTTTTGTGGCTGAGTTTGGAGTAGAATGCGAAAGTGCAAAAAGAACACATTGACTTACATAGACGTATGGGGGTTTAAGCTGAAAAATGTGTTGAGGTCAATGACAGTTTAAGGTTCTTTTAGGAACAGACAATCATGCTAAAAGTAATGAATTCCATTGTCTTCTGGCTCACATCTGAGTGGGCCAGAAAATGTCAAATTACGCTTTATAAAATGTAAAGACATGATGTAAGCCTGAGATGTAAATATGCTTCAGAAAACACCTCTTTTTAACAAAATGTGAATTTCAGGGCTCTGCCTTCAACTCTGATCTGGCTACAGTTGTGACACGTGTGTGTCTCCTATGCAGGGTCAGCAAACAGCAGGTAGGCTGGTAGGCCATGTGTGTGTGTAATTGTTTGGCTCTTAATTGTGTTAAGGTTAATGCAGCTGCCCTGACTCATACTCTTCTCTATTATAGGTTTATGTTAGAAAAACAGTTATTTTAACAATTTCTTTACATTTCACTGTAGTTTTTTTAAAGCAGTAGAACTTCCTTTATTATTGTTGCTGTTTTATTTGGGCTGCTAAACAGGATCTGGGAAGACTTGAATTCTAAACACATCATAGTGGCAGACCAGTAGGGAGCCTATGATTATCTTGAGTTTTGTCTGCCAATGTCATGGCAACTAGTTAAGTTGGAGTATGGGGAGTAGATAGGGAAGACCAGGTAGACTGTTAACTTGGTATCAGGTAGAGCCCTTTGATCAGCAGATTCTCTTCTCATGTATCCCCTGCCCCTCTCCTTAGTAAAGCATATCTACATACATACATATGTTTATATATAAATATATCAGCAAAACAAAGTAAAAATGTTTATGTGTTATTAATATTGTCATCATAAAGATACCACATCAGGATGAGATATTGTGGAGGAGTAAACTTAAAATTTCTTAGTATCGACAATATTTATCATTAAATTATTCTATTCATGGTTACTACATCAGTGGTATTACTATTCCCCCAAAACGATAAAGCAATTTACTAGTATTTCCTTGGAATTTTAAGATCAAAAGCTCTAGAGACGCATCTTTCCATTTTACCCATGAAACTTAAGACAACAAAAAGAATAACAAAACCAAAGGGTGACAGGCAAAGTTGGAAACCTCAATGACAACTTTTATAATTTTTAGTTATGTCTCAGGAGAGAGATGGAACTTCTGCAAGGTCGTATTTATGGATGAGAAGGCCAGGATATTTGTATTAGTAAGCTCAGAAAAGTATAGAAATATTGTAGAAGTCCCCTCCTCTTCATCTGTCTGCTCATTACATTACTTATTTTAGAAATAACAAATATCTATCATTTTGGCTGTGTAAATAAATGAGTAAGTGTTTGAAATCTTCTAATTCCAATATTTTTCACCATCCATTTGCACTATTTCAGGTGAATTCCTTTCTTTATGTACAAGCAACCTCCACCACACTGCCCCAAGGCACAATATGGTATAGCCATTCACACATGTATAGTCAGCCTGGTTTTAGCCTATCAGAGCAAGATCAGGCAGGATTAGACAAATTTAGTTGTATACACTTACACAGGTTCAAAGCCAGTCTTATGCAGAGCTGGATAGTCAATTACCTATATGATGACATTTTATGTTACTACAGGACATAATGTCCCGGAAACAAAGGAATAGGAATTCTGTTTTTTTGTTACTGCCTTGGTTGAATATTAAAATTAGCATTGTTCCATGTACTACCTTTGTTAAGAAAAGTCCTAAGGGAGTTGTAATCATGGCCATGTAGGACATTTGGGAAGTTTTGTGTAATGCAATAACTGAATGATTAGGGCAGGAGAAGGAATAATTACCAAATCCTTAATTTCTAGGCTGGTGGTAGCCTTGATTTTACTTTTTGCAATTATATGTTTCAGAGAACATTGTTTAAACCATAGTGTTCAGATTTCTGTATTAAGATTAAAAAAAAAGGGAAATTACATCTAGATGAGAATTGTAAGTAACCATTAACTGTGAGTTATCATTTTCCTTACATTATCTCATTTGACTACTCAAACAATCTTACGAGATAGGTATTATCTCCATTGTTTAGATGAAAAGGTAAAGTCATAGAGATTAAATATTTATTAAAAGTCACACAACTAGTAAGCAGAAGCTATGTGAACCTAGCTCTGTGGATGCAAAATAATGTACTGCTTTGCAAGACCTGTAGCATAATTTGCTTATGTTCTATATGTGGGTAAAATTGTTACATTATCACTGGTAAAATACAAAACCAAATATAAAGAATAATTGCATTTTGATTTTTGGACCTGCCAAGACGTACATCCTCAAACTCTTTTGCATCAGAAATGCCTGGGAGAATTGTTTTGTTTGTTTTGTAATTACAATGCACCCTATTGTCTCTTCTTCCTTGATGATTGCCAAAAATTATAGTTTAAAAATACAACGAGGTGATACGAACATGTTTGAATGTTACCATTATATTTTTATTATAGGTAAACAACACATTGTGTTTCCAAAATAATATACTCTAGAAAGCAAATTTTTCTTTCTTCTTTCCCATAAGTGACATCCTTCTGATATGGAGAGACTTTTAACTTGGGTACCAAACCATAATGGTACAAATAGAGGTATTTCAAGAAGTTGCTAAAATTGTTACATTGTAGAGCAAAATCTGATTTTGTGTACATATTCTTATAGAAAATTCAGAACACATCTTAACCCTGTTATTCTTATTGTGTCACTTTAAAAGTTAGAGAATTGGTTTAGTAACAAACCTAGAAGTTTCCATGATATCCTCTTAAGCATCTGTGGTTCTTGCACTCAGCCGTCTCAGCATGCTCATGCCAAAGCTCAAGACACGAGATCCTTCCAAATATGAAGAGTAAAATGAGGCTTATCCCCTTCTTAAAGATTAATTATTTTTCAACCAATAAAACAGACTTTTTCTTTATCTAATGGGCTTCATCCATCATAGTACATGATAGATAGTTAATACTTTACTTTCAGGGAATCTGCAGCTTAGAGCAGTTTTACTAGTTCAGTTCAGACAGTGGTTTACCTCTAAACTTCTATAGCTAGGGCTAATAGTATCTGATGAGCTCATCTGCCTGGAGAAAGAAAGAACAGACATAAGAAAGTGCTACCCCAAATACTTAAAATTGCTTTGCTGTGGATTTGAAACAACACAGGTTGTAAAAGCACAAAGTGCCAGACAGCTTACATACATCTTTTAGCATGTTTCAAAGACAAAACAACATGTGCGGAAGCGAATGCAGGAAAAGCATTATGTAAAATATCACCTTTCCCCAGTAAATGTTTTCTGTTGAACTGCTGAAAATTCTTCTCAGTAAGGAAGATAGAAAGCCAGGGCAACCCCTCTGCAGGCACAGCAGAGTGAGGTCCACCCAAAAATTCTCCATTGCCATGGGCTGCAACCTTAAGACCCTGCATGACTTGTTAGAGATTTAGGTTTAGCTGGTTCTCTAGTGTCTTATTGCATAATTTCCATTACTTTATTACCCACCATTTGCCCTTCAATAGTTCTTTTCATGTGTTTTTTGTTGTGGCTTTGCTTATGTGGGACAGTCCACGTTACAAGTTTTCTCTATTATTTATATATAAAAGTCTCCTCATGAAAACACCATCATATATAGCAAAGTAAACTATATTAGAATTCCATAATAACATGGCTTTGTATAAATTCTAATACCCTCTTGGTCATAGTTATTCATAGGTCAAATCAAACAATGAACTAATTACACATTGATATACTAGAGTGAGGCTGTGTTTCAACCAGGTTGACCTTGTCTGGGGAATACATGAAATCAGGGGCATGTAAGTCCCTTCTGAAATACAACTGAAGATGGTATGATCACCAATGATTGGAAAGGTAGGATCACTGGGAGAAGTCAAGGTTGAGTCTAGGATGTTACAACTAACGTCTATCAGAATAAGAACCGAGGATAGTGTATCAATCAGGACAACAATAGTCACTCCAGATAGGAGGAATTTTAATAGAGGGAGGTGCTGAGAAGTCAAACAAATGATAATGAGGCAACCCGGACATTACAGTAGCAAAAAGCCACTATCATCCCTATGTTTGAGAGTTAAAGGGAAAAGACTGTTATTGGATTCCCTGGCTCTGGGGCCACAGGCAGAAGCCAAAACCATTTCAGGTCTGCCTGTCAGTAGCTTGAACCAGTAAGCAAAGGACATCTATCCAGATTTGCAACCATAGAAGAGGTTGAAACCTGAGACTATCTGGTTCAAATTAACCTTTCTTGTTATTGGCAGCTACTAATAGATTGCACTTAATCAACTTTCGCATCTCTCATAGAGAAGGAGTCATGACCATGTTTTCCTTGTTTATTATGCCGTCGTGCAGCATGAGAGTGACCCAGAGGTTTATTCTTCTTATGTGACAAGACAGATGAAATCAATCTCACACCATTTTACACTTCTATCTATTGTAATTTTTATACATATTAAAATAAATACCACACATCTGAATTAGGGTAAATGGCTTGCTTATTCGTCCTCTGAGGTGGGCTTTTGTTCTTCCTTACTAGAAAGTCTGAGCATGTTTCGTTTCTCATATTTATTTAAATAAAAAATAAATTTTAATGATGCCATGAATCCTCATGATCAGGGAAGAACGATGTAACAGTTCACCTGATGACCTCACCAGCAAGTAACAGAAAACAAGCAAAATGACTCATACAATGAGGGCTTTGTTATCTTTATTGTCTGACAAGTCCTGTTGTATGTTCCAAGATCACTGAATTCAAGGGCTCAATGAATGGCTCAGGGACCCATTCCATTTCCACATTTTATTCTGCCATCTTTGGAATGTTCATGTTTGTCCTTACATGGCCCCTCACATCCCCAAGCTGCTCTGACTTTATATCCTCAACAATAACTTCCAGAGGTGAGAAGATAGACCATCTCTTCCTTATGTTCTTTCATAAAAGTCAGAAAAACTGTACTAGAAATCCACTCCAGACTTCCCCTCACATTTTACTGGACAGAAAGACATTACATCATGGACAAGAGGAATGGAATTTACATGAGTAATTTCAACCAGAGTTGATATGCACCTTCAGCTGAGAAGGGACTTAGTCTTCTTTGAAGGATATGGCCTACCAAGACTTGAACAAAATCAACTCTTACACAGCACTTACAATAAAGGAGGCACTATTCTAAGAGTTATTAAACATACATAAAGAGATATAGAAATGTGTATTAAATCATTTAATACAAAAATTATATGAGGTGGTTATTATCTATAACTTATCAAGATATTAAATAACTTAAGGGCCAGGCACGACAGCTCATGCCTATAATCCCAGTACTTTGGGAGGCAGTGGTGGGAAGATGGGTTGAGGCCAGGAGTTTGAGACCATCCTGGGCAACATAGTGAAACCCCATATCTACAAAAAAATTAAAAATTAACCAGGTGTGATTGTGTGGACCTGTAGTTCTAGCTACTCAAGAGGCCAAACCTGGAGGATCCTTTGAACCCAAGAGTTTGAGGGTGCAGTGAGCTATGGACGTGCCAAAGCACTTCAGCCTTGGTGAGACAGCAAGATGACCTTGTATTAAATAAATAAATAAATGAATAAATAAATAAATAAGGTCACACAGTTATTCAGTAGTGACAGCAGGGTTGTAACTCAGGTGATCTGGCCCCAGAGTTGTTGCCTTTAAGATGAATACCACGTTGCCTCTGTGGAATAGTGTGTATGTGAGGGAGTAGGATGTATGGTTGTTAGACAACTACAATCTTTTCTCACAACAGACAGAGCCTGTCATTGAGTAGGCACTCAGAAATGTTCATGGAATAAGCAAAAAAAAAAAAAGAAGAATGAATGAATGAATATACCCTTTGATAGCCTCCAATACAGTGTCTTGTATGTAATAGTCATTCAGTGGATGCTTAGTTGATGGTGTCCCATTGTGTGTCTATTTCAGCACAATTTAAGTAGAGAATTTAGGATATGCTACAAACTGGTCTATCATTTTCCTTAAGATAAATGAGGGGTAATGCTCAGAGAGAGGGCAGTTATCCATGACTGAAGTGGGAGAGACTGACATTCAGGAGTTTGATTTGGGAAACCCTAGAATTGTAGGAAGTGGTTGCTGTTTATAAAAATGGAAGTTGGTCCTATTTAAACTTGTCATTATAGAAAAACCTAGCAAGGCTCATATCCTATGCTAAACTCCTCTACAATCTCTATCCAGAAGATGTCTGACCATTTTATATTGTTTTCCAACCCTTTCTTGGTTTGTTCGCTGGAGAGAATCCATCTCATTTACCACAAATCCAAAATCCCCTGCCACCTGTGTGGAACACAGGACACATCTATGTCCTGCTCACATTGTTTTCTTGAGAGCAGAGAGATGTCAATTGGCTTGGTCCTCTTTTATATGCAATTAGATACAGCTATCATGTATTACCTTGTGACAGATATGCATTGTCTCATTCAATATTAAGTAGGGATCCACATGTAGCCATCCACAGTCGTAGACTTGGATATATCTTGTTCCTACTTGGAGAAATTCAATGAATGGCAATATGGATTTACAAATCAATATTAAGAGGTAATTATTCCACTTATAAATAAATTTGTCAGCTTCCACATCTGTTAGCAGGTCAGAGATTGAGTTCACATTAGAGTGAAATACATAGAAAAGAAACTTAAAGTTTGTGTATTATAGAAGATCATTAGGAAATGCCTTCCTTTGACTCCAGAGCCAAAGGACTAATCTAACAATCAATGTCATCAATAACTTTCTCTACAGTATTTAATGTCAATTATTGATTCCCAGAAAAGCAAACCCTGTTCAAAATGTGTTATTTTGATTTATAAGCAATTCATTCACCATATTATTCTCCCTGACCCACAGCAAGCAAATAGGCATCAAGCTCATGGTTTCCTAGTTATTAAGAATGATAATGGCTCTTATAGATCATCCAATCCAGACCTCTTGTTATATAGACACAGTTAGAAGGCCCAGTTACTATCCCAAGGCTACATAGCTAAGAAGATATACAGCCAGAAGGAGAATTTTGGTCTAGAGCTCTTTCCTGTTCTCACAATTAAATAATCAATTTCTTTACATGTCAAAGTCACTACAACTTACAGTTCAGTGCTTACATGACTTTATGCCATGCCTTAAATAATATTCCCAAAATACCTATTTGTATTCTTTATATCTGTTTTGATTCCAGAGTACAGAGAGCTCTTGGAGGGTGTGATAGATTATATTTTCCAAAGATGGTCACAATATAATTTGCTACTTTACACACTCTTCTTCATTGTGATTTTGTCCTTATCCCATTAGAAGTTTATTTTTCCAACCACTTTGAATCTGAGTAGGCCGTGTAATTGCTCTATTCAATAATATACAACTGAAGTTCTGCATATGGCCCTTAAGTAGCCCAGCAACTCCTGATCCCTGTATTTTGGAATATTTGCTCATAGGACATTTCTTCCAAGAACCCAGTCTCTGCAGAGAGAAGCAGGAACCATACAACAAAGCCATGATTAGGTGCTCCAGCCTAGCTAAGCTTTCAAAAACTGACAGCTAATATCAACTACCAGACATGCAAGCACACCATATTGAACATCTAGCCCAGCTGAGCTTTTGGGTGACTGCAGGCCTAGATGACAGCTGCCTGTAAGTGCTTGAGAGATCTCAGGTGAAAACCAACTGGTTGGGCACAATCAACCCCCTGACCTTAAGAAATATTAAATAAGTTTTGTCTTAATTGCCTGAAGTTTTAAGGTGGTTTGTTAGACAGCAGTAGACAACTGGAACACAGCACTAGACAGGAGTTAGCAGTTGTGACTGCCCACAGATTCATGACATCGAGCCTCAGATGCACTCTCACCTCTGCCAAGCAAGCCTCTACTTCAAGCCTCACTGACTCTCATACATACTGCTTACCTTGACAGATCCAGCTCTCCCACTCTTCCTATTAGCAAAACCTGTCAGGATTGAAACTGATGTCTGGGTATGTGGAATTTTCCACAGAAATTCTAGGAAACTTCAACACTTCTTAACATAGAAAAAGAATGCTGTATTTTTCCATATGGGTATCTCCCTTAGGTAACAAGGCTCAACAGAAGTCATAAAGCCCAAGAGCAAGTTAGATATAATGTTGACCTTTCCAGAAAGCACAGAGCTAAATTTAATACTCAACCTGGTAACTATTTCAGCCTGGAGGGACATTATATTTGCTTCCTCTTCTGCAGGGTTCTGATATTTATACATTTTTTACTTTAACAGTCTTATTGTATACATGTGATAATGTCTAAATCTTCTTGGAAGCAGAGAGGGTCTAAACTACAAACAAATAATATTAAATCCCTTCCCCAGACCCTGCTGGTCTGGTCCTCTCCAAAATATGTGAGAGACATTTTGCTCTTTTCATTTAGCATAGTGTCCCCGAAGCACAGAAGTTGCCCCAGTGGCAGAACATGAGAAGATTTAAGGTAGACCAGGGGTTACTAAATTTTTAATTTTCATAGTTATGTGTTTATTTTAGTATATATTAGAAAATATAAAACTGGTATATCACATATATTGTTATACAGGGTAAGGCTAATTTAAATAAAAATGTTAAATTAATAATACTTTGTGGATAGGAACCAAACCATAAAAGTAGTAGACAAATAATTGAGAAACACTAATTTGAAATTTCTGAAAAGCCCTCAGGGTTCTGGGTTCCCTTCTCTTTCCAGTGGATCATTGTTGGGTAGTTGCAACTTTCTGGCTGATTGATTTTCTGCCTTCTTTTTGAGTCAGCAAGCTATTCCTTGCCACAGTTGAAACTCATATAACACGTGTCTTTCTATATCTCATTTCATCAGCAAACCTAATTCACATATTTTTCCATGATCATAGGTGCTTACCAAGGCCATTTCAGCAAATCTCCATGAACTAAAGAGCTGCCTTTTGAAGATGCTGATGGTGGTCAGATGTTTCCCAGAGCTTGGCAGCATAGGGTTGGGTTTCCAGACTGTGCTCAGCCAAACAGAGAACTCTACCTCAGACAGAGGCATTGCTCTCTTCTCCCATCCCTTTGCCTCCTCAGCTATAGTTTCATCTTCACATTCTGCAAATGACCCAGTGATTATACATACCAGTCCCCTGACTCCACTGCTAGATAGTAACCACCATCGTTTTGTTTGTTGCTGCATCTTCATCTACCACTGACCCCTTCACCTTACAAATTTTATGGTAGAGTTCTAAATAATATACTAACACTTCCTGCAAAGCTACAATTTGTGTGACTTATATAAATAAATTTCAGTTGAAAATGAGTCTGGAGACACCTCTAAAAAGATAGCTTTTTCTGTCCTTTGATCAATGGGGAAATGGACTGTTTCCATTTCTGAACTTCAAGTACTGCTTAGGAAAGTGTGCCTCTTCAGTCTTCACATCAAATAAGCTATGCCCTGTATGCCAGATCAAGATCCATGGGCACATGCCCTGGTCTTGGATGCTTCACAGACTTCCTCATTTAAGACTTTGAATTTACCGCCTGCTCTGGAGACACGGTTCTCATCAATTCCCATTTATTAGTAGGTGCGTAAAAGGAGGCACATTCTGACATGCAATAAAAAGCAAACCTAATGAGCAAATGGCAGTGAACTTGAGGGGCACTTTAAGAGAAGGTCTATCAGTATTCATAACTCTGACACACCATAAAAGACACTTTAGTGCAACAAAAATGTGTCAGAAAAGATATTGAGTTAACTGAAGGGGAAATTTTCTGGTAAAACACATAAGAGCACCCATTTCAACTGATCTGAACTATTAATATATTTTCTTCTTTACTGACAACTCATTTACCAAGTGTCAGATGAATGGTCTTGGAGACAGCACTGATATTAACTCCCAAATGAAGTTCTATAACAATGAAAGGTACATAAGTATTCCACCCTAGCATCTTCTCTATAATTAATGCCCTTGGCCTTGCCTAGACAGCTAATGCCACTCAAAAATTAGAAAAATCATCTTTGGAAATAATTCTTATCATTATATAAATGGCACACTATAGTTTATTTTTTATCCAACTCATTTTTTACATGATACAGACAAAAGTTAGAGGACATATTCAGATTCTTAAGGCAACTTAATCTCAATATTTCAAAGCAACATATAAACATCAAATTTGTTGTTTAAGCGTTCTCCCTCAAAGGAGTCTCTTAAATTCAACTAAACAAAAGACCCAAACCCAATGAATGAAGTCAAGGCAAAACCTCTGCATCTAACACCATGGAGGGAGAAATGTATAATCACATTATACTTATTAATACAGTGATAAGCATGGTCAATAAATGTAAGCTTTCCCTAAATCATATTGGTATGCTATTTATATAAAATAATGGGGAAATTATCTTTTTATCTTCTTTTTTAATAATGGAATTCCAATTAACTTTTTTGTCCTTGATTTATACATCTATATTTTTATGTTACTCTTTAAAACCATATATACATGAAGGCTGCACATTATGAAAGTTAATGGTAATATTCAAAGAACGGAATATAGTTTTCAAAGGCAACATAAAGAACAAACCTAATAAGTACATACCGTGAGTTTTACTGCCACAGCATCAGACTCCATTCTAAATAGCTTTCCTGTAAGATTTCCACAGGTGGCAATGTGGATTATGGAAGAGCAGCATATTTCTAAGACTATTATCTCTTTTCAACTCTGTCATTTCAATGAAAATACAGTTAATGAAGGTAGTGTGATTAAACATTGGTCTTTGTCAAGTGAAATATAGAGGGAAGAAAAGCAAATGGGGGAAAGTAAATAATTCTACAGCCATTGGCCAGGGTCCAAGACATCCTTAAACTCTCTTTACTGCAGAAACACAAGAGACGACAATTTGTCCTGCATTATATTTTTACATTCACTATCAATTTTCTGTGAAAGTCATGAGGCCACTTTATCCAAAAAGTTGCAAAATATTGACATAAGAGTTTCACTGGATAATTTCAGGTCAAACTAAGTTAGTTTATTTGCCTTCTCACCAGCTTAGTAGTGGAGACATGTTTTAAGTGATCACAAATCTGTGACTTTTCATCTGTAAGCTATATTATTACATGCTCCAGTAAAAATATGCAAAACTCAAAGTATGTAAGAAAACATTGTCATTACTTCCAATATTCTTTGTGATATTACTTCATTTATTCATTCATCCATTCACTCATTCATTCATCGTTCAGTAATAATTTATTGAGCACCTAACATGGGTCTGTTCCTCTGCCAGGACCCTGGGACTCCAAAGATTAAGATTAAGATTAAGATGTGCCTCCAGTCCTTGGGCATTTTATATTCTATAGGGGAAATTGAGCAGTAAAGGATGTTCTTAATACAATGTGGTAAGTACAATGTTAGTGCCTGGCCAGGGTGCTGAGCTGGCGTGTGCGGATATGCCTTAGTCAGTCTGAGTTACTGTAACAGAATACCATAGACAGGATGGCTTGAACAAGAGACATTTATTTCTCACAGTTCTGGAGGCTGAAGTCTGCGATGAGCATGTCAGCATGATTGAGTTCCTGGTTAGGGCCGTCCTCCTGGTTCACAGATGGCTGCCTGCTCTCTGAATCAACACATAGCAGAGAGAAAGAGCTCTGTTCCCTCATTGCCTTATCAGGGATCTAATTCCATCACCAGGGCTCCACCATCATGCCTTATCTGATTCTAATTACCTCCCACATGCTCCATTTCCAAATACCATCACACTGGGAATTAGGGTTTTAACATGAATTTTGTGGAGACACAAACATTCAGTCTGTAGCAGGATATGTGGGAGTAGAGCAGTAGGGTGAGGGGAGTCAGCAGTGAAGACTATGGAGGAGAGGTCTGAACACAGCTTACAAGGATGAGCAGGAAATATCATCATATAATGGACATTCAGACGAGGAATACCATCCAGCAAGAGACTGCAAATGAGTACTTATGTAGGTGGAATAAAAAGCAAAGTAGAGATTGAAGTCAGGGAAAGATCAAATGTTGAGTGTAGGGAATTTTATCCCTATTTCATAGGAAAAGATAGCAAGGACCCAGTGCAGTTTCTTAACAGATAATTTGTAGAACTGGGCTTTGAGCTTGTGAGTGAAATGGTGAGTTTGGTTGTGGATCTCTCTCTCAGACAGCAGTGGGCAGCCATATGAAATATCAAATGTCTAGTTAAAATTATGTGTCTGAGAAATTTAGATTTCATTCCTGTATTTGCTTATTCATTTATATTTCAGGCACACAAACTGTTCTAGAGGTTACATCAGTAGACACAGAACACAGATCCAAATCCTTGTGCTCATGGAGTTTATATTCCAGTGGTGATAGGGTAAGGTGGAGTAGAATATATTAAACAGGTGATCATTTAAAATATTAAAAATGTGAATGGATGTCAGTGTTACTGAGAAACTAAAGCAGATGACAGGGATGGTGGCATTACAGTTTTGAATTGGTGGCCTATAAAGGCCTTAATGAGATGACCCTTGTATAAAGAAGATAAAGTGAGTCATGTGAATATCTAAGGAAAAGTGTGGTAGAAGGAATGAACAGCATGTGAAAAGGCAATGAACCTGGAAAATGCCTGGCATGTTTGAGAAAAGGAAGAAGAGCAGTGAGGCTAGAACAGAATGAGGAAGAGATGAGCAGGAGGTGAAGAGTGAGCCAGATCATACAGGGCCTTGTTGGCTATTGTGAATGCTTTGGCTTTTATTCTGACTGAGATGGGAAACCATTGTAGAGTTTTGAGCAGAGGTATAATATGATCTCTCATATTTTTGCTGGATCATGTTGTAGGCTATGTTAGAATAGACTGAATAAGGAAAGGACAGAAGTAGAAAAATCAGTGGGGAGACCATCCTGATAATCCTGGAGAGAGATGATGGTAGTTGAACAAGGTAGTACAGGTAGAAGAAGGAAGAAGCAATTAGATTCAAGATGTATTTGAAGAAGAACCGACAGTATTTGCTAATGAATTAGATGTGGCATGTGACCACAATGAAAGAGGTGACAATGACTGCAAGGTTTTTGGCATGGAGCAAATGGAAAGCTAGAGTTTCAACTAACTGAGATGGAGTGAGGGGTTTAAGAAGATAAGAAACTTGGTTTTGACTTCATATGTTCTCATAAATGGGACCCAAGCTATGAGGGCCCCAAAGCATAGGAATGATATAATGGACTTTGGGGACTCAGGGAGAAGTGTTTGAGGGGGTGAGGGATAAAAGACTACACATTGGGTACAGTGTACACTGCTTAGGTGACAGGTGCACCAAAATCTCAGAAATCACCGCTAAAGAACTTACCTATGTAACCAAAAATCACCTGTTTCCAAAAAACTGTTGAAATTTAAAAAAAAAATTAAGTCAACAACAACAACAACAGAAAAGAAACTTGTTTTAAAAATGTGAGACTGAGATCAATATTGGACTCAAGTGGAGTCCATTATCTGTAATAGTTGGCATATGAGTCTAGAGTTCAGATAACAGTGTTTAGGTGATATTTAATCATTGTTATAGAACGAGATCCCCAAGAGTAGAGTCGATATGAAAGAGACAAAGTTCACTGAGTGAGCCCTCAGAAACTTAACATTTAAGAAAGCTGGGAGGTGAAAAAGGACTTGGAAAGGCGGCTGAGAAGAAACAACTAAAGCAGTGGGAGTAAACCCAGGAGAGTATAACCTCCCAAAACGGAGGGAAGTATTCCAAGAAAGAGGAAGTGGTTCTTTGTCAAATGCTGACAGGTTAAGAAAGATGAAAAATTATTGACCTGTGGATTTATCAAGTGAGGTCCTTTGGGAGTCATTAGTAGAAGAGTGATGTCAGAAGCCAATTTGAAAATTACGCCGAAAATTAGATAGTTTCAAATGATTGGTAGAAGCAGAAATCAGTTTATAGGGAATTGAGTGAAAAGGTGGCAAGAAATTAGGAGATGTAGACTATTCTTTCCAGAAGCTTGATTATAAGGCAAATAAAAATATAGGCAGAAATCCTTGAGATTAGTAGGACACCAATGTGTCAAGAAGAAAATATGTTTCTTTTTTCAAAGACAGGCAGGCTAGACTTGAGTATTCCTCTGGGCTGACAAGAGGAAGAAGCTCGGAGATAAGGGAAGGTTGAAGTGTTAGAGGAGAGTGTGATGGACAAAGTTTCCTGAGTGATTTTAGAGCTCCTTCAGTTCTTTGCCAGTGAATTGTCACGTTAGCAAATTCTTCAGTATTCTGATAAGGACAGACAATTGTTAGGGTGTCACGGTCCATGTGCTCATCAATAAATGTGATGAAAGGGTATAGGTATATGTGTCTATACACATTTGAATAAATACATCATCCAGTATGTATGTGTGCATATATAATGTATTTGTGTTTACAAAAAGCTATATATTATAGCATATGTGTGTATAATATAAAAATATTATTTATTTTCTTTTTCACAACTATTACTCTTGAGTGAAGAATATAAGAACATTCACACTAATTGTTTTCGCTAGGAAAGGGATCTGTGAAACATATCCATAAAGTAATATCTGGCTAAGCCTGGGACCCACTAAAACTCTATGGTTCTCAGATGAAAGCTAACCTGAATTGTTAATAATTCAGTTTATATATTTAGTGAAGTACAACACCAACACAGATAGCACTAGCTTCCTATTATGGACGTCTTCAGAGACAGCAAACATACCTCTAATAACGTTGTAGTAAATTCAGATTTTATGATAAGAAATAGATTACAGTTTATCACATAAAATAAAGAATGGAATATACTGGGCTTTATTTAGCTAAAATAATTAAAATCTAGAATTAAATGTGTCTCATCTTTTTTCATATGGACAGAAAGTCAGTCACAAGCGACTGGTATGAAGCATGGTGGAGGTAATTTGAGTTTCGTTTCTGAATATCTCATCTGCTTCAAACAGCATTTATTAGATCAAAAAAGAACAGCAGCCCCCCTTACCACCCATCCTTCCTCCAAAAAACTTTAACATCTTAGATGAAAGCTTATTTTTCTTTTGGATCATACCTACCAATGCCCCAAAGTACTGCAATAAAATGAAAATAAAACAAACAGCATTGTCAGAAATAATCACATAGCAGGCCAGCCCTCCCACTTCATTCAACTCCTCCACAAAGAAGCCACAGTGCTTCACTGAACAGCCCTTAAATCTTTATTGTATTTTGCCTCTGGGGCTTGCTCATCACTGCAGGTCTAAAGTGTCTGTTATGGTCAGAAATAACTTTAAAAAAATATTGCACCACTGAGCCAATGAGTAGTTCAAATGGCTCCAAAATTGTAAACTTGTAAAATTCAAGGTAGAGTAAGCAGTTCAGCATTTGGAATAAACTGACTGCTTCACTATGTCATTCTTGGCACTCTTGTTTTATGAAGACCAGAAATACTGAGTTGAAGCAAGAGTATCTATAAAACCCCTGAAGGTACTTGAGAATTTTCCTTCCTTCCTAGCCACAAAGATGAATAGCCGACTGGACTCTAGCTGGAAGCTGTTCTTAGAATCTGCGGTTGCTCCCATTACAGAGTGCTTTCTAGAAGCCTGGGTAGAAAATGGCCCGGTAAAAAATATTTTCAACTGATATTTAGAAACTTGTGTTTTTAGACCTAACCACATGCATGACGCTTTCTGATACAATTAAGACAATTCATTGAGTTCCTCCTGGCAGTTATGAAAAGATTATTCATGATTTTAAGTTTCCATATTACTGATGTTGTTGGGCCATTTGGTTATTGTCCTGTCATTAGATTAGTATCTAAGTGATGTAAATTTTGCTTTAAGAATGAGGTTGCAGAGAATGGAAGTAGATGGTTTTGTCTGCAGGTGAAATTTTTATTAAAATAATTTGCACACATTTCAAGAGCAATGTACCTCTTCAAGTTCATTGGTTGTAATATTTGGAAGTTGTGATCAATCTAAATAAGGAAAAATGAATACTGAGAGCTTAGCATAATAAAGTAAAGGTTATCTTTCTTAATTATTTAAATTAATTTTTTATTACTTATGACAGAGTTTTGACATATGCATTGACAATGGTGTTCATTAGCATCTGAAGTGACTCTGGCTGCTTATGTTTGAACCAAACTAAGAAGTATTCTATATAAAATACATATATGTATAAATGTTTTCTATGTGCATATGTACACATATATGTACATACATACAGATAAAGCAAGTGGGAGCACAGGTCTTGGGGTAGCATTACTTTGAATATTTTGCCTTTAGCCCACAGGGTCAAAACTTATTAGGAAGTATGTATTTGTCACCAAGGAAAATTTCTGGTAAACCTAGAAGCACAACACACTTCTAAATATACATGATTAAAATTAAGCTGCCATATATTTGGCATTTATGCAGGAAGATATGCTTGTACAATGCTGGGGGATTGCATAGGAGTTGGCAGGCAACTGTGTTATTATCCAATTCAGAAATCATGAAATCTATGCCTCCAGGGTTTAATGGCCAGGCCATGACACTGTGTTTACAGGATCAGATCCCAAAGTACAGCTTATACTATATTGGGCCGGTTTAATTTAGCTCTATAACTCCTCATACTCTTCTCTTTCTTTTAGACCAAAGATGTGGCCCTTATGCCCGTGGAAGCTTTTAATTGTCTCTTTTGGAAACTAGTTTTGATTCTTCATAATCACGTCTGTTTGAGGACACGGACGATCAATGTAAGGACATTCAGAAACTTCTAACTGTGAATACATTTTAACTGTTTTATGTTTTCTCCAACATCAAAATCATAAAGCTTCTTTAACAATGATTTATTCAGTGGATACTATATGTCAGGCATTGTGTTAGGAGGTTTAGAAAACATTATTTCATTTGATTACTACCGTTCTGTGAAATGAACAAAATTATCGCCTCTCCTATAGATGAGAAAAGTAAATTTAAATTTAAATACAAAGTAATGTAAACATTTTGTTTGAAATCTCAAGTTTTATACAATCAGGATTCAAAGCCAGAGTTTCCTACTTCCATAACATATTCTTTTTAAAAAACATTTTAAACAATACACAGTCATGCTATTCTTAGATGGTTTCAGATGAAAAATTACAAAGAATATAGAAATTTTGTCCATCATTTTCCCAGCTTCTCCTGAAGTTATTATTTCACATAAACATAGAACAATTATTGAAACAAAAGTAACCTTCAGGCAAAACTGTTTATTAATCTACAGGCCTTATTTAAATTTTGCCCATTTTCACACTAATATCCCTTTTCTAGATCATTATCTAATTCAGGTTTTTACATTGCATTTAGTGTCACATTTCCTTAATCTCCCCTAGTATGTGACACTTTCTCAATCTTCTTGTCTTTTAATACCTTGATTTTTTTTTTAAGGAGTACTGATGATTTGTTTTGTAACGTGTCCTTAAAACTTCACCCATTTTCTTAACTATGACGTTCAGTTTGGGTTTGTCTGATATTGTCTCATGGTTCGACTAAAGTTATACATGTTTGGCAAGAATATTTCATCAGTGATGTGTCCTTCTTAATGCATCTATCATTATATTGGGGATATTAATTGATATGTATTACAAAGTAGAAATTTATTTTCCTATATTATCTTTGTCTTTTAATTGTGTGATGATATGAACAAACTATAATACAGCATTAAGATCTGAGAAAGATTAAACAGTTCGAAATATGTCATATTATATCATTTAGTAGAAATCACATTGGCTACTGACTAGCCATGATTAATTAGAATATGCCTAAATCCTTAACTGAATTAGCACTCTGTGCGTGTGTGTGTGTATGCAGAAAAATGCTAGTAAATGTTTAATAATCAGCTCTGGGGGAAAGAAAAAGCCCTTATTGGGAGTGCTTGCCAATTTTGTGGTGTAAATACTCCCACCACAGCCCATTTCAAGCTACCAACATTGTTGATGAACTCAGAGCTAGGAGGAAAGGAACACAAAATCAAGTCACAGGAGCTGTTACAAGCCAGCCCCTAGCACGCCACTGAAATAATATATATTTATACACAGCATTTTCTGGACTCGAGGATGCAATTTATAGAACCAAGAGAAACAAACATAAAGACAAGACAAACATTTTATAATACCCAAGAGTAGAATTACCTTAAAAGACAAATACAGAAATTCCTAGAGTATTATAATTAAGAATGAAAGTGAAATTTAGAATGAAAGTGAAATTTAGAATGAAAGTGAAATTTAAAATGAAAAAATTTTCATTGCCTTAAGTCTTTAGAGAGTGAAGTTATTTGATTCCAAGTCTTAAAAAACATGTAATTTTAAGCTTCCTAATTGCTAGGTGTTATTGAAAATAACTTTAAAGGCCGGTCGCAGTGGCTCACGCCTGTAATCCCAGCACTTTGGGAGGCTGAGGTGGGTAGATCTCAAGGTCAGGAGATCGAGACCATCCTGGCTAACACAGTGAAACACTGTCTCTCCTAAAAATACAAAAAAATTAGCCGGGTGTGGTGGTGGGCGTCTGTAGTCCCAGCTACTTGGGAGGTTGAGGCAGGAGAATGGCATGAACCCGGGAGGCAGAGCTGGCAGTGAGCCGAGATCATGCCACTGCACTCCAGCCTGGGCGACAGAGCGAGACTCCGTCTAAAAAAAAAAAGAAAATAACTTTAAAAACATGGTATGAGACAGTGCTGGAACAAGAGGCCAAAATCATCCTGTGCCTTATCTCAATTAATATGGATAGCACGACATTTCCTTAACTCCTTATTCACTAGAACACCATTAGAGTGGAAACCAGTTTAACAATATGTATTTGCCTTCCTTACTGCTCATGTTACTAATGAGGTCACAGCTGATCATTATCTGTTAGCAAGAGACTCATAAATGCCAATTTTAATGGAAAACTTTGTTTCGAGCATATTCCACAGTGCACATTCAGCCTAAAACACTTTTTCACAATTTAAATTTCTGTATGCTGCTCCGTAAGGGAAAACACACACTCCTACACTGGAGAGCTGCTTTCAGCTGAAATATACTGTATATTTGATTTACTAATCAAATTTGATTTGATACTAATATATTTGATTAGTAAATCAAATATACAGTATATTTTAAAAACAACTTCCAGGTAGTATTATCATCTCATACCCTTCCTACACAGATCACAATATTTGTATAAAGAAATCAATTCTACATAAGGGTATTGTTTTAAAAAATGTCATTATCTCAATGTTTATTTAAAAGTTACAATATTTTATGCATACAGTAGTGGGCAGAACGACCTCCCAAGGATGTCCACGTTCTAACCCCCAAGATCTACACGGCAAAAGGGACTTTGTGGATTTAATTAGTTAAGGATCTTGAGGAAGGAGGATTATCCTGGATTATGCATGGACCCATTATAATCGCAAGTGTCCTTATAAATTATAGTCAGGGGGTTTAGAGTCACATAAAAGGATGCGATAGTGGAAGAAAAGGCTGGAGTGATTGGCCATGAACCAAAGAATGTAGGTGGCCTCTAGAAGCTAGCCTAGAGGGGGCAGGGATTCTTCCTCAGAGCCTCCAAAGAAACACAGCTATTCCAACACCTTGATTTTAGCTCCTCCATAAGACCCATTGCAGACTTTGACCTCCTAAGTTGCAAGGTAATATATTTATGCTGTTTCAAGCCAAGTCTGTGGTAATTAGGTACAGCCTCAATCAGAAACCAGTACTCCATAAAAACTACTTTTTAGGGGGTTAACTTTATTCCTCTTATGATTCATTTTAGCTTCGATCTTCCTCATCTTTCTCACCTTCCTCACTGAACATCTAAGATCATTCAGAATTAAAGACAAGCACAATATATTTATGGCCTCGGTGTTCAAAGTGGAGCTGAAGATTACTGCATGTATCTAAAATAAATATTTCATCTTCAAGTATATTAAAGTGTATTTTCAAAATATTTGCAACCATTATTTTAATGAGAGAAAATCCCTTAGAAAAATTGAAGTCCTTTCATACAATGAAAAACTCTTTATGTCAAAAAGTGCAAGCATTTAAAATGTTTCTGGATCAGGCATGGAAGCTCACACTTGTAATTCCAGCACTTTGGGAGGTTGAGACAGGAGGACCGCTTGAGGTCACGAGTTTCATACCAGCCTGGGCAACACAGTGAAACCCCATCTCTAAAAAACAAAACAAAACAAACAAAAACATTAAAAAGCAAAACCAAAACAAATGGTTTTAAAAACATTAAAAAGCAAAACTAAAAAAATTTAACCAGGTGTGGTGGTGTATGCTTGTGGTCCCAGCTACTTAGGAGGCTGAGGTGGGAGGATCACTTGAGGCTGGGCAGTTGAGGCTGTAGTGAGCTGTGATTATACCACTGTACTCCAGCCTGGGCAACAGAGGGAGATTCTTGTCTCAAGCTTTAAAAAATAACATATTTCTGCTCTGAAAAAATTATCTTACTACTTTGTGGTTTATTCACATGGATGCAGCCAGAAGGTAATGCCAAGTAGAAAAGAAGGTGCTTTGGTGTACTGTTCCATTGGAAATCTCGTGGCTCACACTATCTCTATGAAACAGTAAAAATTAATGGAAAAATTACAACTCTAAAGTACTATAAGATTTTGAAGTGCCCTTTGGATTAAAGTTTAAATTCTCTCATGATGTTGAAAGTATTTTTTCCAGGTTTAAATTCTTAGAAATTGGAAACCAGAAAGTAAAATTAATCAGAATATTCCTTTCTCTCTTCACACTAGATCAAATAGAGTATGATAGAATATATTAAATTTTGTTTCTGTTTAAAAGATTAAAGCTTAATTTTCACTGTAGGTATTACATGTCTGGTCTAATAGTTAGGTAAGCATGGTAGAGAGAACCATGAGCTAGGAATCAGATCTGGGTTCAAGGCCCCAGTCAGTAGATGACCTTGAAAATCATTTAATATTCTCCAGTTTCATTCCATTTCTAACATTACTTGCCCTAGCTACCTTGAAGAAAATAAGTGAAATATAATAATTTTAAAAATACGTTGTAGACTATAAATTGCTATTTGAAAGATATAACTAAGGAAGGAATCTGAAATATCCCATAGAACACAGAATTATAATACATGAAAATAAAATGTCCCCAAAAAGGATTTTTATTCTCAGCTGGAATTATACAAGCGCACTTGTGTGTGTGTGTGTATTCCAGGCTGCTCATCACTGGCTAACAAATCTCACAAGACGTACAGATTTCCACAATGACTATAGGTATTGAATTTTAGATAAATTACTTAAGCCTGCTATTAATATTTCAAAGTTAAGGAGTAATAAAGATTTGTTTATTTCATTGTCGACATCTAGAAATAAAAAAAATAAGCAAAATTATTGTAAGCCTCTGAAGAGTTTGTTATGCCTAGAGTTAAGGTTCAGGTTGATCTTTTTAATATTGCAACAACCTCACACACCATTAATCACTTAGAAGTGGCCCCAGGCCATAGTAAATGGATGGCCTAATAAATCAGACACAATGTTTGCTATTTCCAAATTATTGTCAATAAGCAGAGTGAGAAGGTGACAATTCAATAACTAATGCTTATAAACTGGACTTTTTGTTTTTTTAAATTTTAATCAAGAACATAAGGAGGAGAAAGGTGAACCAGCCTAACACATATAATTATAGACATGTGTACAAAGACAACAACAATTATGGTAAAAGATGTATTCATTAAAAACATCCCACAATTATTATGTATGAATTTCTCTATAGTTAGAGATATTGCTTCTGGTTATCTTAACTGTGTGTATATAATAAAAAGTGGGATCCAAAGTCTTTTTCATGCTTATGGTTGAGAAAATATTGAGGTGGGGGCATATGGAGATCTGAAGATGAGGATCGAGCAAAATGGACTGCCATGGGGCAATGCACAAGTGAAAATAGAAATGTTAATGAAATATAGGGAAATATAGTGAATGAAATATATGGAAAAATGTATGGAAAATAGTGGCGTTGGGGCAGGGAAGGCAAGAGGTTGAGAGGAAAGGAGAAGGGGCTATAGTTAATGCAACCTAGTTGGGCAGTGAAAGAGAATATAAAACCAAGGCCCTTACAAAATAACCAGATGCAGAAAATATAGGAGTACTGTGGTTTGGCACCAGTCAATATACCAAGATGCAGAATGGACTAGAGAACATTATAATGCAGTTTATCAGCAGGAAGGACGGTCTACATTCTTAGAAGCTGGTCTCCTAGTGCTGTAGGTACTATAGGAAAAGCTGGGCAAAGATGGGAGAACACAATAAAATGAAAAGCAAACATTAGCATTGTCCCCTAAAACTTTCTGATACTCAAAAAAAAAAAAATGAGGACTTCTTGCAAAATAGAGTGTTGAGGAGTCTTGGGTAGGCTTGGGTAAGAATGGGCTGAGGAAGACAGAGAGAAAAGGAAACCACATGACAAGATACAGATCATGGCAACTTTTTGATATTCTTAAATTTCTATCAGGACAGTAAGGTACGATGGAATTTGTGCCCTTATTGAGAACAAAATATATGAATTCAAACTTCAATTTTGATCTGGAGTGATTGGTATGGCTAGTTGACAAAAGCCTTGGTTTTGGAGTAAAAAAAAAAAAACCCCAAAAAACCATGTTTAAATCCCAGCCCAATCACATATGAGCTAAGTAAGGTCTTTTACAACATGAGTTGTTGAAAGGCTAAGATTTTTATTGGTTTCTTCATCTGTAAAAATGAGGATATTAATAGTTCCTACCTCGGTGTTGTTGTGAGATGTAAAAGAGAAAAATCCATGTAAAAATCCTATTACTTACATTGGTGGTAATGCTAGCTACACCACTATTAACTACAAAGATTTAAGAAAATCCTTGAATCTCTGCACACCTTACTTACCTAATCTATGAAATGCGAGTAATGATCATACATTTATGGTCTGGAGTGTTGGCTTGAATGAGATTATGTATGCAAGATACCTGGCACACAATAGGCTTACGGTAAGTAGTAGCTGTTGTTACTTAAAAATGCACTGGTTTCAAAATAATCCAAGTTCCAATTTGTCCAGATGACAAAAACATATTTGGAGTGCTTGAGAGAGAGAGAGAGAGAGAGAGATATATATATATATATATTTAATATATATATTTATTTATATATATATTTATATATATATTTATATATATTTATATATATTTATATATTTATATATATTTATATATATTTATATATATTTATATATATTTATATATGTATGTATGTATGTATATTTCAGTTTATCTTCTCGGTACATTTTCATCAAGGGTAAGGGATCCCACATGGATTTATAGTAATACTTTTCTTAGGAAAAGCACTACCAAAATTCTGTTTATCAAAATCTATCAAATTAGCTTGAAACCTGCCTCCAATTTTCCAAATTTCACCCACTGCCTCTTTACCATTATCATGTCTTCTGCTAGTAACAAGACATAAGTAGTTGCCTCTGGGAAATACAGAGGTTTTTTTTCTTCCTTTCTTTCTTTTTGATACACTAAGATTTGTTCTCTGAAAGAGAAGATGGTGAGACAACCAAATTACAGTAAGTTTTTTCAAAAAAACATTGCGTGATTTCCATGAGTTTTTATTTCGTTTATATCACCATCATTCTTTTATATGCTAGACAGCTTCTAGCACCATGCTGGGTGCATAGAAACTATGAAGTAAGTAGTTACTCATTTGGGTCCTTAGAAACAGAAGACTAAGTTTTCCTCACAATATTTCCTATTTAACTATAATCAAAGACCCATATCAACCATGTTTCTATAAACAGAGATTTATAGTAGATGCTTAACTGGAAGCAATATTATTATAATTGATTTCCAGATTAAACACACACACACACACACACACACACACACACATTTAAAACTTAAAATGGTTATAATTAGAGCACAATACAACCCAGTCTTCTTTATTGGGGATCCACATTGCTGTCATTATAAGTGTCGCTTTGCAGCACCATGTCCCTTACCAAACAGAACTCATTTTGAAATGCCAGTTTTTGTGAAAAATTCTATCCATTTGTCGACATGGTATTTGGACAAGGGAAGTTTTTCTCTTTGGGTTCATTTTCGGGTTGTTAGCCTAATCTAAAATAGAGCTTCTTTAAAAGTCTGCCCGAATGTTTAGTTAAAACAGAGAAGGAACAGCTGAGTGTTGAGTGGTAGTGTTACATTGAGTGAAGACACGACTGTAAATAACTCTGCAATTTGGAAATGAATGATGCTTTTGACAGAGACAATTATGTCTCTATTGACAACATTGATGTCAAACGCCAAGTGAAAATATGAGATTGACTATCAGCAGTTTCCACCAGTTAAAGTAGCTTCACTGAGATAAAGGAACAAGAACAAATGCATTCCTCTCACTCCTCTACTTACACTCTTTTCATTCTCTCAGAGCTGGCTTAGTCCAGTTCCACTTTGGGGGAAAGGATCAAGTGTTCACACTTCATCAAAAGAAGATCAAATACTCTTAGCTGTTTCTTTTTAAGTAAATCATTTCCAGGGTATCATTAGTCACTTTCCCCACCTCAAAGAAGGGAAGCTGAAAGACTCAAGAAAAGAAGTCGAGCCCTGAACTTCTATCAAAGTAATTACAATTTCTGAGTTAGACACGACGTATCTGAAATAAGGTCTTTGCAGTGAAAACCTCACACAGAGATCTTACCAGACTTCAAAGTTGTTTTTCATATAATTGCTAAATACTGGCTTACATTTCTTGGGTGGAGAATATTCTGTGTGGCAAGTTTTCGAGTTTGAAAAAACGTCCTACATTGGAGAGCCTTGATGGAGAAATAATTTCTTCCATATATATCTCTCCATTTTAGTCAATTGTTGTATTACTGAGGCTCTTTGACTAGTATTTTTGTTGTAAAGAAATTATGTTCGCTTTAATATGTACTAAAAGCACCTGCATTCTTTAATATTCATATTTAAATATGTAATGTAAACATTTATTAAAACCAGGGTACAGCATAAAAATTAGCAGACCATATTCACATTCTGGAGTCAGACAAATAATATGCTGTGTGTAAGATCTGGATTTGTGGAGGAATTCCTGAGGGCATAGAATGTTGGTAGAGAAAACATTTGGCCTCCGAGTCTCAGGAGTTGCAATGGGACATCTCTCGGCGTAGAGCAGTGTTACATACGCCATTGTGCTCATCTTGCCTTTCTTGCTGCTGTATGGCAGTGATGGGTCCTCTATGGGGGGCATTCTTCTTATTGTAATATGACTTTCCTATTTGAGGTAGAGAGATGGATAGGTGACGTGTTTTGTTTTGAAAAACAAATGGTGTGAGCTTTCTATAGAGGAATATGTGATTTTAACATGCAAAGAAAGCATCCAGTATATGATGCTAGAATTAAACTCTTTAAAGTAACTACCCCTCTGTGAAATATGTGTTTCTGAAGACTTAAAATTTAGTAAGGGATTGTGAGTTCACTGTTAGAATAACTTACATAAAGACATGTCATAAAGTGAAAAATAAAATTCATTAGAAGGAAGAAACCCAATAAAGAACAATTTTTGTTAAAGAAAATAAGGTAATTTGTTAACTATATGACAATATAGTTGTTATTTTATTTCATTGAAAAAGCTACTTTATTTTGGCCGGGCATGGTGGCTCACACCTGTCATCCCTGAACTTTGGGAGGCCGAGGAGGGTGGATCACCTGAGGTCAGGAGTTCAAGACCAGCCTGGCCAACATGATGAAACCCCATCTCTACTAAAAATACAAAAAATTAGCTGGACGTGGTGGCAGGTGCCTGTAATTCCAGCTACTCAAGAGCCTGAGGCAGGAGAATCGCTTGAACCCAGGAGGTGGAGGTTGCAGTGAGCCAAGATGGTGCTACTGCACTCCAGCCTGGGCAACAAGAGCAAAACTCTTGAAGTATAATTTAATAATTTACCTTTGCGAATGGATGCTATATATATAAATGTGTATTTTTTAAGCACAACATTTTAATCTCTTTCAGTTATGAGACTGATGGGATATAGAAGATAGTTCTTAGTATAAGAGATTATTTAAAGGCTAACTTCTTATACACCTTGTGTGTTTATTTTTATTTCTAAAGTTGTACCTGTTTGCTACATTTTGTATGAGTTACTAGTAAAGTAACAGATATTTTTGCCATAGACCTGTCTGATTATGCAAAAGCAGGAAGATCTTTTCTTACTGTTGACTTTATAACTTTACCTCAGCTCCCTGGGCCTCAGCCTCCTTCTCTGCAAGATTATAGAACTGAACTAGCATATGGCCAGGGTCCTTCTGGCTCTAAAATTTTTCTGTCTATCATCCTTAATCAGAGAATAATGTGATATATATTTCTATATGCTTTTTTATTCTAAGCTATTGTTTTCATTAAGTATTGTATCTATTTAATTTACTGTTTTAAAAAAGCTAGTAAAGCCTCCTTTTTTACCAAAGCATTTAAAAATATTGTCTCTGGAATTTGTTTCTTTTTCCATTAAATTTAGATAACTTTGTTCATTTTCATAAAGTTCTAGAAAATTTCATGTGTATCTTCTGTGTTCGCATTTTCTATGAACATCTTCATTGCAATTCAGTAGGTCAGAGTAATAAGGAGTTTTCTGTTTATCCAAATTTATAAAATGAGTGTATTAAAAGGCTTTGACTTGTATTTCTCTATCGTCTCTTCTCTACTGTTTCAAGAATACTAGAGAATACCCATAATGTGACTCAGCACTGTTTTAGCAGTAATATACATTACTAAATGGAGGATATGTTTTTTGTCCTCATGGAGCCTACTATATAGAGGGGAAAATACGTATTAACAAATGAATGCACAAATATTTTATCAGTGCATTAAGAATGAAAAGACGATACTAAACAATGTCCCAATGGAAATGATGTATGTAACAGAACTGAGAAACGCCTATTTTAGAAAGTGGCCTGAAGCGAATTTTGGAAGAAAGAGTAGGAGTTGGCCAGGAGGAGGGCTCACAGAGGGTGTATTGTACTCAGGGGGGGCAGAAAGTACAAAGACCTTGAACCTGTAAATTGTTGGTACTTTCAAAGTGGCTGGAGTGTAATAACGTGAGATGAGTTAGGAGTGGTTCTTATAGAAATCTTGTATTTTATTTTAAGGGTAGCAAGACCATGTAATTTATTGTCAAAAACAGGACACTTTGGAGAACTAAAGTGGACGTTGGTGATAATTAAGCTGCAGCAATAGGTGTAAACCAGGACTTGCCCCAAGAAAACCAGTACAAATTGTTACCTACTTAAATCATATATGAAGATAATTAAATGCTTGAATCAGAAGAGTCATAAAATTTGATTAATGGTTTTGAAATATTACACCAAGTACTGTGTGCAGAGTGGTTTATAAGAGAACAACAATGGAAACAGACTCTTGCCCGGGTCTAGATGAGGAATAAGATGAAAAACAAAAATAAAGAGGCAGATTTGAAATTCAGTTTAGATGTAGAATTGCTAGAACTTGGTGATGGATTGGATGGATGTAGGAAGAAGAAATGCTTTTCAAAATGATTCCCAGGTTTCTATTTGTAGAACTGCCTGAATGGACATGCCATTTATTAATATTTGGAAAATTAAAGAAACAGGTTTGGGGCAGGATTGGTGAAAGGCCAAAAGATTAGTTTGGGGATCCTAAATATGAGATGCCTGACAAACTTCCAAATGGAGATGTCATGGAGAAAGCTAAGTTACATATTGAATAGCAATCTCTGTGGTTGATAAAAGTTTAAAGGTTGTAAACATTTATATGCCATTTAAAGCAAGAAAATGTCTGAAATTACTGAGGAGGAATATTAAAGTGATTTTTTAAAAGTTGGCCCAGGTCTGAGTCTTAAGGAGCACAAAAATTAACTGATGGGTTAAAAAGGAAGAAACAGCAAAGTCTTTTGGGCCATTATGGGGAAGAATTCTATGTACT
The DNA here is from genome assembly GCF_028885625.2 of Pongo pygmaeus. Classification (NCBI taxonomy): domain Eukaryota; kingdom Metazoa; phylum Chordata; class Mammalia; order Primates; family Hominidae; genus Pongo; species Pongo pygmaeus. The sequence continues at coordinate 41,073,461 of NC_072389.2, forward strand.
TCTCAGAAGGCCACAAAGGAACTAATCTCTTTATTCCTCTTGACTAACATGTTGACCTTCACAACACACTTTTATTCCTTCATCTTCCTTGCCTATCTCACTCTCTGAAGTCCCTAACAACTGTCCCCTTGAGTCACCTCTTACATCAACTATTTGCACACAAATCTTCATCTCAGGCTCTACGTTGGGCCTGAGAGAGAAGAAACAAGGGAATAGAAATATGACCAGGAGAGTGTGTTATTGCAGAAGTAAAGAGGTTATGTCCAGAAGGAAGCAGTGGGAAAAAAACTTTTGAATGCTGCTGAGAGATTAAGACAAGAACTGGTTTGGTGATGTAGAAATCATCGGCAATACCCATTAGAATAGTGAGTGTGTTTGCTGAGAATGATGGCTTCCTGCTTCATCCATGTCCCTGCAAAGGACATGAACTCATCCTTTGTTATGGCTGCATAATATTCCATGGTGTATATGTGCCACATTTTCTTTATGCAGTCTATCATTGATGGTCATTTGGGTTGGTTCTAAGACTTTGCTATTGTGAACAGTGCTGCAATAAACATACGTATGCATGTGTCTTTATAGTAGAATGATTTTTAATCCTTTGGGTATATACCCGGTAATGGGATTGCTGGGTCAAATGGTATTTCTGGTTCTAGATCCTTGAGGAATCGCTACACTGTCTTCCACAATAGTCAAACTAATTTACACTCCCACCAACAGTGTAACAGAAAACCAAACACTGCATGTTCTCACTCATAAGTGGGAGTTGAATAATGAGAACGCATGGACACAGGAAGGGGAATATCACACACTAGGGCCTGTCATGGGGGTGGGGGGCTAGCGGAGGGATAGCATTCAGAGAAATACCTAATGTAGATGATGGGTTGATGGGTGCAGCAAACCACCATGACACAAGGATCGCAAGGTCAGGAGATTGAGACCATCCTGGCTAACACGGTTAAACCCTGTCTGTACTAAAAATACAAAAAATTAGCCAGGCATGGTGGCGGGCATCTGTAGTCCTAGGTACTTGGGAGGGTGAGGCAGGAGAATGAGGTGAACCCAGGAGGCGGAGCTTGCAGTGAGCCGAGATCACGCTGCTTCACTCCAGCCTGGGTGACAGAGCAAGACTCCATCTCAAAAAAAAAAAAAAAAAAAAAAAAAATGTGTGATATATTAGAGCATATATGAATGCTGATGGTAATGATCCACTAAAGAGAAGATCAGGTTATCTGCTGGGAAAAAAAGGAGGTGGATAGTTGGAGGTACAGGAAGAAAGCAGTAGACAGTCACTGTGATGGTGAGTGAGAGATCACTTTGGTCTCTAGGTGTTAAATCATCGTTTGAGGCTGGTGACCATTAATTACCTATGATCTCAATCTTCCCTGTTAGGAAATTTTCGTCCAGCAGATCTCAGTTTCACCGACGCTGGACCAGAGACAACACATTTTTGGATGCATCATTGGAGTTTGCAAGGTGAATGTAATGGAAGAAGAAAGGGCCCAGGGAATTGAGGGCATTTACAAAAGATTCATTATAAGTAGGGGCTGTGGAACATGATCTATTGAAGGGAGAAGTGAATTCCTGAGGGGCTTGGTAGATAGAAATGAAGTGATAAGGATAACAGATTGCACTCCTCTGTGAGGTCAAAGGATTGTCACAGTGACAGTGCTCCAGAAGGATGCAAGGGTGATAAGAAAGTAGGATCTTTGAAAGAATGAATTTGCTTGTGGTGTAGTTTTTGGTGGTGAACTCTGTTGGTATTTCAGCTCTCTAAATTTCTACAAATTCAGTTCTATGCTGTGATAGGGCTATGAAGGGATAACACGCATTTTGTGCCTCTACCTTTTTCCTGTTTGTCGATGGTATCCCTTTTAAATGGGCTTGAGTTGCCACATTACTTGATTTTGGAAGGCATTGCGAATCCAATGTAGTGTTCTACGATTCTGGCAGCCCTACCTGCCCCCTTCTGCATTACCATGGGACTTCAAGGACATACTAAGTTGAAGAAATCCTGATCCTGAAAAAAAAAAGTCTTTACTGCCTCACAGGAATTTATAATGTCAATTTTAGTGATACATAAACAGGCATCTTACCTTCTCTATATACCAAAGTATTGACAGGTATGTAACTATCTCCTGTGGGTTTTTTTTCCCTTCTGAGCCTTTGTATACACCTGTGACTGACGTAACTTTCTTATATTATCTCATATTCTTCCTTCAAAGAGTGTTCAAACATTATCTTCTATGTGATATCCAACTTGACCATTTCTGACCTTCTTTTCAGTCCTGTCAGTTCATCCATCCTCTGGGCCCAAATGAAATTGTATACTTTATTTTTTTGTTTTACTCTATTATAATTATTTACATGACTATCTCTTTACTTGACTGTGTTTTTTTGAAGCCAGAGAACATGTTTGTTCATCTTTTTATTCTTAATGCCAGCCCAATTGCTGGCATATTTTAAGTGTTAAGCAAGTATTTGTTTAAAAAATTAAGATAGGAACTAACTAATTCTATTTACCTTTTAATAAATCATGCACCAATCAGTAGCAACCATCATGCTATTAAATGGCATAAGCAATTATAAGTTTGTTTACTGAATCTTACATTATTGGCTATCAGAAAAAAAGTGCCACCAAACACATTTTTATAATGAAGTAGATCTATAACCTGGCTTTTGTAACTCCTGAACTGTTGTGGACTGCATGTGGCTTAGGAGGTGGAGAGAAAGGGGAGGCAATGTAGTACTTCCCAATTTATGAGGGGACCTAGAAGCAGAGATTAAAATGCAGAATGGCAATCAGATTAAAAGGGTTGATGAGATCCTGAAAACATCCTTCAGGCCACAGGGGAGCCTGGGGGAGCAATCTTCGGGGAACTGCAGGCCATTGAGGGGTGGGGAAAACTAGGCCTCCCACCGCTAAATAATAAGAGATAAAATGAAACCACTTATCTGATTTTAGAATTTTATCTGGACATGGAAACCTTCCAATTATTTATTTATACATAATGACATCCAGCTCTATCTACTGCCACTCCAAAGAGAACTCTTAAATAGTCAAATAAAATGTTAAGATTTTCTATCCAAAGTATTCAGAGGAAGGAAGAAAAAAAAACACACAAAGGTTTTTGAAGTACTCTTTTTCTAATAACAATTTAAGTGGAACAACAAGAGTTATTAGCTATTTTATTTTATTTAATATAGAAAAGGCTCACTTTTTACTTCACATATTTATATACATTAAATCAATATATTTTTGGTTTTATTCAAGCCTAAGTAGAAACACTTCTTTTCACCCTTTATGTTGTATAAAATAAGACATTTGCTAAATGACAAAATTCCTCAAAGAGTCAATTTTCACTCAAGGCAGGGTTTAAATGTTTATGTGTTCTTATTCATAATTTATAATAAAAACTCATTTTAAATCATTGTAACCACTTAGGTTTAGCATACATTGTAGATACTTGCAGAAGATGTTTTCAATAATGCCACTATTACAGTAATACCAGCTTTATTTTGACTTTAAAAATGTATTTCCTTTGTAATATAGTAGCTTAAACTATTAAATCTGTTAACAGACTCAGGAGAATGATGGGGTAAGTGATGAATATTTTCCCACATATGGAAACTGAGGGAGCCAGTTTGAATCATCAGAGGCCCTTGCCAAAACTTGCAAAGTAAGTAACTAAATTTGTTTTTATAAGACACAAAGGAAAATTAATGAGAACATATACAAAATTAATGATACAGATTTGGGCTCCCTAGTGCCCAAATAAGTCAATTTTTATTTATGTGTTTTTGTTTTTGAGAAGATACTAGGTTTGGATATAAAGGAATGGAGCATCTGTGTGGTTTCAGAATATTAAAACAAGTGTTAGATTTAAATAGGGAACAAGAGAGGAAATAAAAGAGAAAGACAAAAGGACATGAGAAATAGTATGTTGGGGGAAGAAAAAAGAAGGAAGAGTAGAAGAGAAAAATCCATACAGAGTTGGAATTTCTAGGGTTCTAACCATCGCATCCACAACCAGCATGGCCCCTGTTCACATGGCCCCATTTTAGCTGGAAGGCAAATAGAACATCTCCTACCGACAATAAAATAAGCACATTCAGAATCTGTTTATCTTGCATGTCACCGAAGAACGACAGTATCTATCTATATAGACAGAACCCAGGAGTTACATGAGATGGGAGTTGACGTGAACATTAGCCAAGTATTCCAGGCTGAGAGGCAGAAAGTAAACCTCAGATTTTGGTCTATGCATTGAAGGAGAAAGGAAAATAAAAGCAAAACCAGATACCTTGAATAGTCTCTCCTGTTGCCTACATTTCCAAAGAGAATAGTTTGTTCTATTCTAGAGAATTAAATAGTCAGCTTCCTAATTTCAAGTTGTCACTCCCTGAGCACTGATTTTTCTGCATATATTTGGAAATTCCTGTCCTTCTGTGACTGCCATGCCATTAGATTGTACTGTTTTCTTTGCTTCATCGTTGCTGCTTCAGTCACCAAGGCACTGACCTTCACTCACTGAAGAATTAAGCCATCTCCTAGATTTTTTATATTAATTATATTAATCACCCTGAATGTTTTCCACATTCTTGTGGATAACACATCCAACACCCTCCTTAACTTCTACTCCAATGGTCTTCAGCTTCCCTCCTCTTCATTCACTCAGTTTATGGTTAGAAGTGGTGTTCAACCAGTATATACTGCCTGTGCAAATAGTAAAGTATGTTTGTGCTGGTTCCTAAACACTTACACCCGGGTGCTCCCTCCCGCTGCATGAACCTTCGCTCCCTGGGAACCCCTCCAGTATTCCCTATACTCCAGCAACGATAGGGTTGACTCCTGGTCCTGTGTAGAGGAGCACCAAGGCATGGCTTCAGTGCTGGGGCAGCAGTATTTGAGCCATCTACACTACCCATTAAATGTTTTAATGTCAGCCCTGTCCATTGACACACAATATTTTATTGACGTGTGAGACTACTTCATGTTGGAAATTATATGCCCCTAATTTATACTCTAATCCCTCAATTCTGTCTTACTATTTTTCTTATTTTTTAAATCTTCTTTTCTTGTTCTTCCGCCTTATTGAGCTGCATACTCCCTGGATCCCTGAATTTTCTGTCTATCAGCTTTTCTCTACCTTCACTTTCTTCTCTTCTAAATCGTGGTTGATTATTTTAACTTCATTCTCTCTAACACCATCCCGTCTTTTATTGCCTTGTCCTTCTACCACGTCTGCTCTAGAAAATGTAACTAAATTAAACCCATTATCCATCTCTGATCTTACAACCACTCAAGCTTTAGAGAAAGCTAGAGAAAGTCAAGTAAGCATACAGACTATTATGTGTCTCATTGCTGCCTGGTGACTTTTACAAGTTGTTGGCCAACTCCCTTGTCCCTTATTACTTATTCCAAATTCTTAATTCTCTCCTCCAGTACCTGCCTCGCCTCCCAGTACATCCCCTTCACCTTCACCAGAGATTTTACTCCAATTTTAGAGAGGAACTTGATATTCTCTGGTAGGAATACACTCAGCTTTATATTCTATCATGGCAGGCTAATGAAATTGGACCAATCTTTGATGTTTTTCCCTTCAGAGCCAAAGAAGTAGTTCCCTTCACTGACAGGTCAGGACCAATTCATGGTATTCTTTTCTTTTTTTTCTTCTCTTTTGAGATGGAGTCTCTCTCTGTTGCCCAGGCTGGAGTGCAGTGGCACAATCTTGGCTCCCTGCAACCTCCACCTCCCAGGTTCAAGCAATTCTCCTGTCTCAGCCTTCTGGGTAGCTGGATTACAGGTGTATGGCGGGCTACTTTTTTCTATTTTTAGTAGACATGGGGTTTTGCCACATTGGCGAGGCTGGTCTCGGACTCCTGACTTCAAGTGATCCACCCCCCTCAGCCTCCCAAAGTGTGGGGATTACAGGCTTGAGCCACCGGCCTGGCCCGTGGTATTATTTTCTATTACATTCTTTTCCTTCTCTTCTCAGATTGTCCTGCATCAATGATTTTGTCTTTTTGTCTTTCTCTTCTCCACTGGGTCGTTCCTTCAAGCTTGAATATGTGCTTATGGCCCTTTCTTATTAAAAAAGAGAACCCAATATTTTTCCACCTGCTGACTCTTCTTGCTGTCATGTAGTTTCTGCCATTACAGAGTTATTTTAGTTATCCCCCCAGCTCCCATTTACTTTTACCTCCTGAGAAGAGTCTTCTTCCAAAATCGTTGAAGCCATGCTGGCTAATGTCACCAAAGTCTTTCCATTTGTCAAACACAATAGACATTTTTTGGCTTTTATTTTACCTCACGTTTCTAAAGCACATGACACTGTTAACAACTTTCCCCTTCTGAAGCTATTCTACACACTTGACCTACAGTACTTCTGCTTTTCTTTCTGACCACTCCTCAGCTTCATTGAGTTCATCTATCAGTGGAAGCATTTGCATTTCCCTGGATTCTGTCAGTCTTGGTTTCTTCAAATGTTTCTCTCTCTCTGGATGACCTTATCTGTAATAAAGTTTTAACATTCATCTATGTGATACTTTCATCTGTCTTTGGAATACCTCCAGCTAGCTAATGATGATGATGTTAAAATTAATAGCAATCATGAATATTATTAACATTTTTAAATCACCTCCTATGCTGAGTTTTTAACTTCTCTACTCACCAAAATTTCTGATTCCCCCTATTTTATATTTGAGTGGGGAAGCAACTTGCCTATGTCACACAGAAATTAAGTGGCAGAGTTAGGCTTTAAACTCAGCATATCTGACCCAAAGGCCATGCTTTAAGCCAGTTTACTAAATCTTACGTGTCCAAAATGTAATTCCTATCCCCCAAATTATTCATCTTCCTATATAATCTGTTTCAACAAATATATAATTATCTACAGCAAAACCCAAAACAGAAAACTTGAAGTCATCTAAGATTCTTCCCTTCTCCAAGCAGTAGATCACCAAGTCCTGCTTGTTATATCTCTTCCCTTTTATTCTTGTTCCATGGCTATTTCCTTAGTTCAGTGGCCCCATAATTTCTCTCCTGTCCCACTGAAAAAGCTTCTCAGTTTGATTATGCACCTCCTTCTCATCTTGGTACCTTCCAAGTTATCCTCCAGCAGCTATTCATCTTCTTATACCATATATCTGATTATATCCCTCCTCTGATAAATTCCTAATGACTGACTTCCCATATCCTGCAGCAGTCTTTCTCAAAGTGAGTTTTGTGTAGCACCTTCCATCAAAATCACCTAGAAAGCTTGTTAGCAGATGCTAAGGAACCACACCAGAAATTCTTAATTAGAATTAGTGGTAGTAGGACCTAGACTCTGTATTGCTAACAAGCTCCCTATGTGATTCTTTTTCACACTAAAATTTGAGAGCTTCTGGTCTCCAGATTAAGTCAAACACTTCAGAATTGCTGATAAGCACCATCTGACTGGCTCTGGCTTATCTCCCTCCTTCCCCCCATTTTTCCACTCCCCCAACTACACTCTGCTTTCCAATCACACCAAATTTTTGCAGGTGTCCCTAATACCAAGCTTTCTTAAGTGTTGGAGACTTTGCATGTGTTTTGTCTTTTACCCAGATGCCCTTACTCTATATCATCTATCAAGTTGCTGAGTGTTTATGTGAATATGTGTGTTGCATACTTCGAGTCCTCAATAAACTGAAAATTTCTCCCAGGACAGTGCTAGCTACATAGTCATGGGATATCACCATTAAAAAAAATACTATTCCTAGTTCAGGATGTGTGCAAAACCAAGTGATGGCTGAGAAAAATGTAATGAATGTGAACTTAGCATGTATTTCGTGTGGAGGTCCTAGAATCCCTTCAGTAATTTCTCTGTGGCTCATGACTGATTATTTGGTTAACACTTCATATAAGCCTTTCAGCGGGCAATTTTACATTTGCTGGCATCTCTACCAATGAGCACACAATGGAAATGACATTCCAAAAAGCTATTTTGGTCACCTACTGTAAGCTCTAATCAGATAAATGTTAGAAGGAGTAATTAAATTGAAGTCTCTATATGGTCTGTTTAATGTAGGGAAGGGAGAGATGCACGTAGTCACGTCTACATGTTAGATGTTGAACTAAGCATTACCCTTCACAACAAATTTGTTTGTAAATTTATAATAATCCTTTTATAGACGAGAGAACTGTACTCACAGATACCCAAGAGATTTGGGAAAGTCACCCAGCTAATAGGTGACAAATCTGAAATTTGAATGTAGGTGTCTTTATATCGTTTCATCTATTATACCTATGTTGTCTGATTTTGGAGTACATATGTATGGAGATTTTTGTCTTTATAAGCAAAAGTCACTTCAGACATTTCTTTTTCTGTGAAGAGTAGAAACATTTTATTGCATTTTTCCAATAAAAGACAATGTTACCCACTGCATAAATTAGTTTGTTTCTCTCACTATCTGAGTTTTAGAAAACAACATTAAGGAAAATGTGTTTTTAAATCTTCCTAGTGATCCTTTAGGCCTTCAATAGCACAGAGAAGAGTAATACATCGCCTACTACTTAGTGGGGTTGTTATTTAATGCTAGTATCTATTTGTCAGATGGGTCCCCGGACCAATGGTGATACAAGGGGAAAACAAAATCTGGAGGTTAAAAGCAAGGATTTCCCTACACCCTTGCTTCCCCCTCCTTTCCACTACCCACTCTTTTCCCATGTCCCACTTCCAGGAAACTGGGACAGCTGGTTATCCATCTCATTTCCCTAACAGTTGCATGCTGACTCTGTCACCAAGCTGTGCATTTGCTAGAACAGTCGCTTTTCTTCATAAGACTGATGAAAAGAAAGCAGAAGTACTATGCATTGTTTTTCTTAAGGTTCATCATGCTGGGTGTGTGTGTGTGTGTGTGTGTGTGTGTGTATGTGTGTCCCCTAAGTCGGGGGAAACTATTAGGAGACAGCGAGATTTCTTTAATGAGCCTAGAGGTAATGCAAAATTCATGTGCTTTCACCTGCAGCTGGGTGAAGCCTGGTGCACAAACAGAAAAGGGGGTGGCAGGAAGGCTCTGTTATTTATGATTTTGTTGAAACAGGTACCCTGGCTGCTACTGGGCATCCTGACCCACTTGTTCATTTTTTAGGAAGAAGTAGATACTTTCAATGGGAGCGACTCAAGCATCAGATTTGCTCCTTGGAGCATTAATAAAAGGGCTCAGTTAGCTTCATCTCATTATTTTACTATGAGTATTGTCTTTGGCCTAGAGTCATGTATAGATAAAATGGTGCAAGGGCTTGTCCTAAGTGATTACTCAGAATTACAAATCATTTCACGTGTAACTGAATACTGCAGTCTAGCTGGCACCCTGCCCCTTGCTTCTCCCCCTCCCCTTTCTCTAATAGGAGCGCAAATCCAGCTTTGTCTGAAGAGGCAATTAATCTTATTCACTGAAAGCTGAATTTTAATTCAGCAGCATGTGGAGGACATATTTGCCTATCACACAGAATTAGTTTAACAGGGGATTTAGAAAAAAAATATTGGAGGTCTTGGCATTCTTGGACAGGGAAAATATCTCATAGACATTCCTTTATTAGCCATCTACATACTTGCATATAAGCTTTTTTGTAAAAATAACTCTATTAGGGTAAACTGGATTTATTTTGTAAGTGGCTGATTACATTTTGTTTTATGTTGAAAACACAAGATATGTGTGTTTTGGAGAAAAATGAACATAAGGTAAGAAAGATAAATTTTAGTTTTCTAGTGATTCTAAAAGGCTATTATTTTTAAGGGCACAGCTTAGAGATGATCAGAAAAATAAAGGGACACATAAAAATCCTAGACAGCCCACATATATCCAAATCAAATCATAGAGAAGGGTAAGTGTTCAGGTACAAAGTTGACAGGTCTACCAGTTCCACATTGCAGACTATCATATGAAATCTGTTAGGCAAATACTATGTTTCCCTAGTGTTTCTGCTGTGCTGTATTTTAACAATTTTCCCCGAGCAAGACCCCAGCGTTTTGTCTGAGGTTTGTTTCACATGTAGACAAAGTGTAAAAAAACAAAACAAAACAAAACAAAACAAAAAAAAACAAACAAAAAAGACACTTCCTGAAGCAGTTTCTTAGTTCAAGAGATTTGGACAAGAATTTGATTTAATGCGCGTCCATGCTTAGTTAGATATCAAATTCCCATAAGGTCAGAAAATACATTTCCTCCTGTTTCATGCTTGTATTGAACACAGCACTCCTCAAAGGCTACATTATAGTACAGGCAGATATCAAACCATGTAACTGTGTCCTTTCCAGTGACAGAGAGAATTTAATAAAAAACAAGAGTGCAGATGATCTTATGTGCCAAGTAATTATTAGTGCAGCATAAATCTTAAGAGTTACTCTAAGAGAGTTAAAAGGTGCTATTAGCTTTTCTGTGGCTCCTTCTCCAGTCATGATTGTCTAATACTCCTGGAATTAACCCTCAAACATGATTGCTTCTTTGCTTCTTCCAGAAATGCACGATTGAATACTTAATAATGAGATGAGGACACAGGGAACCATGGAATGTTTTTCAGAATTTCTCCCAACGTTCTGAGAGTCTTTTTACTGTTTATAGGTGCAGAATGTGAGTGGGGGGGTGTGTGGGGGAATCTATCAGATTAAATGTGCCTAATGGTCACCAAATGTCACGGCGTAACAGTTTAAGCACAGGGCTATAAAGTCACAAAGCTTTATTGCCTTGTCAAACCATTTGCCGTGCTAAATCTGGCAATTATTATTAAAGGAAACAATTTAAAAATTCAAGTTTTCATATTATTACCAAGAAAAAATCACTGTGTGTAGTGTCGGTGCCCTAAAGATACGTTTTTGGGGTCTCTGTGTAAACTTCACATTAACTATATAATATTTGCAATTTAAACTGCACAGAATTGGAATTTGGATATGTGAAAGCCCGGGAACACATATTTGCAAATACACACTTGCAAATGTCCCAAGATATGAGTGAGGCATTGAAATGTATGGCAGTGTTCACCCATTATTTATTTACTTAATTTTTGTAAGCTCCACCACTATATGAGGTGCCTGTGTGTATTTTGAGAGAAAATGGCTTTTGTGATTTGTTTGCCTATTTTATAGTCGGATGTTCAGTGCTGTTACCATTTGACCTGGAAAAAAAAATCAAAGGTAAGGGGAAACAGATGAAAAGGCAGAGCTTTCAATATTTTTTGTTGTTGTTGTTGCTTCTCAAAGCATGAGAAATGTTCTATCTCCATTCTTCTTCACACACATCACATTAAACACACACCATGTAGTGGAGATGCTGGATGATATTCAACCAGCCCCTCTCTCTCTCAGTTATTCAGGTTCATCAGTGTTGTCCTTTCTAGTACAAAAGTGAAGAAGCCCTTCATCAGTACCTGAATTTGCATGGAGGGCTAGTTTGTCCTAAGAATCCAGTTTTCCTTCAAAAGATGTGAGATTCTGCTCAGAATTCTTGATGAGGCCCCAAATAAATAGGTATATTTTCACGTAGAATTATTCTTCCCAAGTCTCTAATATTTCGTCTGAATTGTCCTGATCATTCCCAGAATCTGTCTATTGGTGGTCTGCTTGTCAAGGTAAAATTAATTGAGGTTTTTATGAACGCAAAATAAGGTCACCACAATCATGGCTATGCTCCAAGCACAATCTTATGAGGCAGGTCCTATTATATCCATTTAAAGCTGAGAAACAGAGGCCCTATTTTATGTATATTATATAATGGGTTCAATATAGAGGAGATATGATTTGAACAAAAACCTTTTGACTTCAGAGCCTATGCTTTAAACTACTTTGCTTTGCTATTTTGCCTTTTTATATGCTACAAAGAAAAACCATTTCCATGGTTTAAGAAATTAAAGTGACCAAAATGGAAAGCATAAAGGGAACTAAAGTCAGGAGAGGGATTTGTTTCCATGTCTTAAAATAAAAATCTCTAGATCTCATCTTTGTTATAGTAGATGTAGCAAAGTAAGTAGGCTTCCTGTCAAGCAGTCCTAGGAGTACCTTTTCAGGGCCTAATATTGGTATCAGCCTTTTGCAGAATCAAACCAGATTCCTGGGTTCACAGGTGTGGAGCAGGAAGTGCTTGTTAAATTTGTTTTGAGAAATGTTAGGATGTTTTAGGTTGCAATTAATTAGAAGACTACAGATATCCCAAACAGTATGTGTTGTTTTAGCTTTTTCGTGTGTCACATAATAAGAAGTTTGAAGGTCAGTATCTCAGGGTTGAATAATGCCGTATTTCAACTGCATCATCTAAGGTCTAAATTCTATTCCTTTTCCCGTTCTGCCATTCTCAACATGACAATTATTATTGTTGTTGGTCTTGAAAAGGCCACTCAGCTCCAGGTATCACATCTCCATATGCCAACACTAGAGACAGAAACTGCAACTGCTTTTATCTTGTGTATTTTTGCTAAATAAAAAAATCTTCCCTAGAAGTAATAGTCTCTAGAATATTTCTCCTCACATATCATATATTGTCATCCCAAACTTGATCACATGTTTATCCTGAGACCAACCACTGGTAAGGGGAATGGGAAAATGAGGCAAGGGCAGAGGAATTATTTTCCCTAGAAAAATTGCTTGAAAAATAATGATGAACTTAGACACATTAATGATGATTTACCAGAGTCTGGTTGGCTGGGTAGGCCCCATAACAAAACCACATCTCTGCTATCACGGTACTCACAGGGGATGAGCTCCACTTGGTGTCCCACACACCATCCCAGTGCTGTAGAAACAGGAAGAAACAAAGCACATGGGAGGCAGGAGCAGAGCCCCTTTCCTTTTCCAGTCTCCCTCCAGCACCCTCTACTAACAAAGATTAACCTCATGCCCACTGGCAAGGAAGAAATGTTCCAGGATCACAAGCAGGCAATGAAGAGTGGCTTCGGAGATGAAAGGCAATAAGTTGATAATTGGCACGGTTGGCTTGCCTGTCAAATCCTAACTCTTTAGTAAGAACCTTCTGAGATGCTGACAACATAAGCATCCAAGAAGGCTCTATGAAAAGAAAGCCTAACATACAAAAATTTAACCAGAGAATTTATTTTAGATGTTATGTTGCGGGTACTGAGAGCAATAGCAAATTTTTGAACTCAAAGAAATAGATTACAAGCCACTGTTATTTAGATACATTTAGATAGTTTTTATTTAGAAAAAAAAGAATATTAGATGAGAAAATGAGGCAAGGGCGGAGGAATTATTTTCCCTAGAAAAATTGCTTGAAAAATAAATTGGAGAAAGGAAAAGAGGGAATATCATCGCATTCCGGGTATTTCCTTTGAGAGTCTATATCCTAAGGAGTATCCCAACTCTTATTCCCTTGTAGTGCATCTGTGGAGATAGGAAGAGTGGACAATAAGCTAGGGTTTACCATCTATTCCTTCATTCATCTACTTAGCAAATATTTATCAGATGCTTTCATATGTCATGAGCTGTGTTGGGCATAGGAATGAGAGTGAGGAAAGAATAGCAGTAAACAAGTCATGAAAATGAATAAGATTCTACATAAACTTGTAGGTCTTTGTCCCGGACGAATCAGGAAGGCTCTCCCAATATCAGCGAACTGTAATGCACTAATATATATGACTTTTTTAGGAGATCCAACTGGATATAGAGGAAAGGGATTCATGTTGTCTGCTAACATTCCAGGGTCCATAACTGAATGTCATTATGGAGGAGCTGCCTAGAGGGGAAAGGCCCCCATCATTTTTACTTTCTACCCTTTCTTAGAAGATCTTCAATCCATAAAAGGATTGCAGAGACAGTTCCCTTTTTAGGTCCCTAGGATTGTTATCAGTCATATGGAAGCTCAATCATGGAAGGAAGGCAAATCCTGCCAGATTATCTAAGCAGAATCGTATTTCTATCTGAAAGAAGACTTAATGTTAAAAATATTTCTATGTAATAAACTTCTGACTTCTGATGAGGACTAATAAAGCTACTGTTTATCCAATCAATTCTCTGAACCATTTAAAAATATAAAACACCCAAATTTATATATCCAAATGAGTATTGAAAAAAAAATTTTTCGTAGGCCCTGAAGACTTCAGAGAAGTTCCCAGTTTTTTTTGAGTAATATCTGTATTGCTGGAATAAGTAGAATGCCTCCTTACAGGATTATTTTAAATACTCCTCTGTATAATTACTTAAAAAGTGATTGACTTGATTTACACTTTAGAATATCTCATATAAAATAATTCATTTCCCTCTATCAGTACCTGCTTAATGATCCAGTAGACAGTGGTTAGAATAAAACTTGGATGCTCAGCAATTTGAGGAAATCTGGAGAAATGCAAAATCTACCTTGCTGCCATTTGCAGTTTACAAAAATCGAAAGGAGAGTGCGAAGAGAGAACGGGAGAAAAATGGGGAGACGAGTAAAAGAGATGAAGACGAAGAAGCAGAAGCAGAAAAAAATGAATAGGAACATATGTTATTTTGGAAATCTTGACAGGTCCCTATAAAAGTTACAAAGATAACTACAGAAGAAAAGTCTAGATATCAATATGAAGAGATAAGATATCGATATGAATAGATAATACACTAGGCACCCTTGAGAACTGGAACTGCTCACAATAGGATTTAGAATGATATCGTACTCATTGGGAAATTGCATTGCTTCTACTTACTTCATAAAATATATGCCTTTGGGGATTCTGGTTAACACAGTTTGGTTGACGATTATGTTGTTTTAACATCCTGTGGTGAAAGCAATCTGGCAAACTTGCCACACTAAAGGACAGGTCCTAAGGGAAATTTACCAAAAGAAAGAAAGCTGTCTACTCTCTACTCATTTCTACCTGGTGGCTGTCTTAGTCTGGTTGGGCTGCTGTAACAAAATACCATGAACAGCGTGGCTTATAAACAAACACCAGAAATTCATTTCTCACAGTTATAGAGGCTGAGAACTCTAAGATCCAGGCACCAGCACAGTAAATGTCTAGTGAGAGTCCACGTTCTGGTTAATAAATGGTGCATCTCACTGTACTCTCACCTAACAGAAGAGACCAGGGGTCTGTCTCAGGCCTCTTTTATGAAGGCACTAGTCCATTCATGAGGGCTCTATCCTCACGGCCTAATTGCCTGCAAAGGCCCCACCTCCTACTACTATCACCTGGGGGATAGAATTCTAACATATAAAATTTAGTAGGGGGTGTTAGGTGGGTACAAATATTCAGACCATGACAGTGGTCCTATTGAGAACATGAGTGGAAACACTTCAAGAGCTTATCATGTGTTAATATCTGTTGAAATGCACTGAACATTCAACTAAATGATGCTTAATACTTATTATTAATTTTAAATATCATTATGGAGCTCTGATTACTAGGTTAGATATACTGAATGCAAAGATGAATAAGATATAAAACCTTCTTCCAAGGATCTTATATTGTGGTATGTCAAATAAATATTTAGGTTTCCATAAAAGGGGAAAAAAATCAAAAGCTATGTTTCTATGATTATTAGATAGTCAGTGGGTCTTGGAGATTATTCTTCTTTTAATTTAAAATTTTGACTATGGCTTATAACTTACCAATATGTGGTTTACTAATATGACTTACTAACTCAAGCCCATAGAATTTCTTGAGTTTTTTTGGCACTGGTTATAACATAGTCTCAACTTAGACTGGGGTAACAAGAAGTTGGGGGTGGATATGGGAAAGAGTCACAATGCAAAAGGGATTTTTTTTTTTTTTTGAGATGGAGTCTCACTCTGTCACCCAGGCTGGAGTGCAGTGGCACAATCTTGGCTCACTGCAACCTCAGCCTCCCAGGTTCAAGTGATTCTCCTACCTCAGCCTCCCGAGCAGCTGGGACTACAGGCATGTGCCACTGCACCCAGCTAATTTTTTGTATTTTTAGTAGAGACGGGGTTTCACCATGTTAGCCAGGATGGTCTCGATCTCCTGACCTCGTGATCCACCTGCCTCGGCCTCCCAAAGTGCTGGGATTACAGGCAGCCTAAGGGCTATTTTTTAAGCAATACAATTTGACATTTTTTTTTAGCCTTATCCATTAGGTACTGGTACTAAATCAGGAGTGTTAGTCATGCTAACCAGTGAATCATGAGACATTGGTGATAGGTATTTTGAAGGATTCTTGGGTGAAAATGTGCACCCAGATGATCTGAATTAGACCATGTAGCTAAGAATCCTATTGTCCAGGATGGTATCACTTACATTTTTCTTTGGCTCAGGTTATGAACTCATGAGAACTTTGATTCCTAGAAGCAGAGGGAAAAAACAAGCAACCCTTAAAAAGAATTAAAACAGTTATTGAAGATGACTTCTTTATAGCTCTTTGAGGTGGGAGAATGCATATTCACAAGTTGCTTGTAAATGCATTTTTAAACACGTTAGAAAATCTGACATAAATAGCAGATCCCTAGTAATGCATCTATTCAGCATTTTTGAACAATGGCATTTTCTTCAATATTAGTTTGGAATATCAAATACAAATGTTATAGGTATGGGGCATTAATTCTGAACCCTGAACATTGTATAGTTCTAGTGATGAGAAAAATTATTAACTATATTCAGAAGGGGGAGATCTATGTAAACAAATTTCAAATAATGCATAGAAAAACACAGAAGTGTTATCAACAATAGTTTAAAGAAAACAGTAAAATACAAAGCAGCTCCAAATAATCTGTCTCTGTTTTATTTTTTCTCTTTGCCTTTCTCCACTTCCTTAGAACAAGGTCCAGTGTGATTTAAACCCTGAGTACATTTCCTCTTGTTTTTGTAGGTTATAAACATATATTAATACAGCATGTTTAGCAAATATAGCTGATTTTGGTTAATTTTATAGTTCTACTTCTTAAGAAGATTGTATTTTGTGGTAATTTCTGGTCTTTAAGAATATTGATTGAAGATGAGTCTTTATGAGGAAATCAATATTTCTTTCATTCATATCTGTGGGATTCAAACATAGCATATACCTGTGGATGGTCTATAGTAATTATCTCATTAGTGTATATTGAATTAATTAAGTCATAATAAAAACAAACAAACAAAAAAAAGCTCAATCCAAATAAAGAATTGTCTACTTGATAAAGGAAATATAAGCTTTTATGTAAGTGGCTGTTCCTCAATTATGTAGATGAGTCCAAATCTGTTCTGTAACACAGGAACTAGACAATGTAAAAGCATGTTTCTTTTCTTTTGTATTTGACATTTTGAGTTAATTAGCCCCACCTGGCTGAATTATAGCTAAATGAAAGGGAATTCTGAAAATTTTCTGTTAGTTTCATGTTTGAAGTAAACACCCTGAACCTTTTAAAAATGTTATGATTTTCTCTTAAAAGCTCACTAATATAACTACAACTAATAAAAGCATAATGTATATTACTAGGTCTGAACTCTTGGCCATGGGTATCTGTGCATTTTAGAGATGGTGTCTGCAGAAGTGTCATAAATGACCATTTTATAGATAGATAATGTTCTTAATCCATAATTCTTTATTGCTGATGGTTATTGCATTAGATGATGACCCTTAGCTATTAAGAGTCAGTTTTTAATATCACAACCATTTAGAAAGGTTAATGGACTCGGTTTTGTGACTTAACCTTTGGATGCTGCAGGTTGAGAGGTTATATTTGTGCACTACACTGCCAGAAAGTATCTACTTATTTTCATTTATCTATGCACTTTGAGTAGTGTGGTTTTGTACAGTAACTGTTATTTACAAAGCAAAGGGAAAGAAACAGTGTGTCCACGTAACAAGTTTCTAGAGCAGTGAGAGTCTTCTAAAATATACGTTTCATATTTGGCTTCTATTATTTTTCATTTAGACATAAGAATTGAAATGTGAACAGATGTAACCTAAATCAGTTGAGGAATATTTATTATGGCTGCTTAAAAAAAATAAACCAAGATTATAATTCATAGTTTTCTTGGCTTGTTTGGAAAGTTCACATGCATTGTAATGAGACACTGGTCATTTAGGAAAGACACAAATCTCTTACAGATGATACCTGTCTGCACTCCAGAGTTTTCCAAGGAATAAAAATAGGGTCTATCTGGTTTCAGTTAATCCCATTTCAAAAATCTAATTAAGGTTCCATGGTGGCTATTTGTCATTTATTTGGCCACCCATTATCCATTATTCTTCCAAATATCACCTTATTCTCTTTTATTCCATTCATTCGTTTTGAATAGGCTTTAGGGGAGAAAAATTCCAGGCACTTCCCCTTTGTTATGGAAGCTAGAAGCTGAGTGTTTAAATACAATGACCCCCAGTGAATCATGACTTCTGTATCCATGCCTTTGTGGCTCCCCTGTACATCGACTCTGGGCTTGACTATGTGACTTGTTTTGGCTGACGGGACATAAGCAAACATGATGTGAGCAGAGGCTTGAAAAGAGCTTGCACATTGGGGGTACCCTCTGTTGCTGGCTGCTTTTAGAACCCAGCTAACCATGTGAAAATGCCTAGGCTACGAGGCATGATGGGAGACCTGTAACCCAGTGGCTTCCTTTCATATCTAATCATCAGACATGGGAATGAGGCCATCCAGCCCTGGTCAGTCCTCTGCTGATCTATTGGTCTCCATTTCCCGTTATCTAACCTCTCATTGACTCTCCCAGTTTCTTTGACAGTTTTTCGAGAAATAGCCTTTTACTAATTTAGGTAGAATTGGTCTCTAATGCAAGCAAGAACCCTAAATAATATAGATTCCTAAACTGAAAGTGCAAAGGAATTACTTAAGAATAACACAAACCACCATGAACATGCTTACACAAGGGGGAGGTCAAATCATGAGTGGATTATATGAAGATTGATTTAGTTTGGTTATCAAATATCCTTTGCCATGGAGTGATTGATGGAACCTGTTATGAGCCAGAGGGTGATATCAACTTAGCCACCACTGGGTAGGAATCTGAGTTTCCATCTCTCATCGATTTACATGTGTTTCATGGACCTCAATCTGGAAGTTACGCAAAGAGCAGTGTCCTCAGTTAAAGACTTTGTGTACTGTGCAGCATTCTCCGTTTACTTCTGTGTTCTCTTGTACTTTTTTTGTGTTCATTTTTTCCTCTCACCCCATGTTTCTACCTTCTGTGCCCCACAGTGTCATGAGATTCTGCTCCTGAAAATTGCACCATCCCGAGTGCCTCCCAACGTTGTCTCTAAGGTTTCCGAATGCTGTTGCTCTCTTCTCACACCTCTGAGCTCATCACCTGCTTTGTGCTATTGAAAATTTCCCCTAGGCCGGGCGCGGCGGCTCATGCCTATAATCCCAGCACTTTGGGAGGCCGAGGCGGGCGGACCACGAGGTCAGGAGTTCGAGACCAGCCTGGCCAATATGGTGAAACCCCATCTCTACTAATAATACAAAAAAGCCGGGCATGGTGGTGGGTGCCTGTAGTCCCAGGTACTTGGGAGACTGAGGCAGAAGAATCGCTTGAACCCGAGAGGCAGACGTTGCAGTGAGCCGAGATCACGCTACTGCACTCCAGCCTGGGTGACAGAGCGAGACTGCATCTAAAAAAAAAAAGAAAAAGAAAAAGAAAAGAAAATTTCCCCTAAGCGCCACACACCCTCCACTTTTTTCCTGATGGATTTGTCCTGGTGAAGGCTCTGTTTATTCTCCTTCCAGCAAGGGCAGGGGCTTCTTTTCAGGCAAAATACTAGCAAGACCACCCTTCACTTCAAAGTAGTTCCTGGTAACTTAGATTTAAAGAATCACCCAAATGAAACCAAAAGTCAGAGTTTGAGGTTATCAAAGTACCCAACCCCAGAGTCACAGTGTTTTTATTAGTATTAACTCATCACTGATACAACGTGCGATTTACCCTAAAAGATATTGTGCTTTTTATTTCAGCCATAGCTCTTTTCACAGACTGAACTGCACAATAATTATTGGTAAATGTTTCTGTTTTCACTACTTTAAGTTCAGAGGCCATATCTTATCACCGCACTCTTCAATTTTTTTTTTTTTTTTGTTTTTTTGAGACAGTCTTGCTCTGTCGCCCAGGCTGGAGTGCAGTGGCGCGACCTCGGCTCACTGCAAGCTCCACCTTCCGGGTTCACGCCATTCTCCTGACTCAGCCTCCTGAGTAGCTGGGACTACAGGCGCCCGCCACCACGCTCGGCTAATTTTTTGCATTTTTAGTAGAGACGGGGTTTCACCGTGTTAACCAGGATGGTCTCGATCTCCTGACCTTGTGATCCACCCGCCTCAGCCTTCCAAAGTGCTGGGATTACAGGCGTAAGCCACCGCGCCTGGCCACTGCTTCAATTCTTTAGTTATAACCTGGTGTTGCTGGGCTGCCAACCTGTGGCATGTGTGGGTGTATGTATTTCATAATGAGAAGATCGTGGCTCTCAAAGACATCTATTGCCACAAAGAGATAATTATGACACAGGGGATGTTCAATCAATGTTCATTGACTTGATGTTAAAGTAATTCTCCAAGATTGGAGAATTGCTCTTCATTCTAGAACAAAGAAACCTACAGTTTGTGATAGCATATAACCACTTCTGTAGTAAAAGAAAAAGAAAGATATTCCCTTTTGATAAACAGACTTTCAGTCACAAAAGATGAGGGGCCATGAGATGACATAGAAGAGGGATATGAAATCTAAAGTCCAAGAGAAAAAGGGGCCTTGGAGGTTAAGTAACATTTCCCTTTTTTTCCCCAGCATCACTCCACCAAAGCTATCACAATCTATTCCAAGACTGTAAATTTGGTATTTTGTACATTAGAAGGTACATTCAACTGACAATACTAGGAAATCCATTTTTACAACTTAACAATTTCTGTCAACATTTAAAAAATGTTTTCAGTATCCATTTCCTGGGAGACTCATAAAGTTGTCTTTCCCGAGTGTTCTTGGGTTTCTGCTGTTTGTTCATTCTTTAACTATTTTTTCCTTCCATTTCAAGGAAGACTGTTGGCCATTTTCTCACCCTCTTTGGCTTTGGCTGTGATGTTAGGTGATTCAATATAATTAGGTGAGATGTTTACAGGCCCTCAAAGACTAACGAAATGATAAATGTGGCAGTTCAAATAATGGCAATCATAGCAGGTCAAGCAAAAAAAAAAATATATCCTTTGGACTGGGACTGACTAACGTTATCAGAGTTTGGGAATGCATCACATTTTCTTTCTTTCTTGTTTTTGGCTTTCTTGCTTGCTTTTCTGTATTGCATGGGGATATTTATATTCTGTCTCACCTGTTACTGATTTTTTAAAATTTTCAGTGCATTCTGCTTACTATGAAATACTCACATATTACTGCAAAATGAATCCTTGTCTTTGAGATTATATTCATTCTAGACTTTCAAAAATATATCCATTTCTGATTACTCTTTTATAAACCAAGTCATCACAAATTTCTTTGAAATGCTTTTTTCTTCTGATTTTAAAAGTAATATCAAATATTTATTGTAGAAAATTAGGAAACTACAGAAAAGCTCAAATAAGACAAAAATTTTTCTCATCAATTATTTATTTTCCTAGCGATAACACTGCTACCCTTTTGTTTTCTATCCTTCCAGTCTTTTTTTTAATGGCTAGATATATACATGTATATGACATTTATACAACTGGAATCATGCTTTTCTGAATAAATAATATGAAATGAAAATTTCTTGACAATGAAAATAAGGATTTACAACAATTCAAGTAGTAAGATTTCAAGAGTAATCCTTTATATAATTAAAACATGACAGAAATCCATGAAGTTTTGATAATGTGGATCTAAGAACAAACGCTCTTCAGGTATGAATAGCTCTCACAAATTTGATAGGTGGGAAATATAAAAAATGTAACTACAACATATATTAAAATAAGAAGAATTTCAGATGGCCCCATGAGGAATGTCCTACAATGAATTTTGATATTTGGTTATTTTCCAGGTGGCTTTTGGGCTGCTCTTTTCTCAATCCTCTTCTAGCATTCTGTCCATCACGAAACTCAGTTGTCACATATAACTGGCCAAAGTAAGCAGAAAAAAAAAAGCTCACATCATTTTTCTTTTATTTCTTTTTCCTTTTTTAAAAGCACAGTTTTATTCATTTTTCCCATCAACACTTGGAAATGTGGCTTCTGAAAGATAACGAGGCATGGTCCGTAGCATGACATAGCCTCTCTTTTTCTCCCCACTCACTGCTAACTCTTTTGTTTGTACAATATTCTTTTATTCTGAGCAATATAACATTTTAGTTCTCGTAATAAATGCCTTCATGTGAAGCAGTTCAGCTAAGAGAATGTTATTAGACTGTGCTCCCAGGCAGCACACCTCCTCACGATCAATACAAAGCTGGGCCTCAGCTCATTCCCTCTTTGCTTAAATTCCCTGCAAATGTGCAAGAGAAGCAGCAGTGGGTGTCATCAATCACAGGCCACTGTGACATATGCTGAAACCTGACCAGGGCCGAGATGTTTTAATAAGGCATCCATTAAAACCCTCAAATAAATTGCAATTTGAAAACAGAACATAATACCAGCCAAGTTTTCCTCATCCATCTTGTGGCATGTCATGTAATGTAATTGCGTTGTTAATTTATCCAAGAACTTTCTCTACAGTGTTTCGTTGGCACTGCTTAATTTCCCTGTAGACTATTTGTGTGTGTGTGTTTATGTGTGTGTGTGTGTGTATGTGCATGTGTGAGAGAGGGGGGAAAAGAGAAAGAGTCTGTGTTTATTTCTGTATGTTTGTGTGTCCGTTTGTTCCTTGGAGGAAATAGTCATGTTCTGCTTAGCATGGCATTAGCCAGAGAGCTAGTCAGAAATTTGAAATGTTTGACATTTTATCAATGACCCCTGAGCATCTCAATGTTGCCTCACCAAGCCTGGCCTACAGCAGGACCACCTCCTCTCCCTGCTCAACTTGCCATTGGTTTATGCCTCTCCAGAGTGGGATCACTCAGAGTGCCTGTGGATCCCATCAATAAATATTGACAAAAGTGTTTAGGGGTCATTTAAGATCACCACATAATGACACTCAAAACAGGTCAGTACTGATTTTGGTTCCCTAGCTCTTGGGTCATATGTGAGAAGTTTTGACAAGGGTAAGAAAAGTAAGAAGTTATAAATCTATAGGAGAGAATGAAAAAGTATTTCTCTGGAATAATGTCAAAGTGATTAAATTGAAGAAAAAATATATATATTTAAAAGCTTTGTGGGAAGATACAGGCAGGCAAGGGCTCATATAGATTTTTTTGTCTTCTAAGCATAAATCTAAAAATAACTAATACAATTCTTCATGTGGGGCTGCCTCAGCAGATTCTTCACCTTTATTTATTCTTCTGTGTTTTCTTGATCAATCTGTTCTCTTGTTTTCTATAGAAGAAGCCAATGGGAGGCAGAGGGTAAATCTACCCACACGTTCCATCTCTATCTAGGATGTCACAGTAACCATGATGCCAATCAAATATTGGTTTAAACCTGTCAAATGTATTTTCTAGGTCTACTCTTTTGAAGTAATAGTCTGTTGAACTAATGGTAGAGGAGAGAAGACAGCATGACAAAAGAGAAAAATTTACCATAAATCTATTTTCGTTGCTACTATTTTATTAATTAAGAGCAGAAATTGTTATTTGGGATCTAGCAAAAAGACAATTAAATGCAAAGTGTACTAGTCAATAAATTAACAGCTACTCTCTCGGTAGGTCCTTATATCTAAAATATGTTATAAGTTGGCTGGAAGAACTTGGTGACATTCTAATGTGCCACCTGCATACAAACCATTCTTGTCTAAGGCTCCCACTTAACTCTATGCAAACTATTAGAGGATCACGGAGTATAAAAGGTGCCAGGGAAAGCCAAATTAGTTTCTGCTTTCTGCTAATGGATGACCTTTGTGATTTGGATCAGGTGCTGAAATTCACTTAGTCGGAAAGGCAGGAGAGTGGGGGAAACTTCTAAAATAATTTTCTCTCCCTACAGAGAAGACGCCTGGCTACCACCTGCCCAATAAATGTCAATTGGGTTACTTTTAAAAAAATAAAGAGCCTGATTCAGAAGTATTAGAAGCTGGGTTGCGAGGTGCAATGGAGAAGGAGTGAATTCACTTAAGAATATAAAGCCAAAAAAGACAAAACTAAAAACCATTGAAAATTAGATATAAGAATGGTTAGTGCTTTCCTAGGAGAGTTTTGTTAACACCTCTCTATTCTACATAGACTCTTGAAGATTTATTGAAATTTGAGCTGACTTAGGCTTAGTAGAAATTATGTTTGATTTCTTATCATTGAAAATATTTTGAGGTTTAGCTGAAATTTGTTTGGAATTGGGAGTGTAATACCCCAAGCAACATTCAAGGGATCAGAACCAACAGGAACTGGAATATACAAAAACACTGTTTCTCTAGCTCCACGTGAGCCTGAGTTGCCAGCTTTCACATGTTTCTAATGTTAGCTCAAGCTTTCTGGCAGTCCCATTGTGAGCTCCATCTCCCAAGCATTCTCAGCTATTTTGGCATTTTTATGTTGGCCTTGCTTCTTTTTATTTCCTTGTCCAGAAATATAGTTATTTAAAAAACAGTATAATTATTATTGGATGTGTGTGTTTTTTTAAGTTTCAGCTTGATATGAATTCTTTCTTGCATTGATATTTAGCTACTATCCTTGAAATGCATAGAAGGAATAGGACATTAAAGACAGAGGACATGGACCTTTAATTCCTCTTGTGTATTGCAAGGGCAAGAATGAAATGTCAGTTCCCAAGGTGATTATATAGTGAATGTTGGCAAGAATGAAATAATTGTGTCCTACCCAGGGTGTGAGAAATGTATACATGGGGAGATAAAATTGTAAGGGGACAGACAATATAGGGTGAGCACATGTAGAGCACAAAAGAATTCAATTGGGTGGATGACACAGGTCTTCGGCCTTTGTGGAAATCAATGAACTGCTGTTTCTGTGTCTTTCTCAAAGCACAGGGACGTTGAAAGGATAAAGGCTTGACTCTCTGATCCACTGAGGCTTGCTCAAGTTAACCCTAGGATATTTTTAAGAAAGTTGATTTGTTTTCCTTTTGATTTCCTTTTTCTCTCAGCTTACTTGAGCTGATTTACAATTCCTGCATCTATTGCTGCCTTTAGCTATGTGCACCATTATTCTGCCACCCTTTTTGTAATTAAATTCTGCTTGAATTGCTTATAGGCCTAACCTCCCTCCTTAACTTCAATCTGTGATCTCCTGTTTCTAAGTTAGTAAAATTGTATCAGGCACACCATGAATAACCTTTCCTGGATGCTAAAATACCTGGGTCTTAATTCAATTTGAGTTTCATCTTTGTACAAAATTCCCTGCAAACTTGCATGTGAATTTAAAGCCTGATCCATAAAAATCTTCTAGCAATATGATTCTCATTTCAGAAGCCTGGCGAGATGAAGCCATGTGTTATGTTATAAACACCCCAACAAAAGAACTGTGATCTTACCATGTTATTTTTTTTTCCCAACGTAGTTTTGTAAATGTTGTTGATTCTGCCTCACCATTTGGAGTCTCTTGCATGTGTTACTCTTCCAAATTCCGGGGTTTAAACTTCCCTAGAGCCTCATAAGTTCTGGGTTTCTTAAAGAAATAGGTTACCCTCACCCCTACCCGACACTCTCCCCACTCTTCCAAAAACAATCCCCATACAAAGGTGCCAATAAACTAACTCAGCCACATACAATGATATTGTCAAGAAAATCTCAGGAGAAAACCATTTAAATTTCATTGCATAAATCTGAGCTCTTGGCCAAACTTCCCCTAACAAGTGGAGAGCACAAGTCTCATGCTAATTCTCCACCAAACCTCCAGTTTTATGAAAGCTACATTTTATCTCTTTGGTTATTTGCAGTCACTCGAGAGTTGGAAAAGGAATATTAGCACTACTCACATTTTATTGTGAAAGTCACAGTACTTGGTTGACCCCCTTTTCAGGCCCTATTGAATTTCCTATACAAAGGAAATGAAAATGTTTTATATTTAATACAGCAGCACATAACGAGAGGCTTAGTTATTACACAGAGAGCTACAATTTTCTGCTTTTGTTTCAGCTATTGCTGTAGAGCTGAAATTTCCAAGCACATTTTTTATGATTTGTTTATTGCTGGCTTTAGAGATGACAGTGAGAGGGAATGCCACCTTTATGCTACCTACTCTACAGAAAGAGGCTTTCTGTTTCTTCTTATTTATCCTGCAAAAGCGTGGTCCAGCTTTTTACTGATGTCTCAGTTTCTTGCAGACAAATTTTAAAAATCCTAAAGAAAAAAGTAACCCAGTGGAAATCATCGAGTGAACATACAGCTGTTTCCTGAATTTACTCTCAGGTCCTCTGATATTACAATTGTCAAAGAGAGCTCTGGGCTCTTAGCATGTGCCGGTCATTGGGGCTAAATACATTACCTTTATTATTTAATCACTACAACAATGACAGTTAAATAACACCTAGCTATTCTTGTTATTGTTATTATTACCCTGTTTCTATAGATGGGAAAACTGAGGCTTAGAGAGATTCTCTAATTTGCCCAATGTTCCCTAGCTAATAAACAGGTGATCCAACTTAGATTAGAACCAAATTCTGTCTGATTCTGGAACCTACTCCTCCACCTTTTTTTGACAATAATAGTCATTACCACAATATTCTGTGTTAATTATTTTTCAATGTACTTTTTTGCTTCTTCTTTATTCTAAATTTAAATTTATTTTCTTTTTAAAAGTAGCGTAACAAACGCATATATACCCTTCAGCTAGATTCATCAGTTTTGTTGTTTTCCTTTCTGTTTCTCTACACACACACATACACATACACATGTTCATATATATATACGAGATGAATAGATATGTATTCATCTATGTGTGTCTGTATGTGTATTTATTTTTCAAATTATTTTTGCTAAGCCATCTAAAAGTAAGTTATAGCCATTATAATGATATACCCCTAAAAATAAGAGGATTCTCACATTTAACCACAATCCATTGCCATACCATATCATAAAAATAAGCATTCATTCATGTGGTCATCTAAGATACAGTCCATATGCAGATTTCCCAGGTGGCTCCCAAAGTTATGTTTATAAGTTTTATTAATTTATTTTTGATTCAGGATCCGTCCAGGAAAGAGTCTGCCCACTTGACTCCTCTACCCGTAGCCTCTCCAGAATACTGGATGTAAAGGGAGATCTTCACAGGTTAAAAGAATTAAGTAAAAACCTTGTGCCTATGTGAAGGTATTATATTGATTTACATAACACTGTAGAAGGTCTATACATGCTAAACCTCTTTTCGTTGTGACATTCTTGGAGCCTGTTATTCTTTTACTTCAGCTATCTAAAGAATGGAATCGTGGAATAGTTCTGTGATTTTCTAAGCCATTCTACAGTTACTTAGCCTTGGAATTAGTAATGGCTATTGCCTTCAGCCTGATTCTATCTTCCTGTTGCTGAAGTGAGTCTAAACCGGCCTCAGCAAATAGGTTCTTGAACAGGTAACTCCTGACACTCTAGAATTCAAAAAGCCATTTCTGAGGGAGGGAGAAGAAAAGGGGGGAGAAACAGGAATAAGAAGCCAGAAACAGCAAAGAACTGGAGAGAGGATGTGAGGGCGAAGAGAAAGAAGCGTTAGAATCTGCTTAAATTTAGAATCACAACAACATAGTAACAGCGGCCAGAATATATTGGGTGTGTAGCATGCCTTATTAAATAATGAGGGTTTTAAATGTATTTTTTTCTGTTAATTCTTACAACAGTTTTCCAAAATAGGTAAATATTACCCCCTCTCCATTTTATAAAAGAATTATTGAGTCTTACACAGGATAAGTATCCTGTCCATGGTCACCCTGCAGCTGTGCTCAAACCCAAGCTATAGGAGGGAGGAAAGGAGTAGAGCTAAGGATGGTGAGTGGCCATCCTCTGCTCCTAGTGTGCCCCTTTCTTCCCACAAGTTATTAGTCACTATGCCAGTGGTCAAGGATCTTCTTTTTTCTCCATGTTCACTACCACTGCTTTAGTTTAAGCCAACTCCCTCTCTAAGCGAGATGCCTGCAATATCTTTTCACAGATCTTTCTGCCACCAGCCTCTCCCTCTTCCAGTCTCTGCACAGTGGTCTTTCTAAACATGCCCCACCCCCTTGTTTGAAATACTTGGATGACTGTCTGTTACTTAGACCACTGCTTCTTAACCCTGCCTGCCCATGAAAAACACCTGGAGAGCTTTACAAAACACAGGTGGCCAGGCCCCACCTCAGAGATTCTATTCCCTTGTTCTGATGGAATAGGGTGGTCAGAAAAAAAATACAGGATGTCCAGTTAAATTTGAATTTCAAAGAAATGATAAATGCTTTGTATTGTAAGTATGTCCCAAATATTGCACTGGGCATACTTGACTAAAATAATCATTTATCTAAAATTCAAATTAAACTGTGTGTCCTATATTTGCATTTGCAAAATCTGTCTATGTGTTGGTATGTGTTGCAGGGAGATGATCATGAGTATTTTCTAAATCTCCCCAGGTAACTCATGTGTACATCTAGAGTTGAAACCACTGATTGTAGGAAAAATGATAAATGACATAGACTCTAAACTCCTTATCATGGCATAAAAGGACCTTCAGAGTTTGGCCTCTGCCCCCTTTTCAATCTCACCTTCTCTTTCTCTCCACACCCTAAACTACCTGCTATGCATTTTACACTTTCTTATGTCCTTGTCTTTGCATATGCTTTCTCCCAAGCCTGGGATCTCCTTTCTGGTCTGTTGGATGAACTGCCACTCATCCTTTAAGACCCAGATACATTGGCTATCTGCTTTTTCTAGCAATTTATTAGGCCCTTTACATTAAATATTTCAAATTCTTGTTATTAAGGTGTAATCACTTGCTAATTTGTTAATTCAAATTAATAACAACTAAGTTTGTTTTAGCTGTATTAGAATAGAAACTTTCCAACAAATGTCAAACACAAATTTTGAACTAATCAATATGCATTACATTTTTAACTTCAGCATGTATTAAAATCTTAATATATATTGAATACAACATATACTAAAATTGATTTTTATATTTTTGCCACTATTTTTTTCTCTTCCTCTTACCCATGAACCAGTTGAACAAAACAAAAGAAAGCAGAACAAAATAGCTAAGACAAACACTTGCCTCCATGACTTTAGCGTCTAAACAGATGTTTATATTTTTAATCTCTCAGCTACAACTTTCTACACAACAGTTTTTCTCAATCATATTTCAGATGCATTTTGTATTAATTTATGTGAAGCTCTGTTAAATCTAATTAAAATGTTGCCATATTTTGTATTATGCATTTTGATATAATTTCTTTATATCTAGGCCAGGCATGGTGGCTCATGCCTGTAATCCCAGCAACTCGGGAGACCGAGGCAGGAGGATCACTTGAGGCTAGGAGTTTGAATCCAGCCTGGGCAATATAGCAAGACCCTGTCTCTATGAAAAAATAAATAAATAAATAAATAAATAATTTCTTCATTTCTAACAATGTTAACATGTCTTATTGTAAAAGTCCATTAATTTGGAGTCTATGGATGGTTGTAGGTTATGATTTGGTTGGAGAGTATGTTGAGGCTACTTTTCATTCTCAGTGTTTGTCTTAGTTTGTTTCAGGTGCTCTAACAAAATACCATAAACTGAATGACTTATAAGCAACAGAAGTTTATTTCTTACAGTTCTACAGGCTAGGAAGCCCAAGATCAAGGCACCAGTGTTAGAGGCGTTCAAACCAGAGTGACTCCATCTTGAGTGAGGGCTAGGAAAATGAGGCTGGGACTTGCTAGGCTGCACTCCCAGAAAGGTATTCCTAGCCTCTAGATGTTTACAGTTAAGGAAACAGATTGATAATGTTTACGAAACAGACCCAGACTTGGGAATGTCCTGATATCCCAATATCTTCAGAACAAAGGCATTCCTAATTTTGCTTTAAAGGTAATAATAATGATTCTTGCCAAATATAGTAATTAAGAAAATTAATCCTTTATTACAAACCCTTGGAGCAGAGCACATCACTTCATGATCTTTTTTTATCCTGAATATAAACAAGTATTGTACCTAGGGTGGGCACATTCTTCCTCGTACTTTCAGGATTACCCTGCTCTGTCTGTGGAGTAGCTGTGCCTTCACCACTTTACTTTCTTAATAAACTTGCTTTTGCTTTGCACTGCGGACTCGTCCTGAATTCTTTCTTGTGCGTGATCCAATAACTTTCTCTTGGGGTCTAGATTGGGACCCCTTTCCTGTAACACTTGCAGATTCCATGTTTGGTGAGGGTTCAATCTCTGCTTCATAAATGGCACTTTCTAGTTGAGTTGTGGTGGAAGGGTAACAAGCTTCTTAGGGCCTCTTTTATAAGGACACTAATTCCAATCATGAGGGCTATGCCTTCATGACCTAATCACCTCCCAAATTCTCCACCTCTTAATATTGTAGTATTAGGGATTAGGTTTTAACATAAGAATATGAAGTGGTGGAGGACACAAACAAACCATAATAATGTTCATTTTTATCAATGACCTCTTCTGCATTTGGAAACAGAATGAGAAAGAGAGAAATGTCTCTGCTATTCATAATCCCTAGGTCAAAATCTGTAAGAGTTCCAGTTGAGGAATGAGAAAAATGTCTCCTAAGGTAGAAGGGAGGTCAGGTGGTCAAGGTCACCCCAAATGTGTTGTTGATGTTTGTATTTTCCATTTTGAAGGTAGATAGAATGCTCGGCACAAGATGGCAACTTTTCCTAGTTGAGCTCTAGGCTTTAGAGAAGCTGCTGATAAAAATTATTGGTTTTGATCAATGTTTTGTGAACTGACCTATGACCTCATGACATTTGTTATCACTTTACAAAGCAACCCCAAGTTTACAATGTGCCCCAAAGTTTTGTCTGTATAGGCAAAACTTTGTATTCCACTTTCTTGTAGCACCGGGAATAACTTTCTGCTTCATTAAGCTTTTCCCCTGTCCTGTTTCTCTTTATCATCTGGTAGCGGATGCATGGCCACTCTTAGGCAGTGTCAGGTTTCTCCTGTTCTATGTTAAGTCTTTTTAAACTGCAACTGTTGGTTTAAATGCCTGCTTCCCCACTAGGTTGTGACCTCCCTAAAGACAGAAATTCTCCTATTTACCTTATCCCAGTGCCAAGTACTGTGCTTGCCACAAACTGGGTTTTCAGTATGTTAATTTGTTCAAAATTATTTTTTGACATTTCCTGGAAAGGTTCTATTTTCATGCAGCCAACAAAGCTAGCTGTTATGAACTTGAATGAACAGATTAACAAATGATTACACCTTAATCACTAACATTTGAGATATTCAATGTAAAGGGCTTAATAAATTGCTTAGCAAAAAGTAGACAGCCAAGGCATATAATTTTTAGCAGGAATAATTAGAACAGTAGGCCTGCAGCCAGGCACAGTGGCTCATGCCTGTAATCCTGGAACTTTGGGAGGCTGAGGCTGGCAGATTGCCTGAGCACAGGAGTTCAAGACCAGCCTGGGGAACACGGTGAAACCCTGTCTCTACTAAAATACAAAAAATTAGCTGGGGGTGGCAGCATGTGCCTGTATTCCCAGCTACTTGGGAGGCTGAGGCAGGAGAATTGCTTGAACCCAGG
Source organism: Pongo pygmaeus (assembly GCF_028885625.2). Taxonomy (NCBI): domain Eukaryota; kingdom Metazoa; phylum Chordata; class Mammalia; order Primates; family Hominidae; genus Pongo; species Pongo pygmaeus. Next base: position 41,105,050 of record NC_072389.2, read on the forward strand.
AGGTGGAGGTTGCAGAGAGCTGAGATCGCACCACTGCACTCCAGCCAGGGTGACAGAGCGAGACTCCATCTCCAAAAAAAAGGTACAGTAGGCCTGCATGCCAAACCCTGCAGGAGTATGCAGTAGAGAGAACCATACAATTCACTTTGCCTTGGGAAGTGAGATTTGTGTCTTAAAGGTTGAGTGGCAGGTAGTTCATCCAACAAACCCGAAAGGAAATCCCAGGCTTGGGAGACAGCATGTACAAAGACATATATGTAAGAAGGTGTAAAGCTTTCAGGAGGGTTAGTATAGGGTGTGGAGAGAGAGAGAAGGTGAGATTGAAAAGGAAGGAGAGGCCAAACTCTGAAGGTCCTTCTATGCTGATAAGAAGTTTAGATATTATCTTATTTATAATTTTTTCCTATAAGCCAGAGGTTGTAAGCCTGGATGCACATGTGACTTACTTGTCTTTGTTCAGTAAATGATTACACACAGATCTTTTTCTAGACCCAGAGAGTTTATTTTCATATGACTCATCTGCCTAACATCCTAGTTTCTTTAAAGATGAACTTGTTAGAATCATGATGATAAATGTCATTTCCATTTGCATAGTACTTCATACCTTTCAGAACAAATAGTTTTCAAGGAAAACATAAGTAATTTATTAAGTAATTTATTTTCATCCTCACAACAACTTTGTGAAATTGATAGGGAAGGTGTTACACTCACAAAGGAAAAATACAGAGAAGTTATCATCTTCTGATTCTATATAGCAATCAAGAGTACTAAAAAATGACCATCTCCTACCTCATTGCTCACTCGTATTACCTACTTAACATGGAATTATAATGCAAACAACATAAATAATATTTGATCATCTTAGCAGTAGGCCTAACAATTCCTTGAAGTGTGAAGCCCACATTTGTTGGAACATTTCCATGAGGAGCTCCTTGAAATGAGCATGAGACCCTTAAAGAGCATGCTAAAGACACAATAAGTAGCTTCTAAATAGTTTCAAAGAGTAATAGTAGGGTCCGATTTTGTCATAGCTTTGGTTTGAATGAATAAAAGACCTGCAGTTCGGGGACAGAATTTTGACCTTAATGAGTTTCTTTACTAGAGGACAAAGGCATTTGAGGTTGGAAATCATGATGTCCAGGAAGAGAAGAAAAAGAGCCAACAGAACTAGAACACATGGGAAGAAGAGACTGTTCCACCTCATGCCAAAAAGAGACAAAGAACAACAGCTATGCCTGAGGTTGATAGCTGTAGAATGTGTGATGCTAACTCTCTTGCATCTCCTTAAATCATCTTCACTTTCATATACTGCTCACTAATAATTGTGTGTGGAAGCAAAACAACGAGAATGGAAAGATATCTGGTATTTGTGTAACATGGCCTAGTCTTACCGATTAAGACAATTTACATATAGTATAAAGACTATAGACATTGAAACCAGGCAAACATACTAGCTGTGTAACAGAGAACACTTCTGTTTCCTAAAATAGGATGATAATACCTATCACATGGAATCCTTTCAAGGTTTAAAGTAGTAATAAAATATCTATACATCCTAGACTGAGATTGGGACTCTGTAACACACAATTGCTGTGTGTTGCTGTATGTTAGCACACAATAAACTGTGGATATGATTATTCATGCAGTTAAGCTCATCCGCATTTATGGATCATAGAAACTCACAGATAGATGTCAAGAGTCCCTTGGACCTAGAAGCCACAGAACATAATGATCCTTAAACAAAATGAAGCAGTCTGGGTCCGGTAAGCCCTTTTCATGCCATTATCTCCTTCTACCTCCTTCAATCTTTATACTTGTCCCACTCTCATGTTTTCAGACAAGGATCAAAATCTCATTCACACTTGTAAAGTACAGGTGTAAGGTGCAAAGTTATAAGGATACATGATTCAAAGACTTTTTCCCCAGGGATTGAAAAAGCACTTTTATAGGTGATAAAAGTAAAATGAATCTTTAGTAGTAGAATTTCAGGCATCAAAAGCTGGGGCAGTGGGGTTTACAGAGAAGCTCCTCAAGCCCTTAAAATCATATCAAGTAGGTAGTCCCTTTTCCTACCTAAGCATGAGATATGCACTAGTTCCATTGCAAAAATCACATGCAGAGGGACTTAGAGTCCTATAATCTAGCAGTCTTCACATGGGGTACATGTACTTGGGCTGTATGCCATTCTAAGGTCTTTGTGGCAGCAATAGTTGTAAGGAAATCAATTTGCTGGTTTCCAACATCCACATGAACTTTTGTCTGGTAACAGGCCTGTGGTTGAGAAACAATGCTCGTTCTCCTCTTCTGCCTCCTCTTTAATAATTGTCCTTCTTCTCCTGCTTTTCAAAAGAAAGTTTTCCCATTCACTCATCTGGTCCTATGGTATAAAACGCTCCAGCATGCCAAAAGAAGGAATAATGTTTAATATTGTTATCTGTTACACCACTTGTAATCAAAGCACCATAAATTTTAAGGTCATTCTCTTTCTTAAGCATATGTCTGTTAAGAAGGAAGAATGGGATTCTTACAAGAATCTTGCCCTTTACCTCTGCCAAATATTGTCAAGCAATGAATGGTTCCCACTGGGGAGCCCCTTGAAAGCAAAGCAAAGAGAGAGTGTGCAGAAATAGGAAGGGTCAGGTAGCCTAATTTCTTCAAGGTGACAAATTTAAGGCAAATCTCCATGCCTGATCTATCTTTATAACTAGCTACCTACTTACTGCTGACTTATCTACATAAGTATCATACATAAGTTCTAAGATACATAAGTATCTTAGAACTAGAACTCATAAGTAAGATGCGGTCACAGGGATATGTAATAACATATTTGTGAACTGAAAAATAACATCAGACTTTTTTTAATATCAAAAATTTAGTTTGATTTGATTGATTGGTTTTAGACAATAAGAACCGACATTACCTTGTAGGTTAAATGGTGAATATTTTCCCAAAATGGAATGAACTGAAATTTCAGCTCCAAGTTTTGACAAAACGTATTCAAAGTATGTGATAAGATGAAAGGATTTTTATTTTAAAATATATTCACAGGTGTATTGAAACTAACAATATTTTTATTTCTCCAACCTTCTTTTGAGTGAATCAGGGCTAAATAAAATGCTTCAAAATGAATGAGCAGCAAGAACAATGAATGGCTATCTGATAGGTCTTGGTAAAGCCTACTTGGTATACTTCCCAGAAATCGAGGCAGTGAATGACTGTAATGACTGGGTGACAAAGACTTGCAAGACAGCTTGTATATATTTCTTTTCTTTCGGTAAAACTGAAGGAGTATCTATTCAAGTTGTTAGATGTAGAGCACTAAAAATAATTTTTGATGATATATTAGGATGTGATATTTTGGCATATAGCTCACAGGACTACCAAGAATTGAGATGGTATGCTGTTAGGAAACCTTAATTCCCATCTCTATTTGTGTGAACAAAATTTTTCAGTTCTAATAACGATAAATGAGAAAATAAATGTAATTGATATGGAACTGTTTAATTCCGGCAATAAAGGTCATCTGTAAAGACACAAATCAATTAAAAATGAAGCCAGACACATCCATGTCATTAAGAAATACATGTCCAATGAAATAATGAAATTTACTGTACATACTTTTTGTTATTGAGGTTAAGAACTTATTTCTGCTGTTTTCATAATTTGTTTACCAATAAAATTAATAATGGTAACCAAATCCAAAATATTTTTACTGTAGAGCCTAATACCAAATAAAAATATATAAGATTTTAATTTACAAACATTGTTACTACAGAGAAGTAACATGGTAGTCAATAAAAGACGTTTAAGGATACTAACATATGTATTAAAACAAAATTTAGTAGAAAAATTGGAATAAACATACAATATGAGGATAAAAGGGAAAGCTGTAACAGTCTCAATTGTTGAAGATAATCTCTTTTATGTGTTTTTCAAGTACATTGTGCTAAATTGAAATCCCAATAATATTTAGAAAATCTGTTTTCAAATGTCAATAGTCACAGCAAGTCTGAAATTATATAATTTAACTCACTAAGGAACATTTTATCTAACTTAAAAGTAGATTTTCATAATTATTTCAGGGATTAGGAGAACAAAAAGTTTGAACATTTAAATACTGTAATGGGGAATAAAGAGTTGTGAAGCTTTGAATCATCTTCGTCTGTCCAATAAGTGAGGTTTTGTAGCTTTGGTCAGCTCTGCACCTAACTGTGCTTGTAAAAGCATCTGCCACGCACCTCCTGCTATGAGAATGTACAATAAAAATGCACCTGGATATATATACTAGCACATTCTAAAAGGCACTGAAGTTGGACTAAAACCAAAATGCTTCCTGATGCAATTATTTTACATTAAGATACAAATATTCCCACATTAAGATACAAATATTCCTAACATAGAAGCTCAGTTCCCAAATGCTCATTGTTTAGAAAAAAAAAAATACACGTTGAGCTCTAATAAAAATGCTTCCCTCCCTAGTTCTTCTATCATTCTTTTCCAGCAGAATCCAATGAACATGATTAATATAAAATTTAGTGGGGATTTGGCCACAGTCCAAATATACACTAACCAGGGGGAACCAGGGACATGATACTGTGCTGACTCCACAGAAATCCCCTTTGCTCCTATTAAGAAGAGTTGAATAAGGAGTTAAAGATGAGCAGCTAAATTTTTTCCAGATGTGTTAGGAAATAGCATGTTCATGAATACAAATACACCTGGAAGTGGTCACCTATAAATGTCTTAAAGACTACATTCATGTGCAGCCTTGACTAAAGGCAGACTAATGAACCAGATGACTATGATTGTTGGCATTCTTCAAAAGTCATCATAGCCAACAGTTTGAGGCTTACAGTGTGCTAAGTGCTTTCCAAACACAGTTCTGAATGCATTCCGCACATTAACTAAGGCAAGCCTCACAACAAATCCATCCATTAGACTAACATCACCCCCATTTTACAGATGGAGAATCCAAGGCACAGAGGAGTTAAGTACTCTTCCAAAAGTCACTCAGCCATGAAGTGGCAGAGCTGGGGGTTGAATTCAGTCAGTTTGGTTCTAGGGCCTTGAACTTAACCCCCGCATTACATACACATTACTCTGTGGAAACTTTGCTGCTGTAGACAAAGAAATTTATACTTCTTAAAGGTGGGTTTTTAAAAATATGGCAAGGGCAGATGGAGGAGGGGGTTTGGGATAGTTTGGCCTTCTGCCTAGAATTAAACATTCGCTAATTTTCTTTTGCTCTCTCCTGTTTCTAAGTAAATTGCTCTACACACTTATTTTATTATCATTATTTCTATCTGACATGCTGTGCAAGAACATCATGATTTAAAATATCTTAATAACAACCCAAAGAAAGGGACTTAAAAGTAATGTTCAGAGAGAAAACAGATGGCCACCAAGTGCAAATTCTGAATTCTTATATTTTTATAAAAGGAGTAGATGTGGTTGGTAAAAGGTTATGCTAATAAGCAAAATGTTCTTGTATTGTTATGAGCTTATTATTTAAAAATCATTCTGAGATTTTTGAAGTGTTAAAATAGTAACCAAAGTAGATACTGGCAAACTAAACTCCAATTCTTCCTGAAGAAAATAATCTGATTTAAGCAGATTCTTGAGGATCAGTTTAAAACCCAAAGATTAAATATCAGGATCTACAGGATGGAACAAGTTCTATTCATTTAAAGTAGATGCTATTAGCTTATATGTGAAGATATCAACACACTGTGTAAACCTGGACCCCACACTGGAGCTATTTTTAAATCCTTAACTTCCTGGGGAAAAGCTCAGTAAATAGGGCCAGGAAACTTGAATCCAGGATCCAAACACTAAAGGCCTTTCTTGGACGCCTTTGAACTCTGTCTTGCAATATTCCCAAGTCTGTAACTGCTGGCTGGACTCTCAACTTCATAGAAGGTCATGTCCTAGTTCCAGCGCCCCACTGTCCTTTTCTTCACCCTTTTCTGAATGACAACTGTTTCCTTCCGTTTTGGCTGTGGACATAGTGGTTTGGGATTTTAAAAAAAAGATAAGCAATCTCTAAAATCCCCTACACAATTCTACCATCAGGATTTATTCCTATTCCTGGTCTGGCCTTGTTGGTGTTATCCTCCTAGTCCAGCTGTGATGATGTATTGTACTGGCTGCTTGCCACACGCAAAAGCCTACCTCGGGACATCCTGCTAGAGGCAAAAGGCCAATCTGGCCTGTTTCTCAGTAGTTAGATTGACAAGCTGATACCCCGAGGACAATGATAATAGTCTATGTGTATATATTTAGAAACACACATACTCTACACATGTGCTTATGTTGTGTGCATGTATATACATATACACACATGTCTGTACCATATATGCTGTCAGCTCCATCTGTGTGTGTGTGTATACATACATATACATGTGCTCAGATTCCAGATGTGCTATAAACTTCCTTTTTTAGTCTAATGTGAAATTCATCTGCCTGCAGCCTGCTTTCTGTCCCTCTCAGTCTAAAAAGATGTTGTTCAATCTTCCGTGTACTCTCAGCACTACTCTGCCCTTCTTTATTGCGTTGACATGTTTTCGCTTTGAGAATCCTTAAATTACTAACACACCTTCTAATATGCAAGTGGCAAGCATAGTAATGTTAAACATTATGCTTTGTGTTTCTTGGTTACCTATTCACACATCATTTTACTTTTATAAGCAAGTAGAGGAAATACCAATCCAAATAGATATCAACATAAACCTTAAACTTCCAGACCTTGAGGTTTAGCATGGATTTGCCTCTACTCTATAAATCACTGTCCTAGATTCTACTAAATCTAGCTAAGCAAGCTATATCAATATTTTGTCTGACAACACAGACACAGTTTGGAAACAAGTGAAGGAAAAAAAAGGTTACAAGTCCTGGAGATTCTTGGACGTTTCTCTAAATCTCCTATGCAATTAGAGAAAGCAAATTTGGATGGATTTTAACAGATTAAAAAGAGAATTGTAATGAAGCCAGGATTTCCTCTTGAAGAATTTTTATTCAAAAAGTGTCTGGGATAACTGTGCACTAAGACAGCAATGTGTGCTTTAAATAAAAAAAAAAAAAAATAGTTAAAGCAAAGGTTAGGGCCAGAAAATGGACTAACATCTAAAATAGATCTTTTTTGATAAAGAGGAGATTATTTAAAGGTATAAATAGGTACTGTAAATATTTTAAATATCAAAATAAGTCAATTAAATAACTTTAAACATATTATCTATTCCAAGAAATCTGTGCAGTCCAACATGTAGGCTTTCCTCTTTATTGTCTTATTTTAGTGCTTTAAATTTCCCAACTGTTTCTATTTGAGACTGTAATCTGATAATGAGTCCTTTTGTTCTGGATCTTTTCATGTAGAAAACATGTACAACAGAATTTTGGCTCCACTAAGGCACCATGTTTGAATCTCATCCATGTGCCATTTTTCATTTCAGTGACAAAATGATACATACAGGTTATTATGAATGGAATTTCATTCAAATAGCATTTAAGGTCATTGTGCACAAAATAGTCCTTAGTTTGAGATGGAGTCAGAATAAGAAATTCTATTTTAGCAAGAAAAACTGAAAGCAATTTGAGGACAATTAAAAATGAATGTACAAATAAGCCCCTATTTCTGAGCACAATAGAAGCACAAAATACAGGAATGATCAAAAGAGTGAGTTGGGGGAACTTGGAGAATGTGAGATTTTCGATTTAGGCATTATATCCTACTGATCTCCATTCTTTGCTATGGTAATTGTCTGTAAAATAGGAAGGCCTCTCATTTAATTTTATACAGTGAACTAAAATTCATACTTCCAATGCCAATTCAGATGTTATCTTCTCTGAAATGCCTTTCTGACCCTCCAGTGGAGAAAATCATTCGCTCCTTGGTGCTGTTTCTGTGCTTGATGCATGCACCCATGTTTGCACTAATGGTTAGTCGTCATTTTGCTGCTGTTGTTTTACTCCTCTTAACTGTGAACACTTTGAGGGTAGAAACTATTTGAGTACAGAGCCCTGTACTGTGTCTTACTCAGAATAAATGTTTTATGACTTGGTGAGTGATGAATGGCTGGTTGATAGGTAACAATATTAAACAGAATGCTTGACACTAAAAGTGAGAATACCATGTTAAGACATTTCTTATCAGCTCTTCCACTGTGGCTTCACTTAATTCCCCTTTCCCGTGAAGTGGCATTAGGAATAATTCTGAATAACACTTCTTTAAAAAGTTTCTTTTTCCCTCCAAGTGGAATTAAGAATAAGGAAGGATTCTGAGTGACATTTTTAATGTTTTTTAAAAAATACGTCACATAAGGCATTATTAAATAATTGAAAGGATTTCATCCTCTTGAAAGTAAATTTCTGCTGTGAAATAAGGACCCACCTGGGAATGTTAATGGCCAGGTGAGAACTCTCCAGGATCTGCTGAATAGAGAACTTTGATAAGTTGAATAGGTGCTGTGAAATCTAAACTATATCAGTAATGTTTAGAATATATCAAGTCTGAAATATATCAAGTTTTCCCTAACCCAAATTAATAGTTTATTCATGACATCTGCCATAGCCAAAAACTTCTAGCTGATCTCTAATCAAAACTGGCCCCCCACCAAAAAAAATCACTAATTTGGGGTCTGATTTTTGAAGTGGTATATAGAGCTTTAACAGGGTTAAATAACCTGATTTTGACTTTTTTTTTCATAAGAGACTAAAGGTTTTGAGAGTATTTACAATATCCATGTATATATATTTAAAATACAGTTTATAAAATATTCTTCTCCAATACCCTTATATATTTGCTGCAATTTGGAAAAATATTGTGAGCATTTTACTTGTGGTATTCTGGAATTTCACTGCTATTGCAATTGCCACTGATCAAAACAAATATTTCACTTCCATTTATCAAAGAACTGCATTTCACCCAATGTTGTACAGGAGTTAGCTGAAAATTTAATTAGACACTAAGTCTTCCTTCCAACAAAACACTCCATTATAGGACATTTGATCTTCTGCTATGGTTGGTCATCTTACAGCTACAAGAAATTAATCTGTGATGGAATATTTTGAAATTGTTTCCAAATAGAAAAAAAAAAATAAAAAAAATTGGGGAATCAACTTTATTAGGTTCTCAACACTGCCTGCCAGCTCAATCTTCTTTTTTCTTTACAACCATCTCAAGTTTCCACTACTTTCTTCAAGCCTATACTCCACAACCTCTTTGCAAAAAATATGTGAAAAAATTCCGCCAAATTTACAGACGTCCTGTTCCTTTCACCTCTTTTAACTTGATGTAAGAAGCCTGCATTCTCTTACTCAAGGCACAGATGGCTAACTACCCTGCAGGTTCCAAGCCTAGCCCTACCCTCCTCCTCAGTTCCCTCAAAGACTTCTATCAGAGTCCAGATTGGATTTATCTTCAGCTTCAACCTCTTCCCCATATTGATGTCTTCATGTCTTTCAAACTTTAAAAATCTACCTACTGCACAACCACTCCACTATCTTCACAGTTAACGTATTTGAAAGAATGGTGCCTATCACTGCTCCTACCTTACCACCTAATTTTTCCTGAAACACATTACGCTATGATTTCTCATACCAGTAATCAAAAAAAATCACTGCCTCGCCACCCGATAAATACAATGGAGACTTTTCGATTATCTTGTCTGATTGTAATTGAATTAGACACAATTAATCGCTCAGTTCTTCCTGAAGACTGTACTTCCATTGGCTTTTGTGGCCATGTTGCCACTTTTTCCCAGCTCTTCTCCCACATTTCCAGCTACTTCTCCATGTGTCTTGTGAACTACTTTTCTGCTTGCCTTTTATAGGCTGCTCCATCCATGTTTATTTCTTCTTCTCTTCTCTTCTCACTCTACAAGTCATTCTTCGATGAACGGATCCAGTTCAGTGGCTTAGTGAACCAGTTGATTCCACAAACATATTTGCTGAACATTCTGTATGTGTTAATGAACTCCATATATGCAACTTTATTCCTGACCTCTTTTCTGATCTCTAATCCATATTCATATCATAGTCAGCCTATTTCATAACACCATAAGAAGGACCCACAGGTACCTCAAGTTGGTGAGCTCTTGATAAACGTAGGCACAGAGTAAAGAACCAATGACTGACTAGTGAAAAATCGGTGAATTTCTCCTGAATCTGCCCAGAAATTTCAGAAACAAGTGCTTTTTCTGAAAACTCAGAATCAAAAGAGAATCCATACATCTGAAAAAGAGAAAGGCAAAGTATATATGTAAATGTTTAGTTGTGATTAAGCAAGCACTCAAATGAACACTTAATATGCGTATTCCATAGACTGTCAGTTCCCTGTGCCATCTCTTGCCAGTTAGGTGATCATGGATAAAGGTCTTCATGTATTTATCCAACAGTATTTGCTGAATGTTTATTATATGCCTGGCATTGTTTTAATGCTGGGGGACATATTATTGAACAAAATCAACACAATTCCCATTATCATATTCAACTTCAGTTGCTTATTTGTAAAAAACAAATAATATCTACCTCATAGAGTTTCGTGAATATAAAATGAGAACTAGTATGTGAGGTTCACCTAACATAATGATGGTAATTAAGCAGGTTCTCAGTAAATGGTATCTTGATTACTACTAGATTTCACCTATGCAATTTTCATAACTTTGACCTTAGACAACAAAACCAGGGTTTTAAGAGCTTCAGAATTGAATAACAAGTATCAGGCTTTTGGGGACAGCTGGTTGGATGGACACACTGAAGTGTAGTGGAGGGAGAATTATCACTGGATTTTGGTGTTTGTTTAAGAAACTCAAGCCTTCTTCTCTTTACTTTCTATTTCTAGCCTAGAATTTTAAGTAATAGTTATAATAATTATAGTAATAATGCCTTCTACTTATTATTCATATTTGATATGTCTTACCTTTTTTTAGATTGTCTCTCATACATGATAGAACCTATAAGGAATTAGTACTCTTACTTATTATTACTATTTTATATGAAAGAAAATCAGGTTCAAAGAGGTTGATCAATGAATGAATGCCACATTTAATCCATGCAGGGGTAGGACTGGAGTTTGGCTGCTCTGCCTCAGAGTCTGTGTTTTTCTATGGCTCTCACAGATCTCTCACACATCTTTATTTTGGTTTAAGGGCCCAATTCTGATACACTCTGTTGTTGATTGTTTTATGGCATGTGTGTGCTAATGGGCCACAACCAGGAGGCCAAGGTTCAGGCAGGCCAAGGCCTAGTGTGCTCGCTTACCTCTAGTCTAATCTGTTCCCAAGCCCTCCTGATAAGCCAGTCCTGGATTGTTCCATTTGCTTTAATGTTCTATTACAACCTTCTGAATCTTGTGCCCTGGTGGCTTGGATTAACTAGGTCATGGAAGTTCTAGGAAAGAGCCCTTCACCTTTTATCTCACGGCCAGTTTCAACCTTTTCAATAATAGTAAGCACCATCCAAGAGGCTGATTCAGGGTTATGATGTTAGTCTCTGTTCTGGGTGAGGGTTGGTATAATACCCTAGCCCCTAGCTCCAAACAGCGTTCTTAGACCTCACTTCCTTGAAATTCTCCAGGGCATGTTTCTCCAGGTCCCCTGCTTTCTGTACTCTTGGTATCCCTGAACTTTGACTCCACTAGGCCTTGACCTATGTGAACTTTGGAGTCCTGAACCTACTTCCTCACTATCATCTACCAGCGTGCACAGCTTTACCCTTTCGTTCATAATCCATCACTCATTGCAAACATGGGTCACAAATCTGACAGCTGAAACATCTCACTCAGAGTTTTGATTCTTTCATGGTTTAGAAATTTTTGTTAAGGTGTAATTTCTTTTGTATGTTGACAAACTTTTTGTGAAAATTAAAAAAAAAAAAAAATATTTCCAAACTGTATATGGTGACTTGAGAAATGATGTATTAAAAAGGACAAACCAAATTAACACATATTTATTTTTATAAGGTAAGTTATACATGTTGGATATGCATTTTCAACATTTATGGTAACTAAAGTAGAATATATAACTGCTAGCATTTTCCTATGAGAAATCTCATAGACATCTATGAGACCGAAGTTCATAAGGCATTTATTTACAAAATGCTCCATTAGTAGTCCCTTTTGTGTAAATTTAATAAATAGATTTGAAAAGTTAATAAAACCATTATTTTAATAAACATTTTATAATATAGAACTTGCTGTAATATGTTGTTTTAAAATGTAGCTTCTTTAGATGTTGCAAGTAGGAAGACTCTAAGAGAGGAGATAAAGTCTAAGAGATCTGAATGTTTGTTAAGCTACCCCCTGAGAAATTCCTGCATTACAGAAATTTGATGAGAAATAGTTGAAAATATATGTTTTAATCACAATCAACAACTACTTATGTTTAAGAATTTTCATTACTGTTTATAGAAAATAATCTAAATGTCCAACAATTGGAACATTTTGTGTTTCCAATGGAAATTTCATATCAATGACTTTTTTTCTTCTATGTTTTTTGCATTTTTAAAATTTTTATTTATCTATTTTTGTAGAGACAGGGTCTCACTCTGTTGCCCAGGATGGTCCCAAACTCTTCAAATCTTCCCACCTTAGCCTCCCAAAGTGCTAGGATTACAGATGTGACGAAACTTGCCCAGCCAATTTTTTGCATTTTTGAAATTTTCTGCAGAGCAGACAAAATGATGTGGGTAGATATTAAAGCATAGTGCCCAGCAATGAATGTTTCTTTGCTTAACAATTTGAGGGATTTTTCAGTTTGGGGGATAAGGGATAGAAGGAGGACAATAGGTATGATCTTATTTACGTAGAAAGACAAAAGAAAACAATCTATTTAAACAAAGATTAGGTGCTTGTTAAAAGCATCTCCATTTGTTCAACAGATTTTCATATAAAATTTATCTATCTTCATGTTTCAGCCATAGCTAGTTATCTGGAATTAACCTAAAGTCAGCCAAGACTTAGAGAAAAGGTCTGAGATTGTCTCAGCTGGGTGACAAAATGGGCAAATTAGGATGAGACTTAAAAGAAGCAGAAGGATAAGAAAAGTACAGAAGGAGAGAACAGGATGAGTTATGGAAAAGTGAAAAAAAATAACCAGATGGTGTGGAGGTTGGCAGAATTCATTTGTTTTAAGTACAATGTATAGCCTGAACTTTCATTGGCTTTGGTGAGCTCCATATTGCCAATGCAATGTTTGCTTGCATTTATGAAGTTTCCTTTTCTATTGCTTCCAGAAATGAATATGAGATTAAATACCAATAATAATGTAAACTTCAAACCATAGATAAGCTGTAGATTTTTATAAGTAATGTAATTCACCGAAAGAATGCATATTACTAAGAAGCTTCAATCTTAAAATAAAAAGTAAACAATAAAGAAAAAATAGAACCTTTGTTAAAATCATTTATATTCATTTTTATAGAGGATCACGAGTTTTGCTTCCTTTTAGGGTCTAAATCATTATAATCCCGCCTTTACTTTAGAGCAGATATGACATTGTGCAACATTTTATACAGCATCCTGGTTGAATAAAGTTCATAGGATTCAAATCTTAGCAACTATGTGCCTTAAATGCCTATTGCCTATAGCATAATGTGCTTATGTCTGTTTTACACACATGAAAGATATTAGCACATTTGGAGCACATACTTTCATCTGGAAATTCAATAGGCTTCAAGAGGAATCTAGGTGTATAAGACAAAGACAGAATGGATAGAGGAAGGGAGAAAGAGTTGAGAGGTAAGAATGAATGTATTTTTTTTTCCAGAAATTTTCACATGGAGGGTATAATATTATTTTCCTGCTGAAATATTGTCATCTTGTCTTTTTATTTCATAAACTCTTCAGTCTGTTCTAGTTGAATTTTTCTTGGAAGGCCACCCAGAAGCTCTAACCTGACTGGCAATGGAGAGAACAGCTGTAAAGATGGTCTCAGAGAACTCTAAAACAACATGGTTTATGCTACAGCATTAGGGATTTAGGTCATTTAAATGGTAGAGATTACCACTCAGAGGCCTGGAGTGTAAATAAGCTTTCAGACCTTCATTTGCCTTTCTGCTCACCTACACTCTTTATATTAGTATTAATGAGATGCCACTCCTAATGCAGAGAAATGTTTTTAATGGCTCGGTATGAGTTGATATGTTCATTGATTTATTTTTCTGAACATGATGATAGGAGCAGAATTGAGTATTGCTTTAAAGTACAGCCTCGGGCTAGACACCTGGGTTCAAATCCTGGCTTGACCACTTAGCTGTGCTTGGACCAAAAAAATTAGCCTGTGTATGCCTTAGTTTAACTTATGAAAATGGACATCATCAGGATAGTACATATTTAACAAGGGTATTGTGCACGTGAGCTATTAAATGTAAAATACTTGGAACAGTGAAGGATACACAGAGAATGCTCAGTACACACTGGCTATTATCACGTTATTGTGTTTTCCATTCTCTCTCCTGTTTACTTTCATGAACATATCATTCATGAGAGCTAGAAATGCAATCTGTGATCACAAGAGTTTGACCCTCCTAGAAAGCACATTTCAGCGAGCACTTTCTCTTCATGATTGAGCTGAGCACCAGACAACCTGAGTGAGAATAAATATCTCAAGCTAGTTTGCTTTACCCAAAGGTAGTTGGAGAGAAATATTTGAAATTGGATAGAATATTTGAAAACAAACAAACAATTGAGCACTTGATTAGGTCAGAATGTCCCAAGGAAGTAAGACATTTGTCTTGCATATGGCTTCAGAGGAAGCTGGCAGCCATTTTGAAGCCAGGCCCAATTTTTCCAGATGGCTCCAGGTCTCAGGGAAGTTGCTGCCATGAGCACGTGACTGGCTGCACTGGGAAGCCTCTTTACTGGCTCAGGCCTGTAAGACTAACCGTTACTGCCAGCAGTCCACCAATTTTGGTTAAGAAAAGTGGATTTTAAATGTATCTGCTTTGGAATATCTAATACATTTTAGTTTTTTATGACATAATATGATCATTTTCTTTATCTGTCCTAGAATTTATTTTGTGGCATCTTGTCTGTCATTGACTGAGAGCAATAATAAAATAAAATGATCTGTGTCACAATCTCAGAGAACAGAATACTATTTCCAGAATGTTTGATACTGCAAAAGACAGATGAAGAGATAAAAGCTAATATTTGTTGAGGGGTAATTATGTGCCATCTATCTCATTTAATCTTCATAATAACTCTATGAGGGAACAGAGGGTAAGAGAGATGAACTGACTGCCTAACTGGTCAAGTAAGTCCAGTTCAGTAGGACATTTAATTTTCTGTTTTCATCCTTCGTTTCCCACACCATCCAACCCATCATCAAGTTCTGAGTCCTGGATCTTCAAAAATCACAAACCCAACCACCTTTCACCACCCCACCACCACTACACTGGTCTAAGCCTCCACCATCTCTTGCTTAGATTATTACAAGAAGCTTTTGGCTGCTTTCTCTGCTTCTTCTATTGCCCCAGCACTGCCCCCCACTGCCCTCCCCCACCACCCCAACCACCATTACAGTCTATTGAGCACAGAGCACCAGAAGAATCTCATCTCAGTCAAAGCACAAAGTCTTGACATTAACCTGAAAGATCCTACATGACCCAGCTCTGCTAGGTCCTTGACCTCATTCCCTACAACTCTGTCTCACAAATGGCTACCCTAATTGTCTTAATTCTAACATATTCCTTTTTATAAATAATATTTAGATTTTTCAGCCTATGGAAATAGAAGGCTAAATCTATGAAAAATGTCAAAGATTCCATTTCTGATATTAGACGAAGACAAGAGGGGGAAGTAAATGAGATCCTTTCTGGAGTAGAAGAAGAGAGAAACAATTTCCCTATACCTTAAAAGAAATAGAACAGTATTCTTTGAGCTTTATACTATAATAAGCTGTCACTCTTTTTAATAATTTAGTATATTGACTTATTATGAGAGTGGTATATATAAGAAAATTTTCAGAAGTGTCTTTTGCAGTAAAAAATACTATCTTTATTTTTAATATTGTTTAAATTTGGAGGCCCTACTTCAATATTGCACCACTTAGAGTACTTTCATCCTAGAATATGTCACAGAAGAAAAAACTAGAAAATCCATGGCTCACCAAAAAGTATTTTCCTAAGAAAACATTAATGTGAACAATGTATAATATCATGACCTGTCTATAATGGCCAAGAGGATAATGGAAGAGGATATAGGATTGAATGAATGAATGAATGAATGAATGAATTATTGGTCTAGGTTTTCCCGCTAAGACAGTAAGTTAGTTTGGCTATCACCATCATTACCATTGTCATCTGTCATCATCATTATCAATATAATCACTACTATTTTTTGAATACTTGTTCGTCACTGGGCATTGCGCTAGATACTTAACAGGTGTTTTAATCTTTAATCCTCACAATAATCCTACAATCTCATTCTACAGCTACAGAAACTAAGGGTCAGAGAGAACATGTTACACAGCTAGCAAGTGACATAAATGTATTCAGATTTAATTATTTAGTTCTAAAGACTTGATGCAGCCCATGATTTCATAAGATAAAAAACGTTTCCTCTTATATATTCTCCAAAGCACCCCAGTGCTAGCTATATTATAAATTAGCAGTCCCCAACCTTTTTGGGCACCAGGGACCAGCTTCATGGAAGACAATTTTTCCATGAATTGGGGAGGGGGTTGATGGTTGGGGGATGACACTGGTCCACCTCAAACTCAGATCATCAGGCATTAGATTCTCATAAAGAGCACTTGTGAAAAGTAAATTAGAGGTTCCTCTTCAAAGAGACTTTCCTTCCTGTCTAATTAGGAATAAATAGTAACTTCTCTTAAAAACAAAATTTATTCAAAGACTTGTGCTAACATTCTTTTTTTTGTTGTAAGACAGAGTTTTGCTCTTGTTACCCAGGCTGGAGTGCAATGGCGTGATCTCAGCTCACTGCAACCTCTGCCTCCCGGGTTGAAGCAATTCTCCTGCCTCAGCCTCCCAAGTAGCTGGGACTACAGGCACCCACCACCACACCCGGCTAATTTTTATATTTTTAGTAGAGGCAGGGTTTCCCCACATTGGCCACACTGGTGTCAAACTCCTAACCTCAGGTGATCTGTCCATTATGGCCTCCCAAAGTGTTGGATTACAGGCATGAGCCACCGCACCTGGCCAACATTCTTAAATATCTACTAGCCATAATAAAAAAATTAATATACTTTATGTTCTTAACTCCCACAATTTAGCCTAAATATTTGCCCTAACATACTTATACTAGTCCAAACAAACATTCAGTCATAGCCTGTTCCCCTTCCTTATTTAGAGGTATTTTTACCCTTCTCAACATTCCACAAGTTACTTCCTCCTTCCTTTGTTCAACTCTGCCTTTGCCTCTTTTAAAAAGTTCTAAGTTACTAGCCAATCTAGACACATACAAAACATAAAGTCTTGTTCCAGCCAATAAAAACTGGGCACAACAGTAGGGTAGCCGTGTCAGGTTATAAATAACCTTGTCTCGTTTGTTCAGTATACTCTCATAACAAAACTGTTGACAAGTATACCCTTTCTACAAAAAATTAAAAATAGCCTTGCTAAAAAAATTAAATATGTGTTCAAGTGCTATTTCTTTACGGCACTAGGGAACAAGCATTTCAAACACAAGCAACCTAGATCCCTCGCATGTGCAGTTCATAATAGGGTTTGTGCTCTTATGAGAATCTAAATGCCACGTTAATCTGACAGGAGGCAGAGCTTAGGCGATAATGCTCTCCCGGCTCTCACCTCCTGCTGTGCGGCCCGGTTCCTAACAGGCTGTGGACCAGTACCCATCCGAGGCGCAGGAGGTGGGGACCTCTGCTATACATATTTAAAAATACTCAGAATAAAACTTAGAGTTGGACAAAACTTTAGAGGTAATCTTTCTAATCTTCCAGGGGGGAATCTAAGACTGACATTTTAGAATACAACCTTAAAAACTTTCCACTTTCTTAGAAACAAAGCCAGACAGAGAGCTCAAACCTCTGAATCATAGGTTGTTCTACTCCCTCAGAGTCCTTTTGTGTTGACTGGTATGAATGTAATGCTTATAAACATGTTAAATCATACATATAATTGTTTACCTAGGATTATATATTGAGCTTGTAAATCGTTTTTATTTAATGGAATTCCAATTCAAATCCTTTTCTCTTACAGATTAACCAAGTAAGTTGAAGCTTGGTCTGAATCAGAAGGAAAAAAACCAACCAAACAAACAAAAAACTAAAAAACTATAAAAGTATACCCTCATCTCATAAATCTACCCTTCTGATGTGTGAAATTGCTGGCAAATCTATTTATGTGTTATAGATGTATTTGCGTGTATGTTATACATAGGCATACCCGTATAATCTGGCAAATACTTCCTATGTGATATAAGGATTATGTAAATCAGGATGGTGAATAAGCCCACTTAAATCCTTAGGTAAAGTTAACATTAAGGGAAAATTGTGGTGACATTCATAAGTTCATGTTTGCTTTTGAAAAATAATCATCCTGTAGACTGTAAAAAACACTGGCCCTAACCAAAAGATTATATACCAGGTAAGGATGCCAAATGCAGTTCACACAAAGCAATTACAGTAAAAGCTGTGAGTTTTACTACTGCTTGGGGAATACTTTACACATTTACTTTTCCTCTATGAAAGAAACTTGTGCTGAGAAACCACTGCCTTCTCTATGCAAATGGAAAATGTGGGCTACCTGAGGAAAGGGTAAAAATGCTGTTTAATTTCTATGTAAACCTTGGCAAATAATTTAAGAAGTCAAACTGATGTGAGGAAGAAGTAAAATAAAAGGCTTCTCATTCCTGAGCTGGCTCTCCTTAGCATTTTCTTCCTTGGGTATAATCTGATTCAGAGCAGGAACATACAGTACAGTTAGCATTCAACTTTAATTGCAATGAGGTGACAACATACTGGGTAATGAGTTGTTTATGAGTTGTAGATGTGTTTACAATGAGTTGACAATGTGTTGGATAAAGTGTTCTTCTAAAGTTGTAGATCTATTTACAGTAAGCGGTGGGGGATGTTCATTAGTTGTCGATTTGTTTGTTTACATTGTTTTCGATTTGCAATTGCTATGAAACAAATTGCACACTGATGAAGGATGATTGTTTGTGTGCCTTAATGATTTACTGTAGTAGCTTGTCTGAAAAAGTACTTAACTCTGCCTCATCTGTCAGTTTCTACTGCAAAAGCTCCCAGTCACAATAGTTTTATTAGCATAGCATGGACCATTTGTAAGAACATTATGCATCTAAGAAATCTCAGGACTTTGCTATTCAGCCCATTGTATTTGAGCCAGCAGACCTGAACAGAATTCTTTCTGCTGGGTACATGTTTATATCTTTTTAAGTTATAACATGATTAATAGTTTTCAAACTCCCAGCTACAGAAAGAATTCAAGTCCTTTGTAACTCAAGGTACTGTTAATTTTCCACCTTATCTTTGACCCACTAACTTCTCTGAAAAGGCTTTTTTTAAAAAAAAAATCAGACTAATTTGAGTGTTATAATACAGTTTTACTAAATACGTGTTTTTAACATATTGGAGGACAAAAGAATAGTATGGGCCCTATATTTTAAAATTTACAATAAGCCAATTTGATCTGCATTAATATGTATTACTTCTATATCTTGGGTATTTAATAACTTTTTTTGATAGAAGGGAAGAAATGAGAAAAAGAAATGGAACACCCACACATTCAGCATCTCACAATTCACTATGTCCCCTATATGTAACAGACCCACATGTATTCACATAAGGGAGCTGATACCCTTATACACTGTGCCTCATTCATATTCCATTAATACATCATGATAAATAAAGCCACCTTGTATTAATTTAACCATAAAAAGATATGACTCAGAATTCACAGGCCATGCCTAAAAAACCTGTAGTCTTTAAGGCATGAAAAATTAGATACTGAAATAAATTCCTGAAATAAAAAGTACAAAAAAACCCCCCAAACCTAAGAGAATTAAAATGGACAAGACAAGCCAGTAAAAGCAAGTATAATGTGAGTTTAATAAATAATAACAAATACCATTAATTTAAAATTTCCAAAGCTTATAACATACATATCTTATTTAATTGGTCCCAAAATGCTTGGGACCAGAAATGTTTTAGAGTTCATATTTTTTTGATTTGGAATATTTGCATTATATACTTATTGGTTGAACATTCCTAATTTGAAATCTGAAATGCTCCAAAATCCAAAACTTTTTGAGCAATGACATGATGCTCAAAGGAAATGCTCACTGGAGCATTTCAGATCTGGGATTTTTAGATTTTGGATACCCACCCTGTATAGAGATGCAAAGTGGTACTTTTATCCCCATTATACATGTAAAACAACTGACACCACGGAAGCCAATGGCTTTTTTGAGGTCGTGCAGTTAGGAAGGACAGAACTGGAACGTAAACTTACAGGTTTTGATTTAAATCTGGTGTTAATCTTATCAGTTTCTGTTCTATTTTGTTTTTATTATGACAGAAGTAAAATCCCAAAATACTAACACTTACACTAATGCACTAACACTTTTCCCTTTAGTTTGCTGAAGTCATAGAAGAGATCTACTGATTTTTTTTTCCCCTACTGGTATACTGTTATTTTCCATAATACACTTACCTCCATTTGAGATTTCTAACTCATGGAAAAACAAGGAAACTTGATAAAAATCACACAAAATTAGTGTTCTCCTAAAGAAGCACCCTGAACAGAAAGATATTCTATTATTCATAAGTCTGGTTTCCATGTTTGTCCCTGAGGAACATGTTTGGTCTCCAAACCTGAAGTCAGCTTCATAGGCATTTTTTTTTTCAAGCTAACTAAGGAAAAGAAAAACATTTTAATTGTCTAAAAAAATTAATAGATATACAAAACAAGTATTTCTAAAGATATAACTAATAGGTCCCAAATGCTAAATTGGGCTTTTGAAGATCACATAGGGGCTTTCACTTACTAACATCAATGGTGCCAAAGCAAACAAGAAAGAGCTTACATTTTCCTCTCTTGATGTGCCACTGTGAGCTTGAAAAAATAAATTCTTCGCGCTTTCCAACATGCTGACCCTAAAACAAATCTGTCATTGGAATCTCAAGAAAAGGCACTGGATGAAGTGCTGAGGTGTTGCTTCCTGAGAGTCATGTTAGCATATTCATGTTGGAAAGGATTTCATCTTGGAGGCTTCTGTTCATCTAACCAGATACTTTGCAAGTAAAAATGCGTGAAATTTAAACCAGCTTTCACATGGCCATTTTTTATGGCAGACCATTTCAGCAGTGTAACAGGGGTAGACACCTATAAATGTATAATGTGATGAATTCAATTGTAATGCAGCCTGGATACATATGGAGGTAGTGTTTGCCCTTCAGTGCAAATCCATTTTTATGTCAAAAGGAATCCATTGAAATTAATAGGGCATTATCCAAGCAACAAGTAACTCTATACATACAATGCAAATATTTCTAGCAGGAAGACACATTTTCTCTAAATAATGTAAAAAATAACCATGCTAAGAAATTGTATGGTAAATTAATGCACTCAGGAGTGGTAACATTTCTTATATTTTTAAAAAGAAAACAGGTGGATAGATGACTAAGATCTTTAATCTTTATTGGGATAATATCAAGTAGCAAAATAAAATGTATTACTTTCTAAAACCGCATTTATTTTGGATGCAGGCACACAGGTATTTTTTTTTTTTTGGACAAAATTAGCTGATGCACCAATGTCACTGTACATATTTCAGCTATATAATGCAGTTTAGTTTGCTATCCAAGAAATTATTTCATTCATTCATTTGTGCATTCATTTAAAAAGTATTTTGGGTTTCTACCACATCCTAAAAAACCAAGTCGAACGGAGGACAGAGCAATAAACACAATAGACATGATCATTGTCTTCATTGTGTTAAAGGGTGAACTTTCCAGTCTCTGAATCTGAGATTTCTAAACTTTCCTCTGCAACATTATTTTTTAATATTGAATTACTCTTTATACGTCCCTTGACTATTTTCATATTTCACATTCTTGTGCCCAGTGCTTTCTTAAAATGATGATATGCTCTCATACTTTGTACTTAAAGTAATTTTTATCATATCTAGTTTTTACTGTTGTATATGCTCAATTTTTCTTCTTTCATCCCCAAGAAGCATTTTCTGGCTATAAGAAAGATAAAATGTCTATTCCTCAGCAGGTACTCAATACATATTACTTTCACCACCCCACCTGTAATATAAAATACTGATCTCTTCACTCCTCATGTGTTTTACAGAATTCAATGAAGAACCATTAAAGGGGGTTGGGAACAGAGTTTATAGTCACATGCAATCAATATTCTTTATCTTTGCTGTCAGTACTAAGTCGTGGTCGGCACTGGCCAGATATATCTGGAATGACCAGACACAGAAGTCGTTTGATTAGGGGAACCTGGCAAATGGTATTTATCTTGTGGCAGGTACTCAAGAAGAAAAGGAGTACAGACATGTAATAGTGGGCAGGGCCAGTAGCTGCAGCTGAGTACTGAGTCTAGCTTTCAGTGGCACTGAAATGGGCCAGCAGAAAGCACAGGCCACATCAGGCTCCAAAGCAAATGAGGGAAAACAAAACACATGAATTGGTACAAACCAGTAAGTTGGTATAAGACCCAGGGCCTGAAGGAGCAGTCAAAGAAAAGATAAGTTCTCCCAATGTAGGTTGATATGATATCCTGTGTTGCAGAGATAGTGGAGAATGGGGAAGGAGGGGCAGTCAAATGTAGCACCCCTCAAAAAATAGATTCTGAGCAGTAGGACCATAAGTTATGGCTGAAGCTCAATAAACACTTCTTCCTTTTACATAAATTATACAGGCTGCTAAGTGTTATCTGAGGATAGAGAGACGGGCCTCACCGCCTTTCTCAAAGCTGGGTAAGGGCTCTTGCATGAGATGTGTGAGGTGACCACCACTTGAGCCTTACATTTATGAGGATATTATTGGTTTGAGCCTTGGCCTCTCCATCAACCTCCAAGGCAGGTGCATGGAAATGAGGAGACTTGATATGAACATATTCCAGCCTCATTAACCTTCTGCAATTTGCTTGACCTACAATCTATTTTCAGCTATTGTGTTGTGGGGAGATTGCTTTCTGGAACCTTTACTGCAAAATTTGTGCAACCAAATGTCGGGTATTTATTTAGAATCAATAAAACTGATTATGTACCAGGTAAAGTATGAAATAGATACAGCCTTCTTTGAAAGGACAATTATGTCACCTGCACTCCTGTGATTGTGGCCACTGACTGAACAATGGGACCACTGGCTGGTTCAACCAATTAGTGCTCAGAAATGCCCTGATCTTGCTCTGCTCACATACAGAGCCATGCATTTGCTCCAGCTCTCCAGCTTCTCTAATGAGGCTGTAAAAGAAGTTTATGTGGCACTTCATAAGCTGCATAGGGCAACTGAAAGAAATAATTATCCACTCATAATGAAATGATGATATTATGCCCATCCCCAAAATGTCCATGAGCAGGATACAAGGTACAAGAGCAGATCATTTGCAACAGGCTGGACAAAAAGTTGAGGATGGGTCATTTTGGAAGAAGGCAACTTTTTTTTTTTTTCTGTCTTAAAGTGTAAGCAATAGAAGTGATTTTCCTGCTGAAAGAGAATATGGCAAGTTTAATATGTGTGGAAGAAGCAAGGCAGGATCTGGCTCAAAGTTCCCCAGATAATCAAAATAATTATTCATGGCCTACATCAGTAGTTTTCAAAGGTATGCTCAAAAATTACCCAGAGAGCCTGTAAAAATGAGGAGTCCTTGGCTCCGTCTTCAAAGGTTCTGAATCAGTTGATGTGGACTTTGACTCAAGTATCTGCATTTTTTAAGAAGCACGTCAGTTGCTGTTTTAAGATAGGTAGTTTGCAAATCATGTGAAAAACATGATCCTAGAGTTTTGGTGGAGTAGACCTTGACTTCCACCCATGAGCAATGTGGTGTGTGCTCCTCACAGTGGTTTGAAGAAATCTCCTAAAAGGCTCAGTTATGACTGCTGGGATAGAAATCTCTAGACCTCTCTTAGGAAAGAAGCCATACAGATCTTCCCAATGAGTCAACTGTTAAATTTCTTATTGAAAATGCAGAATGAGGCTTCAAGTGATAGCAAATCTGGTTTAGGAAGGAAAAGATATATCATCTTCCCCTTACAATACTAGAAACTTCAACAAGTAGAATAAAAAGGCCAAGTAGACTATCAGGGATTTTACTGTGAGAAGAGAAGAGATACCTAAAAGTAGAACAAGCTATTTATTTGAATTTTCCTATACCCTTTAAATATCAGCTTTCTCTATGTTACTTTTCAGAGACTATAACCTTTTAAGAAGTGAAAAGTCACCAGAATGCTATACATTATATTGAAGCAGTTTATCAAAATGTCACCCAGCAGTTGATGCCAATTGCTAACAAGATATTGTGTTTCCTTATTTAATTGGCCGGCTTACCTAATTATGGCTGCCTTTGGATATCTATTGATGGTATCTTTCAAAGGAATAGAAAACACCATTTGAGGCAATTTTATATAAATATATGAAAAGGGAGATAAAGTAAGGGGATATTCCCCAATGAGAATTATTCTTAGATAATAAAATTTACCTGTTTGCATGGGTCCTTAATTTGTAGAAACACCTCCATAACATATCCAAAACAAACCTGGATAATTGCCAATTACCCATGCTGTTATACTGTCCAGAAGTTATCTTGGCATACAGCTCAGTAGAAAATAGGAAGTACCCTGGAAATTACTCATAAAATGTGAATACCACATGTCAGAGTCAGTGAGCTTTGGATAAACTATAAAGGGTTTTCATTATTTAGGTCTATGAAAGCAAAGGAAACAGAAATATATCCAATAATGTAACGCAACAGAACCAGGAAATTTATAAGGCTTAATCTGTGGATTTAATTTAAAATATTGGGCCCTGTTCAAACTGCAACATTAAAAACATTATCCCTGGCTGTGGTACTGATCACTCAGAGGTCAGGAAAAATAGGATGTCAAACATCCCAAGGTTTTTAGACAAAGGACATTTAATGAATCACTTTCCTTCCAGCTTTCCTTTCTTTCCTCTCATGTGGACATGAAAGACAAAATCTTAACACATTCTGTAATCAATGGAGAGGCTTCCCAGTGCCACTTACCTTAAATACTATATTAATCTTATTTATTACCACTAGGCTGAAGCTATAGATAATTAAGTGGGCCTAGGCCAATCCATTTTAAGAATGCTAACTCTAAAAATTGCCAAATCACAGAGAATTAGACAGGATAACGCCAAAACTCGCTGCCCTGGATGCTATCACCAAAGTATTGCTCAGCTTTGGGAGAGACAGATAATATCAGAGGGTAGCATAATCTTGGGTTCTCTCTACAGTATTCATTAGTTTTGGAGAAAAAGCAGAACTGTCTCAATCTAGAGTTCCTGGAGAGGAAGTCTGGACATGCTTAGCCTGGCTAAGTCCCAGTGATTGTCAGGGCATTCACACCCAGGGCTTGTGGGTACAGCTGTGCAGTGTGCGCTGCTCAACTCCAGAAGCTAAGATGCATATGTGCTGCTACATGAATGGTGCCCTATTGAGCAGAGCAATCCCAGAAACCCAGTTTATTTCACTTCTGAAATATTTGTGGAGCTGAATGCAGAGAGAAAATTAAATGAGGCGAACAAAGCCAGTTAAAATTGTTTAGGGTGTTAAATGAACTATTTTGTAATGAAAATAGCACCTGCTCCTGAGAGAGCACAGGCATGACACTGAGGCCTGACACCACTGTACAGCCTAAAATGTCTTCTCTCATCTGGAAGGCATCAGAGACTCTAAGAACTCACACTGACTTTTGCCTAAAACTACCTGAAAATGCTAATTGCTACATTGGAGATAGACATTTCACTTAAACTTCTCACTCTTTTCTTATTTTCCCCCATGAGAATGGCTGCATTAAGGGTTCATTGTAAGGAAGAGAAACATTATGTATTTAAGCATTTATTTATAAAATAATTCATTAAACCTGAAGCGGTTTAGTGATACTATTATAATGAGATGATCATATATATAATTTTGGTTCTAAAAATGGCGACTTTATTCAACCCAGTTCTTTAAACTTGGCCTGGGTGCAAATGACAATTCTGTCTAATTAAAATATGTAGTAAGATTCTGTATGGAATTGCTTCCTTTCTGAGTATGTTGAAAAGTTTATGTGGTGCATTTGATCACTTTCAAATATCTAAATTAATCATAAGAGCAGCTTAAGGAGTAGCTATTAGGGAGAAAGTGTAATATGATAAGATGAAGAATAACAATACAGTTAACCCAGCTACCCACTAGAATTCCAGCCTCCTGAGGACCCCGGAGGTGTGAATGAAATGAATGCTATGATCATATATATAATTTTGGTTCTAAAAATGCTGACTTTATTCAACCTGGTTCTTTGAACTTGGCCTGGGTGCAAAATGACAATTCTGGGTGTGGGGCCGTGTTATGAGCTGAATTGTTCCAACCTCCCACATTACTATGTTGAATCCCTAACACCTAATGTAACTATATTTGAAGATAGGGCCTTTAAGGAGGTAGTTAAGATTAAATGAGGCTATAATAGTAGGGCCTCAATTCAGTAGTGCTGTTGTCCCTAGAAGAAGATAAACAAATACCCAGCATGTAGGCAAAAAGAGGAAAGGCCATGAGAGCACACAGTGAGAAGATGGCCATCTGCAAGCCAAGAAGAAGAGAGGCCTCAAGAGAAACCAAACCTGCCAATACCTTCATCTTGGACTTCTAGCATCAGAACTGTGAGAAAATAAACTTCTGTTATATAAGCCACCTGGTCTGTGGTATTTGTAACGGCAACTCGAGCAGGCTAGGACAAGAAGGGTCCCATGGATAACTCCCATGCACTCACAAATGATCATGTTTTCCTCCTTTAGCCTATAAATGATTCCTTATTGTCATAGTCCCAAGGTATGGCTGGTATGCATTTGTGTGGACATTTGATAGCAGCTACTACTCCTGTCTTGTCCTCTGGTGTCCCCACATTGTCTATTTGAATCCCAAACTTTGGAGGCTACCGTGATGACCTCGGCTGTTTCTTTAGCGGTCACTCAGCTGATATGAAAAAAAAAAAAAATCTTCTAACTTATGGGCTACACTTTGTACCAGCCTATAGTGAGGCTTCCTGGTGCTCTCAATTTATTTGTTTGAGATACTCTGAAGATAGCAGTTTTTATTTGTATTTTTTTATTATACTCCACCTTTCCCTTGAAGTATGCTTCCAAAATCTGAATAAAACTGGACCTTTCCAACTTAAGATCCATCTTAGCTTAATATTGCAACTAAGCAAAATACCAATCCAAAGTGTAGAAAAACATTGAAAGTCTTATTGAAATTTCCTGATAAAGAAATGAAAACAAAGGAGGAAAATTGCATCACAAAATGTAAATGTAAAACAAAACTTCCTAAGAATCTATTTTATTCACCTGTGTCCCAGAGTTCAATACAGTGTGGCAAGTGCCCTGTCCAGAAAAGAGTTAACATAGCAGGCCTGAGACTGCTATCCTTATAAAGGCCTGCATGCAAGGTTGACTGATGTTTGTAACCTTGGATTTCAACAGAGTTCTCACCACTGTCATTGATAAGAATTGCTAACTGTGCCTAAACTGTTTGCATAAACAATGAGGTTTACATTGAACACCTGCTTTCCTTCTGGGAGTCTAGAATTTTGTTATGTGCCAGGCAGAGGGTGCCTACGTGATAAGCTACCAGTAAAATCCCTGGACACTGAATGAGCTTCCCTGGTAAATAACATATTACACATATTATCACAATTTGTTGCTGGAGGACTTGAGTGCAATCTATGTGACTCCACTCAGAGAAAACTCCTGAAAGCTTATACCTGGTTTCCTCTTGACTTGTCCCTATGTACCTTTATTTTTTGCTGATTTTGCTTTGTATCTGTTAACTATAAAAAATCATAGCTGTGAGTACAACTGCTTCCTGAGTCCTGTGAATCCTCCTAGTGAATCATGGAACCTAGGTGTGGTCTTGGGGATCCCTGGCACATGTTCTAATCACTCTTTTCTCATTTTCCTGTTAAAATTCTAGCTATGCCTTTCCAATTCTACAGGACTTAGAAAATATAAATCAATTATATGAAAATATAAATAGAAAATATGAATCAATTTATATTTGACATTAGCAAAAATGATAGGGGTAGTGAACTCCAAACTATTTTCTTTCACAAAGCAATGACTAAGCTAGCAAAAACCATCAACATCAATTTTTTTAGGTCTCTGGAATCTAATCAAAAATTACCACAACCAGAGAAATGCCTAATAAATAAATAATAGTTTGATTTCAGTAAAAGAGCTCTGTTTTATTTTACTAGGCTTGCTACCATCCTGTACTTCCTAGCTCTGCCTTGAAGATGGCAGATTGCATTGCTGCTATAGGTTGCTGATACCAGGAAGTGCAATATGGGATAAACTCAGGGAAATCCCTATTGAGCCAAATTCTCAAAAGCCAAAAAAAAAAAAAAAATCTCGAAAGCAGAAACAGAAAAAAAAATTTGTCATGTACAAGGACACCACAATAAGATTAACAGCCAATTTCTCATCAGGAAATATGAAAGCTAGAAAGAAGTGGGAGGCTATATTAAAATGTAAACCAAGACTCCTATATCTAGGAAAATTACCCCTCAAAAATGAAAGAGAGATTAAGACATTCCCAGGTAAACAAAAGCTGAAGGAGTTCATTGCTATTAGTCCTTGCTAATGAGAAATGCTAAAGACTGAAATGAAAGGACACTAGACAGTGACCCAATATCGTATGAAGAAGTAAATAACAACAGTAAAAGTATACATAGGTAAATATAAAAGCCATTATCATTGTATTTTGGATTTGTAATACCTCTTTTTATTTCTATGTGACTTAACAGATAAATGAATAAAACAATAATTATGAAGCTATATTAATGGGTTCATAGTGTGTAAAAATGTAATTTATTATGGTAACAACACGAGGATGGAGCACAGATATGTTGGAGTAAAGTTTCTCTATACAGGCATATCTCAAATATACTGCAGGTTTGGTTTCAGACCACTGCAGTGAAGCAAATATAATAAAGTGAGTTGTGCAAATTTTTTGGTTTTCTGGTGCACGTGAAAGTTATGCTTACACTCTACTATAGTCAATCAAGTGTACAATAGAAGTATATCTACAAAACAATATGTATACTTAATTTTAAAATACTTTATTGTTAAAAAATGCTAGCAATCAGCTGAGATTTCAGCTAGTTATAATTTTTTGCTGGTGGAGGGTCTTGCCTCAATGTTGATGGCTGCTGACTAATCACTAACCAGGATGGTGGTTGCTGAAGGTTGGGGTGGCCATGGCAATTTCTTAAAATAAGACAATGATGTTGCTGCATCAATTGACTCTTCCTTTCATGAAAGATTTCATGAGATGCTGTTTGATAGCATTTTACCCACAGTAGAACTTTTTTCAAAATCAGAGCCGATCCTCTCAAACCCTGCCACTGCTTCATCAACTAAGTTTATGTAATGTTGTAAATACTTCATTGTCATTTCAATAATGACAACAAAGAATTCATGCCGTCTTCACTAGGAATTCCATTGAAGAAATCACTTTCTTTGTTCATCCATAAGAAGCAATTCCTGATCCATTCAACTTTTATTATAAGATTGTATAAGTTCTGTTAAATCCTCAGGCTCTATTTTAATTCTAGTTCTTCTGCTATTTCTATCATCTTCGATTACTTCCTCCACTGAAGTCTTGAAGTCTTCAAAGTCATCCATGAAGGTTGTAATCAACTTCTCCTAAACTCGTCAATGTTGATATTTCGACCTCCCCCTGTAAATCATAATTTTTTTTTTTTTTTGAGATGGAGTTTCACTCTTGTCACCCAAGCTGGAGTGCAATGGTGCGATCTTGGCTCATTGGAACCTCCACCTCCCGGGTTCAAGCAATTCTCCTGACTCAGCCTCCTGAGTAGCTGGGAATTACAGGTGCCTGCCACCACACCTGGCTAATTTTTGTATTTTTAGTAGAGATGGGGTTTCACCATATTGGCTAGGCTGGTCTCGAACTCCTGACCTCAGGTGATCTACATGCCTTGGCCTCCCAAAGTGCTGGGACTACAGGCATGAGCCTCTGTGCATAGCCAGTTATAACTTTCTTAATGACATCTAGAATGGTGAATCCTTTCCAGAAGGTTTTCAGTTTACTTTGCCCATTTCCATCAGAAAAATCACTATAAATGGCAGCTACAGGCTTATTAAATGTATTTCTTAAATAATAAGACTTCAAAGTAGAAATTACTGCTTTATCCATGGGCTGCAGAATGGATATTGTGTTAGCCAGCATGAAAACAACATTAATCTTCGTGTACATCTCCATCAGAGCTCTTGGGTGACCAGGTGCATTGTCAGTAAACGTTAATATTTTCAAAGGAATCTCTTTTTCTAAACAGTAGGTCTCAGCAGTGGGCTTATAATATTCAGTAAACCATGCTGTAAACAGATGTGCTGTCATCCAGGCTTTGTTGTTTCATTTAGGGAGCACAGGCAACATAGATATTGCATAATTCTTAAGGGCCCTAGGATTTTCAGAATGGTAAACAACATTGGCTTTAACTTAAAGTCACCAGCTGCATTAGCCCCTAATAAGAGAGTCAGCCTGTCCTTTGAATCTTTGAAGCCAGGCATTGACTTCCCCTTGCTAGCTATGAAAGCTTGAGATGACGTCTTCTTCCAATAGAAGGCTGTTTCACCTACACTGAAAATATGTTGTCTAATGTAGCCACTTTCATTAATTATCTTAGCTGGATCTTCCAGATAATTTGCTGTGGCTTCTACATCAGCACTTGCTGCATCCATCTTGTACTTTTGTGTTACAGAGATAGCTTTTTGCCCTAAACCTCATAAACCAACATTTTCTAGCTTCAAACTTTTCCTCTGAAGCTTCCCTCTCTCAGCCTCCATAGACTTGAAAAGAGGCCTTGCTGTGGATTATGCTTTGGCTGAATGGAATATTGTGGCTAGTTTGATCTTCTATCCAGAATACTAAAATTTTCTCCAATACAAGCAATAAGGCTATGTACTTTCTTATTTGTGTATTTACTAGACTAACACTTTTAATTTCCTTCAAGAACTTTTTCTTTGCCTTTACAACCTGGCTATTTGGCACAAGAAGCCCACCTCAGCTTTCAACATATTTTCCTCACTAAGCCTAATCATTTCTAGGTTTTTGATTTAAAGTGAGAGACATGTGACTCTTCTTTTCACTTGAATACTGAGAGGCTATTGTAGGCTTATTAATTAGCCTAACTTTAATACTGTTCTGTCTCAGCAAATAGGGATCCCTAAGGAGAGGGAGAAAGATGGGGACATTGGCCAGTCAGTGGAGCAGTCAGAACATACACAACATTTATTAAGTTTGCTGTTTTATTTGAGCATGTTTTGTACACCCCAAAACAATTACAATAGTAATATCAATGATCACTGATCACACACCACCATAACAGATATGATAATAATCAAAAAGTTTGAAATATTGTTAGAATTATCAAAATGTGACTCAAACATGAAGTGAGTACATGCCGTTGGAAAATGGCACCAATATATTGCTTGATACAGGGTTGTTACAGACTTTTGATTTGAAAAAAAAAACTGCAATATCTGCAAAGCACAGCAAAGCAAAGCACAATGTAACAAGGTATGCCTGTACTATTGAGTTGCTATTAATTTAAACTAGATTATTATAGGTTAATATGATAATTGTATTCCCCAGAGTAACCACTGAGAAAATGACTACAAAATATGCAGTAAAAAAGTGAGAATCCAAATGGTAATAAACACAAAGGGAGGCAGTAATGGAGGAACTGCAGAATAAAAAAGATAAAAGACATGTAGAAAATAAATATTAAAATGGCAGGAGTAAGTTCTTTCTTATCAGTAATTATATTTGATGTAAATGAATTAACCTCTCCAATTAAAAGGCAAAGATTGGCAGAATGGACTAAAAACATGATCTAACTGTATGGTATATATAAGAGATTCACATTAAATCCAAAGACACAAATGAGTTGAAAGTAAAAGAATGGAAAAAACACAATAGCCAAAATATAATCTACTTATTCTGCTGCTCCACTATATTCAATTTTTTTAGACGATGCTGACATTTAGGTAGAAAAAACTCAGATATTCATCTACTGATTAATGGATAAACAAAAGATTGTGTATAAAATATTATTCAGTCATAACTTAGGAATGAAGTACTGACATATACTACAACGCGAATAAACCTTGAAAACATGACACTAAGTGAAATAAGCTAGACAAAAAGACCACATATTGTAAAACTCCATTTAAAATAAATATACATAATTAGATATATTCATAAAGATAGAAAGCAGATTAGTGATTGCCAGGGGCTGAGAATGGGGACTGACTGCTTAAAAGACATGGGTTTTCATTTTGGAGTGTGGAGAGAGTTCTGGAACTAGACAATTGTAATGGTTGAACAACATCGTAGATATACTAAAAGCCACTGAATTATACATTTAAAATGGCGAAAATGGTGAATTTTATGTATAAGAATGTTACCCCAATCCAAATGATTATAAATCAACAGCCGCTGTTAACTTCTTGCAGTTCTTCACTTCTTCTAATCCATTACATCAGTCATCACCATAAAGTTCTGGAAAGCAGTAATAAAAATAGCTAACATTTTGGAGTACTTCTGTGCCATGCACTCTTTTATTTTAATCCAATGCCAACAACTCTAAGAAATAAGTAATAACATCATCCCCACTTTTTAAATAGTAGCATTGAGACAAGGTCAGGTAGTAAGTAAGCAGCAGAAATGGAATACAAACTAAGGCAAAATTGCATTCTAAACTATTGTCTATAATACTATCTTACTGGGTAAAGGGGATAGTGGTGAAACTGTGAATGTGTATGTTTTAATATTTTTCACACCATCAGGCTATACATTTCTAATGTTTGGATTAGAGAATAATTTAAGGGGTAGATGCAGAGATTTGTTAAAAGTTTTCACTCTCTTCCAACACCAAACCATCTTTGGAGCAAGTGTGTGTCCAAAAAGTCTGTCACCTCTTAGAGTGAGCTCCTTCCTTTGGTATATACCCTTGAGGTTGGGGTAGGTAGCCTTTCCCCACTGGTCTTAGTCTAGGGGACTATGATGGGGAGGATTAAAGTTATCTTCCATCAATCTTATTGTTTTTCCATGAGGTTCCTGGAGTCACCAGCTAGGATTTCCAAAATTTGTATTAAGTACACAGAAACTCCTACCACATGCAAAACAGACATGTATATCAGAGGCAAAAAGTGTTGGGATAGAGAGATGGGGTAGGCAGAGAGAAAAGTTGGGCCTTTGTATTTAAAAGAAAAAAAAATCCAACACACTTTCTATATAAAGAAATTATTCTGTTTTTAAACATAAATGATCAAATCAGGAAAATACCAAGGCACAGTGGAAAGCAAATAGGATATAGAGGCTGGTGAGCCTGGGATAGAGACCAGGCTTAGACACTTATGAGCTGCATGAACTTGAGTAACTGATTAATTTCTAAGATTCTTTATTTGTAAACATGAAAGATCACCAACTCTTAGGGGTGTGAAGATTAGAAATAACAGACTTACAGATCTAAACACAATGCCATGCAAAGAAAATACTATCCTTAGGACTGTACATTACATAAATCAAATTTAAAAGGAGGTATCATTAACCCATCTCCAAGTTAGAGTCTTTCTCAGAACTTGAGGAGCTAAGCAGGATACCCTGTTATGAATGCTTGTTGCCATGTGAGACACAATAATACAGCTTGAGAGACACCTTATAAACATTTGCAAAAGTTACTGGTATTAAGAGAAATGTAAAACATATACCAGATATTTTATGTACCCAAAAGGTACTTTCAGAAAAAGATGTTACTTGTAGCTGAAGAATCAGGAAAGATCTTTTGGTGGAAGAAAACTCAGATTGGCCCCAGGTGGTGAGTGTTACAGCTGAGGCAGCAATTTGAACAAATAATAAGAGGCTGAAAAGCGAGAGGCCTAAGCAGTTGAGTTTAAAGCTGAAAATTCATACTTGCAAGATAAAGAGGCAAAGAGGAAATGCATTTCAGCAAAAAGCTCTGGAAAGATTTGCCTGCTAGGTACGTAAGTGTTCAAGCTTTACCCAAAAAGCAGCATTGAGAAGTTAAGCCTCAGGTAGTGGGAAGTTTAGAGAAATGGTAGTGAAATGGACTAAGGCCAGTGCACACAGAATACCCTTTCATAAACTCAGGGTTCATACATCTGGCCCTTCTCCATCATGAATCAAATTTCTCCAGGTCACAGGATTTTTTTTTAGTTTTGCAGTTCTTGACTAAATGCATACTCAGATTGGAATTCAAAACATAGATTGGGGGATGAGTTAGACAGTACTAAACTGTCTGGACATAGAAATAGTCTCCTCCCTTTCTGAGATTCTTTTTTCTAGCAAGCAAATATTCATAATTGATTGCTCCTTATTTTTATTCATGAGTCACACTTGACACCCATCTGAAACTCTTGCAGTGTCCCTGTCAGCCTTCATAATGCAGCTGAAGTGAAACACTGACTTTGTAAAAATCTGTTGTTAGCCTCTCCTCACTGCTCTGCTTCCTAAAAGTGTGCCCAGGGTGGGAAAGTGCTGCTCCCACGGGCCGAATGAAAATATCTGACCATGTAAAAAAGAACTAAATTACTCCTTCTTGGTTCTCTTCTCTGTAGATTTCCTGTCCATGCATCCTTCTTCACTTGTCCTGGCTGTCCTCATCATTACTAATCTAGCTTCTGTAATCCTTCCACAGATTCGCTCTCATTGACACAGTTCACAAACCAACTCTCCTGTTTCCATGCCTGTGAGGAAAAAGCAGTACAAATAATCCAAAGGCCATTTGCTTTCAATTTTGGAATGCCACCTTTGGTTAAAAGCACACTCACCACTTAATTTTATTTGTTTAGTAGCATATCAACATTATTTAGCATTGCCTGAAAAACACTGGCTGGACAGTGGGACAGTGGAACAAGGAAATCATGTCATCTGCTGTGAGGCAAGGTGGACTAAGCTATAAATAAGCCACTAAGTAGATAAGCAGATATTTAAAGGCAGATTGAAAATTTGAATACAAGGAAAATATGTTAATATGAAATCATCTGGAGGATTATTTTTTCTTTTTCAAATCAAGTTGTTAAAATACCTTTGGCTTTCCCCACTTTAAAAGGAACACAATAGACTTCCAGTTCTGAACCATCACACATAGGTCAGGACTGAGGAAGGTGCATCCATATGCATCTTCCCAACTGCTCCAGAGGCACTTTGACATTATCTCATTATCTCAAAAATCATCTTGTCTTAAACTGAGCACAGCATTTTCCCCTGGAAGCTACTGGCAATCTCAATGTTCCAAACTTCATATCACTTATTCGTTTCTCTCTTTAGTAATCTGTGTTGAGGGGGGACCCCATTTGCCCAGGTGACTTTAGAGTCAGCAAATGCCACGCAGTAAAATATAAATAATTGAACAATATAAATATATGAGATTATTCATTTGTAAATATATGGACAGATACCCAAATGAGAAAATATAAGTGACACTATTCTATATGTAACTGATACAAAACAATTTATAACTTTGAAAAGGTGATGGTCAATCTGTAAGAAGCCAAAGAAATGAAAGTCAAACAATAAGAATTAAGTATTACTTTTCCATTGCACTGTACATAATCTTCATGAGCTTCTCTGTTTTGTTTAGTGCTATATCCTCAGTACATGGAGCAGTGTCTGACATAGAGGAAACATTTATAAATTGCTGTCTGACTGATTAAATGAATACATGAATGAATAATTCACTTTCTGGTGAGAGCACACCAGACCTGTTCGTCCAGTCATCAGAGTTGATGACAGTACCTCTTAAAGTGTGGATTGAGAACCTAGAGACCTAATAGTAACATTCATGAAGAGACTTAGTAGGTTCTGTAGTGAATTGGAGAGAGCATGTATCATCTTGAGGAAACAACTATTCTCCAGCTCAGGATAACTATTACTTTCTGTATTGAGGGTATGGAGGGTATGGCGTTATCAGATCTTCTGAATTATCAGTCAGATTAGAGAATTGTTTTTATCAGGTCTAGACAGGCCATCAAAATGCACATTTTTGGACATTATTTGAAGGACAATATTCCCATAACAGTTCTAAAAGTGATTGAATAGTGTTAAGAGTATGCTGAGATAATCTGTAAAAATCATATTTCAATATAATACTCCAGTAATTATTTTCCAGAATAGAGACCAGATTTCATCCAATCCATCATAAATTTCCACTATTAGATTAAAACCTAAACTGGCTTCTGGCTTCCAAGGCTTAGACTTAGACATTTCCTTAGAAAATTCTTAAATTACTTAAGATTCCTGTGCCTAGTTCTGACTTAGCCTGAGGCTCCATGAGGCCCACTGTACTTATATTCAGGTTTGTCCGTGCACCCAAAAGTAGGATACAATCAAAGATTGATTTGCATAAGCCAAGCCATTTACAGACTGATTTTGAAGTTAAAATTAAAGCCTTTTTTTTTTTTTTTTTTTTTTGAGATAGAGTCTCACTCTGTTGCCCAGGCTAGAGTGCAGTGGCGTGATCTTGGCTCACTGCAAACTCTGCCTCCTGGATTCAAATGATTGTCCTGCCTCAGCCTCCCAACTAGTTGAGACTACAGGCGTGCACCACCACACCTGGCTAATTTTTGTATTTTTGGTAAAGACAGGGTACCACCATGTTGGCCTCAAACTCCTGACCTCAGATGATCCGCCTGCCTCTGCCTTCCAAAGTACTAGAATTACAAGCGTGAGCCACTGCGCCCCACCAAAGCCATTCCTTTAATAATGAGGAAGACAAACACATACACATGCACATTATGCACACACACACACACACAACTATTAACCAGAATGTCCTTTTTATCCCCCATTTCAGGATCATATATCGGAAGAAGCTAAAAACAATCAATAAGTGATTACCGTGTGTATCAGTCAGGGTCCCAGGAAGAGGGAGATGGCACATAGAAAGTAGAAATCAAAGAGCATGGTGGTTATAAGTTTGTTTAGACAGTTAGGATCAGGATTTAGGGATGATGATGGAATAAAGAAGCATCCAAGAAATTTCAACACAATAGCATAATGGCAAGTATTCCCAGTGCTTGGCCTGAAAGGCCAAGGGGAGAGAACTGTGACAGGAACCTGATGAGAGCTGTAGCCCTAGAAAAGAGGCCACCTGACAGCAGCTGCAGTTGTAGGTAGAGGAAATCAGCCTGACTTCTCCTTCTGCCCTCCAACCTTCTGCTAGGGCATTCCAACCTCTACTACATTGGCCAAGAGCAAGTAAAAGCTTTAGTTAAGGGAGCACTAACATATAGTCTGAGGAGAGCAGCCTCCTAGGGCACAGAGCAAGGCAGAGAAGGGTGGAGAGTAGCTCTGGACGGGCAAATGGAAACTATTTAGCCCATAGAGTCAGAGTCCACGGAAATCCTAAGCAATGTTTTATCAATGCTGTGGAAGAATGAAGAGATGATTCCTTCCTCAGAAGGCTCCTATCCTCCTAAATTCAGAATCCCTCTCCCTTTGACAGTGCTGACAAAAGCTCATATTCTCCAATGTCTTTTTATTTATTATTCTTATTGTTATTATTTGAGACAGGGTCTCACTCTCTCACCCAGGTTAGAGTGCAGTGGCATAATTATAGCATGCTGCAGCCTCAAACTCCTGGGCTCAAGGGATCCTTCTGTCTCTGCCTCCTGTGTAAGCTAGGACTACAGGCACATGCTGCTGCTATGCCCAACTATTTTTTTTTTATTTTTTGTAGAGATGGGGTCTTGGTGTATTGCCTTGGCTTGAGGCCAGGTCTTGAACTCCTGGCCTCAAACAATTCACCCACCTTGACCTCCCAAAGTCCTGGGATTACAGGGATGAGCCACTATGCCTAGCCCAACTCATCCTTTATGACTTGGTACAGGCCAACTCATTTCTGCTAACACCTCTCTTTAGACACATTTTTACCTAAGTGACTCCTTACTGGTTTCCAAAGTCATTCTATTTCGGAGCTAAAGTTGAGATTGGACTCTCATTGTCTAGATCAGGCTTGGGCATTCTTAAGGTTTCTCAGTCACATATCACAGTTCTGAGGTGACTGTCTGCAGAGAGCTCCCATAAACATTTGAATTTTTTCTCATTTCACTCTCAGGTCTCCATGTTCTTATGGGGGAAGTGGAGCCCACTGTAGCTTTTAATATTTTTCTGATGTTATCTGTGGCATTTTTCAAAACCTCCCTTTCTCCCTTTAAAATAACAGGGCACGGCATGATTTTGTCAACAATAGTATTGATTGAATAAAGAGCAGGTGAACCTTATTCATAAAGCTTCATTCTATGTTTGTGAGAGAGATCTATGGGAGTTAACAGTCCAGTTAGGAAGTTTCCGTTTACAAAGTCACATAAAGCTGAATGTCACTTAAAGAAGTCCAAAGCAAGGGTGAAACGGGGTTAAGTAGATTGGATTTGAGAAGAGAAGGCACATATTTGGAAAAAAAGAAGAGAATTTCATTTGCAAAAGAAGCACACAAACTGTATGAATTGGGCAACAAAACTTAACCTGAAAGAGAGTGAAACAACCATTTGGCAAGGCCAAACTAAATAATTTATATTTGATATTACAAGCACCAAGAAGTCCATGGAGTAAGGCATTTAAAGAAGTTTTTCTAAAGTTAAAAGCTGTATGATTATCTATGTTTGGAAGCAAGAGGTGAAGCCAGCTGGACCTCCTGGGTACAGTGGGGACTTGGAGAACTTTTCTCTTACAAGAGGATTGTAAAATGCACCAATCAGCACTCTGTAGCTAGCATTGTAAAATGCACCAATCAGTGCTTTGTAGCTAGCTAGAGGTTTGTAAAATGCACCAATCAGTGCTCTGTAAAATGGACCAATCAGCCCCCTGTGAAATGGACCAATCAGTACCCTGTAAAATGGATCAATCAGCACTCTGTAAAATGGGCCAATCAGCAGGACACAGGTGGAGACAAATAAAGGGATAAAAGTTGGCCACCCCAGCCAGCCACTGCAACCCACTTGGGTCCTCTTCCACGCTGTGGAAGGTTTGTTCTTTCACTCTTCAGAGTAAGTCTTGCTGCTGCTCACTCTTTGTGTCCGTGCCACCTTTAAGAGCTATAACACTCACTGCGAAGGACCGCGGCTCCTTTCCTGAAGTCAGGGAGACCACGAACCCACCGGAAGGAACCAACTCCGGACACAGAAGTATAATGGTAATGATTGGGGCCTAACTTGTGGTGGCCAGTCTGGAGATGGAAAGAAGGTGTGGGTCTTTTTGTAATGTCTAGTGCACAGATGATAAGGATGAGATAATAGAAAATAACTGCATGTTTTCAAGAGGAAACAAAGTTGCTAATGACTTGAAAAAAATGGAAAATTAAAAGCATCAAGTTGTAGAGTAGAAAAATTGCCAACTTCAGTTTCTGACTTGTCTGTCCACCTTTAGGTTTTTGTAGTTAATCTAAGTGAACTTTTCAGTAGAAAGCTGAAGCTTCCTAACCACGAGAGGATATGAAGGCTGAGAGAAGACAAAATAAAACTGGTAAAATGTTCTTTCTGAGTAGATGATTTCCCTAAAGCAAAAAAGAGAAGCAATTCCATAAATATGTTAGGAGTTACCAACTCTCATGGCAAAAAGTAATCAGAGAATAGCAGTTGAGAATTAAGGTTAGGAGCATAATATATCAAGGAAGTCAGGAGTTGAATACAATGTCAAATGGTCAGAAGAAAAAATCATTGGTTTGCAAACAACAGACTATAAATGTAATGTAAGTTCCATTTCTGAAGACTTTGTTCTGTTTCCTAAACTAAATACAATAATAAGATTTACTAAATATGTTGCATACACATAAAAGAGGTCCACCCAATAATTACTTAGCTGATAAATCTGTTATCACAATATTCAATATGGATTTTACATTGCAAAGCCTGTAGCGGTAATCAGATTATCTTGGATTCTGCTAAGTTAATACATTTGCTTTTTCTAAATGAATTAACAATTTTGATATGTTATAATCTGAGGACTATTAATATAATTATTATAAATATGAGATATATAACTTGGATAATTTTTTCTGATATTTAGAATACCTCATATTTCAGCTTTCGCTAAAGCAATTTTGACTACAATTTGTGTATGTGTGAAAGTGAGATGTGAGTTTCTCTGTGTGTGTATGTGTGTGCTAGATCATAAAATGGAATATGTTAGAATTTCTCTTATTGGCAAAAAGGTATTGAAAATAAACAGTTCAGATTCTTTTCCCAGTCCTTTTTCAAAGAATGTTGTTTTGTGTTAAAGGTTTTGATGTGTATGTTCCATAAATAGTAATACAGTTGTAAATGGGTTCAAACTTCATTTGAGAACATCAAAGACCATATCAGGAAGCCAGGAGATGTCAGATTATTATTCAGCCTACTAAATAAACACCCATTGTAAAATACAGTACATCAACTGGAATTGCTTCTTCAATGAAAGCAAGTATGGGAAAGTTAATGAGTATCACTGTCTTCAATATTGAAAATAGTCTAAACATAGGCTGAAATAAAACTTATTTCTAGTCAGGTTGAATTAAGGGTGGCTGTATGTACCTAAATATAAGTTACACAATTATGAGGGCAAGCCCAGATACATGCTTCTGAATTTATTAGCTGGCAAATGTCAATCTTCTACTATTCTCAAAAATAGATTTGGAAACGTTAGGGCACAAGCTATTAAGGAAGGAGAGCATCATACAAAATATTATTTTTCCCCATATTTTCTACAATGTAATGTATAGCTACAATTCTTTACCTAAAGTCATGTATTCTGTTTGACAGATATTTCAATTCTTTGTTACGTATTTCTTAGATTGATTTTTTTTCCTTTTTCTTTTGTAAATTCAAGATAAAACACAAAAAATTGTCATCTGGAAGACTAAGAGGATAATTATTTTTATCTTGAAAAGAATGTGTTTTAAATTTTCTAGAATAAAAGTCCATCTATAATGCTCTATACTCAGATTTTATTGCTATTTTCCACTTTTATTTGTTCTGTCCATAAGGAAAGTAGCAATTTTCATTTATAAGTTTTTATTTATAAAGCTATCTTTCTGTTAATAATGTATTTTGATATGGCTAGTTGGTAAAGCAATTTGGGAATATATCAAGGGCCTTAATAATGTTAATTCTCCTTGATTCTGGAATTCTAATGGAACTAATCCTTGAGGAGTCTAAGAAAATAATTTCAATGTGCAAATTTATTTATATGCCGATGTTTATTACAGATGTACAGCTGTGAGAATAGCATCAATTGCCAACAATAGGAGAATGATTTAAAAAGCCGGTATATATGGACTTGATGGATTTGCATTATTCATTACTCTGAGTTTGAATACTAGGTAATAGATTGGAAATACAGTGATTTTGTAATATTAAAATATATAACAATACAAACCAGCACCAAAACTAGTGTCTCTGTAGATATTTCTTAAGTAAATGAATGAATAAGTGGATAAATAGATTGTGGTCATATCTGGTACGCTATTATTTTTTCTAGGCCCTTCTTCTGTCTGTAGAATTAGAAAAAATAAGCACTAATTTGCTGCATGACAGTTGGGAACAACTACCAAAATAAAACTTGCACAAAAAGAGAGGATAGTCAAATACATCACATTTCTTCAGACTCTAATACAATCTTAGAACCAATTGTCATTGTTGATGTAGAATTTTTAAAACATTAAGAAGCTTTAATATACTCCATAATCAACAAAGAGAAAGGCAATCAGTAGTAACACTACAATGTTGAATTATTAATAAAGACACATTTAAAAAGATTTTCCAGGATATTTTCAGAATACATTACTCATACATTTTTGCCTGCGAGTCAGGCAAGTAGTAAAATAAGTATATGTATATATCACCTAGTGACTGACCGAAATAATGTTTCAATTGAAGTCATTTCAGCCTCACAACTGTTCTATGCGTTCTGTAAACACTAGGTTAGATGGACTGTAGAGATCATACGTATAGAGGTATGATGTTCCCTTACAAACATTCTCCATCAATGACTTTTGTGCTCATGATATTTTTTCTTCAGTTATCTATGCCTGTTAAAAGCCCTGCTCCTTACCGGATGACACTTTTGTTGGCCTGTTGTGAATAACACCTTGTCCAGCTGATTCTCATTCTTCTGTGGGAAAGAAGAACACATTTGGAAAACTGTCAAGTAGTCTAGGGATTCAAACAATGCCTGAATATTCTAGATCATATCAATATTACATCTCAATGGAAATGGAAGTGATGCAGTTTCTACCGCTAGTCGTTTTTGCTTACTGGCATGTCAATATTCTCTCAGAGCAGCCTCAAGAAATGATTATGCATATGAGTAACCTAGAGCTTCCTTTTTTTTTGCATTATAATTAGAATGACCATATTATTTGTCAACCAAACTAGAATATTTTTGAGTGAAAAACTATTAATAGTTATTTGGGGATAATAAACATAAAATGGGAATGTTGCGGGCAAACAAGAACATTTGGTCATCTGAATTATAATGATCAGTAAGAATATCCTTGTAGAAACTTGTTAGCTTCGTTATTTAAAAACTTTTTTGTTGTGCTGATTAAGCTGCAATGAAAATGGAGCGTTAAAGTGCAATCCTTTTCTAAGCATCTCTGTGATTTAATTGCTTATTATTATTATGTGTTGATGTTACTATTATGATTACATAACATGCTCTATGACGGTCCCGAAATACACTTATAAGCTAATCAAATTGTTCAAATCATGATAATACAATCTCATAGAAATCAAATAAAATATCTTAGAGCTCATCTAGTCTCATCTTTTTATTTTACAGGTAAGAAAACTAGTATCCAGGAAGGCAAAGTAACTTGACCAGTGCTATACAGTCAGTTAATTTCAGAGCCAGAGATATAGCACAGGTGCCCAGTTCCCAGTTA
Source organism: Pongo pygmaeus (assembly GCF_028885625.2). NCBI lineage: Eukaryota > Metazoa > Chordata > Mammalia > Primates > Hominidae > Pongo > Pongo pygmaeus. The sequence continues at coordinate 41,148,194 of NC_072389.2, forward strand.
ACACCTATCAAATTGAACACACTACTTCAATGATTTAATATCTGCTTCTTTCCTTTTAATATGATATTTAAGACAACTGCTTAGAAGTAGGGTAGAATAGCATGTAGCACACCAACCTTCTCATTGAGCACCATTAGAAAAGTCATATATTAAAAAAACACACCATTTTAAAAGCATCAGAGTGCTGCTGAAGCAACAAGGGCAATAAGGAAAAATGTTTACAGAGCAGAGAAACTGTGAAAAGATGAGCTTACCTTCGGTAACCATTTTCCTTTGGGGGCATTTGTTTATTCTAGGGCACAGGGTAAAAAGTTGAGAATCTAGATTTTGTGTGGACTGAGAGCCATTGATGGGGCACAGAGAAATAAGCAGTTGTAAGACTACAGAGACAAAATTGGAAACTGGAGAGTTTAAGATCACAATGGGAGGAAAAAGATAAGAAATGGGGCCTGATATACAGCTGATTTCCCCCTCAAGATATTTGCTGCATTCTGAAGCTACAGGAGAAAGGAGCACATGAAACTAAGCAGAACACTTTTAAAACTCAGAGGGGGATTTTAGGGTTTTTTGTTTTGTTTTGTTTTTTTCAGTCTCACCTTACTGAAGAGACAGTGTTGAGTATAGGAGCCCCCCAGAGGGTGTTCTGATGAACATACCACATCCTAAAATGAAAAACATGTAGATCTATACCCTAAAAACAAGAGTAAAACTAGAGGGGTGGCCTGAGCTTTACTAAACCTGCAGTCTTGTCTTGGCTCAGTTCAATATTTGATTGGGATTATGGTGAAAAGACTCTACTCTGTTTGCCTGGTAGAAGAAAGTATCTCTCTGAAAGAGATACTATCAGCTGGAGTCCCTATGACTTTTTAGATACACAATATCTACCATTCAGTCAAAAATAATTAGTCATGCCAAAGAAGAGGGGCATACAACAACAACAACAACAAAAGGCAAAACAACCAGGTGATCCAGGTATTTGAGTTAGCAAAGACTTTCAAATCAACTGTTAATGATATATTCAAAAAACAGAGAAAAAGATGGATGAAGTAGATATAAAATGGAGGATTTCACCAGAAAATTGAACTATGAAATAGAATTAAATGGAAATTCAAGGATTGAAAAATACAACTGAAACTAAGTACTAAATAGATGGATTTAACAGCAGATTCAACACAGCAGAAGTCGACATTAGAGACTTGGTAGATAGATAAATAGGAAAAATCCAAGCTGAAGCACAAAGAGAAACAATAATGAAAAATAATAAAAGAGCATGAGAGACCTGTAGGACACAATGAAAAATATGTAATACACTACAAATTAGAGCCCCAGAAAAATAAGAGAGAATAGGGTGTGAACAATATTTGAAGAAATAATAGCTGAGACATTAAAAAAATTTTTGGATAATTATTTTTTATAAACATTGACATCAGTCTGTATCTATGTGTGAACAAAGCAATAGAGCACACTGCAGGGGATTAACTCTAACTATGGACTGCTAAACGATATTATCCCTTCCCATGCCAGAGCTTCCTCCCTGAAGTCCCTTGCTTCTTTTGAGAACTGTTCACCAGGCCATTTCTGCTCGAGTGACCCATGGCAATCCACGCTCACCACTACCTATATCTGGACCCACGTGTGTAAAGGTTGTATCCAGTGATGTGATTTTAAAGGTCCAACAAATATCCCTTTCCTCTCAGGGTACTTTAAACATTCACTACCAAACTAACTCACTTGTGAGTTAAAGCACTGTTTCTGAAGGCCCTTCTTAAGAAGCAACAAGAATAACAAGTTAATCTCTCCACATCCAAAAATGTCTTAGCCAGTTACATTCTTTTTACTTCTAGATTGACCCACCCTCCCTTCCCTACTCTGCTGTGTTTCCCAGTGTGTTCACAGATTGCAGCAACAGGCTCCTCAGATGAAGACTGTCCACAATATGTCACCAACGTAAGCAGCCTTACTTCCCACAAACTCCAAACGTCCTCTACGATATGCCAGTTCTATGCCTCTACACGCTCTATTCTCTCTGTATATAGTGCCTGTGTTAGTCATAGCTATCTGCTAAAATCCATTCTACTTCAGGAATTTATCTCATTTACCACCTTTCTCATGAAGTTTTTTCTTACTGCCTAAATGTAATTTTTCCCTTCTATGTTCTTCTTGAGAAGAAATATGTCATAAAAAACATGATCTCTGGAATTGTATATGACTCAGTTTGAACCATAGCTCTACCATTTACAAACTGTATGTCTGTAATAAATGCTGTGACAACCAAGGCACAGGGTACCCAGGAAGAGTACCCAACATATCCTTGGGAGGAGACAGGGTCAAAGGTTTCCTGGAGGCTGTGATATTGAAACTAATCATAATAGATCAAATTGGATTTGTCAAGGAAGGGGAGAAATGGAGTGGATATTCATCCATAAGCTGATGCCTCAGTAAATGTTTAAGGTGATTGTAATGTAGAAAGTAAATGAATTCAGTAACCTAGAGAGAATTGTAAACATGTACATGAAACCATTCCACTTTCAAGAAGATTTTATCTAGTAAAGGAGGAAAACAGGTAATTTCCTGGGGTACTAGGAGGCATGTGATAACTACTGCACAATTGGCTCACACAAAATACTGTAAGAACTCAAACACCAGAGGCCTCATCTCTGCCTGGGACTGTCACTTTTTAGGACAAGCATGGAATGGAGGCATCTGAGCTGAATATTGGAATAAGAATAACTGAATTATGTGGTGTTTTTTTTTAAGATCAGATTGTAGAGTATAAGATAAATAGGAGGGAAAGGGGGAAAAACTGATTAGGCAGTTATTGGAATAGCTATGGATAAGGGATTTGAAACTGAACTTCTTTGAATTCTTACAACCAGAACTTGGAGTGACTTAAGAACGATGTAGACATTTAGCATGTTAGAAAGGAACACTCTAATCAAGCTAGAGAAAAAAGATAAGAATTAGATTCTTGTATTGATTTTTCTTCTATATCCCATCCCGTTCATGAATCCAGTCTGTATCCTCCTCTGTCTCGCTCTGTGACCGGTTGGCTGATGCCTAAAGACTGCTCTTGGACTTCTTCTGTCTGGGTTCAACCCATGGGAGACACTGGCAGGAGGAGACTGTGTTTGGGGTATTTCTTCTCTGCTCCCTTTCTGCTTTGTCTCCTCTAGAGATAGCCACCTTCTTCCCTGCCTCCTGCTTGCTCTCTGAGCTCCAGTGATCCCATTTTCTCACTTTCTCCTTTAGTCTCAGGGGTGTTAATGGTTTCTTCTGTTGCTGGTTTCTCAACTCCTCACCATTCTTTAATTGTTCCTTAAATGCTGCCCACACATCCTTTCATAAAAGTCTCTTCCTTTTGAACAATCTGTGGAAAATTCTGTTTTGTATTATGAATCAGACTTATACAATGAAATAGTGACAGATAATCTAAAGAGTTCTAGAAAAGAAACCAAATTATCATCGAATAAATGCTTATTTATTTATTTATTCTTAAACATAACAATACTATTTTTTCAAGACAAACACCTTAGGCAGTCATCTTGGCCAGCCCTCAATTTTAGGTATAAGGACTGCACCTGAGACTGAAGGAGACTTATATACCTTACATCTAAAATGAGAGTTGGCCAAAAAGACTGCTGTGAAGAAGAACAGATCTGGACAAGAGCATGGAGGGCCAGGTAGGAAGAGCAGGAGCAGGCATTAAGGCAAACGTTTGCCTGTTTCAGATTTTCCTTCAGTGCCAGCTTTGGCCCTGAGCTTGTGCTGCTGATTTTAGAAGAGACTGTGAGAGGGAAAAGCAGAAACACCCATGAGCCTGTGGTTGTCAGCCCTGGGCATCTGTGGCTGGAGTGATGGGCTCGTGACCACCTGTCTCTCTGGGGATGCATTGCTTGGTTATTCATAAAGCTGAAGATCCTGACTATTTGATAACGCAGCACACTGCCCAACTCCCTTACACCATTGTGATTTCTGGGATGCATCTTTCTTGTCCTGACCATTAGTAACTTATCATTAGGTAGGGACTCAATAGTTCTATAAATTTTCCAAAGTGCCCTGTTTCAGCTTGTTGTATAACCTAGTCCTGGCTTTCCTAGTCATACAGCTTGAGGACCTGGTGGCAGTTTTTTGTCTTTATTTAACGCTTGTCTATGTTTCTCACTCTCTGGCTACTTTCTGCACTTGAGAAACCTATTCAGCAATTCAGACTATGATTAGCAAAGGCTCAGGATCCCGGTTCCAGTCTTGCTACTGAGAGAGGCCACTTGTACTTCCCAGACCATCTGGGAAGTATAGAAACTCCTGATGGAAGAAGTACAGATTACTCCAAAACACACTGGAATAAGATTACGGGCCCTAGAATCTTCTTCTGGGCAAAGGGTAAATTCCTGCTCAAGGCCTCTCTAATACCAACCTGAAGCTCTGAGCACATCTCACGTTCCCAGGAACCTCTGGAGCTGTCTCTGGGCTCATAATGTAGCCCTAGGAGCAAAAGCTGTCCTGCAGTGACTGAATGAAAAGCACTCATGTATCCTTCATTACCCGGTTCTGCTTCAAACAGGGAATGGACAAGCTGCCCTTGCTTCAAACTCTCTAGTGGCTCTATGGGTGTGGATTTCTTTTTTCATGATCAGCATGATTTGATAAAATCTGAAAACCCCCCATAATGTATGCCAAGCACATTCAGATTCATTTGCATGTAAATCATCACAGATGACGCTTTATAAAGATTTCTAAGATGCCTCTTAATAAGCATTTTCAAGCCTCTTTTATTTTTCTGTAAACATTCTCTTTAATCTCAAGCTCTGGAAGGTTTGAATTTGGTTTGAAATGTCAAGCCCAGGAATTTTGAGCAGATTCTGACAGGCCCAAGCTCTCCCAGTCCTACTTCTCATCCGTCAGCGATTGACTCAGAATCCCTCGGCCAGACGGATAAAGAGTCCCAGCTGTCAACTCACGTCTCCTACTGGTACTTTATACTCATTGGCTTTAAAAACAAGAATGTTTTCATGTTTTAAATGCTCATTTACAAACCGTTTCTCATCTCCTGAGTCTCTGCAATGTTCCCTCTGAGTCCTCGATGCTCCCAGGGGAATTTTCCCTGGTTTAGGAAGAAATAGAAAGAAGTGGGTGGGAAGAACAACTCCCTTCTGATAAGCTGTCCCAGCTGACAAGCCCTTCCCCTCAGACCCATCCAGTTAGATCAATGAACATTTCACAGGCTGAACCAGTTACCTTCATGAAAAGACAAGGCAGTTATGCAGCCACACATACAAAGAGGTACATAACATTAAAAATGCTTCCCACAGATTCCAAGTCAGAAAAAAATGTGAGCTTCCTACCTAATGCGACCCTGTGGAACTACCTTTCTTCTCTCACTCAATTGCTCTTTAAACCAGTCATTCCTTTTCTTATTTTCTTATGGCCGTTTTGCTAAAACACATCCCATTAGCCTTCTAAGCCATGTCCTCATTTGTTCTCTACATTTTTCTATATGCATACGTTCTCTATATACAAACACATATCAAGAAATGTGCAATTGAGAAATTTGCCCTTTAGTGATATGTACATTTCAGTGCCTTGTGTGAATATTCATCTGAATTCGAACACATATATTAATACAATTTGAATCAGTTTTTGCAGGATCACTGTTAACATTGACCTGTGATACATCCTCTGCCAGAGCTTTCTGCCTATTGACCACAAATATATGTTGAATGAATAAATGTAGCATTTAAACATCCTGTTGTCTGATTATTAAAGTATATTTAAAATACTGGCAGATATGTTATTTCAAGTCTCTAAGCAGGCTAAAACACAAATAATAATTATTACATTATATCAGTAAAATGATGACGATATAACTAACACTTTGCGGTACACAAAGTTCTTATATATACAGGCTATTTCCACATTCAACCTCATTTTTCTGTCTTGAGATATTGGTTCAGTTTATTTGCAAGCTGTATTAGCCCTAATGCTAAAGGTGTCCGGTCACCTTTTGTTGCTATTTCAGTGATGTAATTGTGAAAGTATTTCCTTCCAAACATCTCCTGCCAAAATATAGAAGAAAATTGATTGAGTTCATTGATTTACTACTTTTTCTGGTACATAATAAAATACATACTGAATGCCTCCTCTCTTTTCAACTATAGTATTTTATTTGGAGTACAGGTCAAAATGCTGTAATAAAGATATTCAAAAATAGAGTGGGGCAAAAACACTAGAAGCCTATTTTCTTCTCAGGTAACAATTCAGAGATGGGCAGTCCAAAGCTGGTGGCTCTGCTTCCTCCATGGGATCTGTAGAGCCCAGACCCTGGTCCTCTCTGCCATCCCCCACATGTGGCTCCCATCTCTGGGCCCAAAGCCGCTGCGCCAGCTCTTGTCATTCCCTGAAGGGGTAATGAGAGAGAGCGGATTGTATGTAAGTGAACCTTAAATGGTCACTTCTTGTTCAATCTACCACACAAGAATTTAGTAACCGAGTCACCTCTCACCAGAAGGGAGGCTGGGGAATATAGTGTCTAGCTGATTTACCGTGTCTTGCTGAGATTTAGGGGTAAATTGGTGGAGAGTTTCTGTTACTAAAGTAAAGGAGCAAACACACAATGGAAAAAAATCATCAGTGTCTGCCACAACTAGGCAAAGCCGTATCTGTATCCTGGGTGTATGGGTCCATGATGGGGAAGTGGGATGAGCAGAGGAGGTGACTGGAAAAGAAATTGTCCTGAGAGGAAGCCAAGGGCAAAACTTTACTCTTGTAGCCTTTACTCCATAGTCAAAGGGAAGGAACAGTGTGAGGATAACGTGGAGTTGGCCACTTTTCGATCTCAGCCCCTATGCACATGAATCTTGAGTTACCGGGAAAGAGAAAGGAGACATTTTTCAACAAACACTTTTTCACCCAAAGGCTCTAGGATATGATGGGGAAAGAGCTATGCAGAGTAGTGAGTACAACGTTTTAGCATCTCTAGAAGAGGCAGTATTGTGGAAGCAGTTCCAATGGTAACTATCTGAATGGTGCCAGGACAGTGTAAATAGCATTAGGACCAGTATTGGGTTAGAGCTGGCATTAGCAGATGTGAGGACACACAAGCAGGCTGGAGGACCAACTTCAGTGGACGAGAGGAGTAGGAGATAATGAAAGGCATTGACAGTGAGAAGACACTGTCAGCCCTGCCCCAATCCCCAGAGCCATAGTGTCAGAAGATGGTTGTTTGGAAGGGGTGCTCAGGAGGGACAGTTGACCTCAACTCTGAATGAGACTACAGAGTTATGTGATGTCATTGGAAAAGTTCATTTTTGAAAACTGTACAAACAGTAAAACAAATTTCCCTTTCTGTTTCTCTCCCCACTAAAAATGTTGACATGTGGCATAGTATCTGCTTATCTTATGCCCAGACATTAGTATTTTGTAGATTCAATAGTCTACGGTGATTAGGTACAGAAAAGTTGAAATAAAACAGCATTTACTGAAATGACTATTTACATTATTTAATGAACAAGTATAAAATAATCCAAATGACAAATCCTAAAATACATTCATCAGCAGTTTTTCTCTAAATTAACAAATATAGAACTCAAAATTGTCCTCTTCTAAGATCATTAGAAAAGCCAAACAATATAAAAGCGACTTCCTTCTTTGTATAAAAGGTCCATCCATTTTTGTCTCTCAATACACAGTAACCCTATCTTCAAAGTGACAAAAGAAGCATCTTTATGTAAATGCTTTGAACTGCATGTAGTGCAGACTTTACATAAGAGTCAAGTTAAAATTCATTCCACGTGTTCTGAAAGTATAGCATTCTACCAGATGAGTTTGGGTGGATGCAGAACGGTTCAGCACATTTGATTTTCCATTGACTTGATGTTTATGTTGGGTGTTCAATTGTTTTAAAGCATGACTAAAGATTGTAAAATGCTATAGAAATTAATGGGTCCAGAAGAATTCTCTGCTCAGCTGAATTCCCTATGCTACATCTATATGTATTTTCTGGACCTATTATTTTTTTTTTCCAAACCTTTCGAGTGTTTGGGAATTGCAGTGTTTGAGAAAAGTGGTCATCATAAATAACAATTTTCTATTTAAAAACCTTTCTACAAATAAGGTTTTTTTTTTCCTCTCTCATAAATATGGAGAATTCCTTAAAAATTTTAAGAAGAAGAAAGTGAAGAAGAAAGGGTAATTTTCTACAGGGCAATGAGATGTCTCAGGGATATGTTAGTTGACTTTTATATTTTTATATCTCTCTCTTCATGCCAAGGAAGATTTCTAAATGTTGACAGAACATGGGATGGGTAGGAGGGGAGGGAGTAATGTTGTCAATGTGGGATAGATTCTTAGAAGTAATTGGCCTTACTTATGATTTAACTCTAAGGGAAAATGCTGTAGGAAGCTCAAATTTTTATTTCCATGTTTTGTTATTTTTATTTAGTATTAGCTTTTCCTTTAAAGCATCTGGCCTCCTTCACTTGCCCTGATCTTCTCCACAAGTAAATGAATGCTGCTGATCATGTGGTCATCCCTGGATGAGACTCTACCTTCCACCTCCCCCTTGACTATGAGGTTGTTACATTATAATTCAAGATTTCTTTCTCTTTCCTTTTTTTTTTTTTTTGCTGGCAAAACCTGCTTTTCACTTGTATTAAAACTGTCAAAACTGCCCAAAGGGAAAAAGTATATGTTTTCCCCTTGGTACTGAAAAGAGTGAAGAAGCATATTTTGGCAGTTTCAGTGTAGGTGTGAAATTTTTCACAGAGCTCTACTAGGGAGGTACACAAGTCTGGCCCTGTTGAAGCATCTGATATTTCATGGATGGCATTTTCTTTAAAAGGTATGGCCTAGGGCTAAATTAAAAGATGGGGATTTAAACTAGAAATGATAGCATTCCATTGAAACGATTGTCAATTACGTGAAAGATACTGTTGCATATTTAGAAAACAAATGGTGCCCCTTTTTAAATTTTCCCCATGGCAAGTTGTATTGTAAAGTAAAGATCTAGAGCTATACATCAAAAATATATTTTGGCTTACAGAACCCACAACATAATAATGCAAAATATATTAGACTTTGAGGTATTGATTTTACATGAAAGCTTATCAGTTAGTGAAATGCAGAAACCAATGAAGCATCACCATGGCTGGGTAGGAGATCTGTTGATGCAATTTATGTTTGCATTTAAACCAGTTACTGGCTTTTCTGCATTTAAAAGGCATGGCATATATTCTTAGAATTTTTTTTATTCAATCAAATTGATTACATTGATTTCATATTCCATATTAAACAACAGTCTTACTTTAGATTTGACACATTTTGATGACCATTACGAAAATACCAAAGCTTGGCTAAATTCTCTGGACTCTTTTTCCCCTTGAAGATTTGGCTGCCCACACATGAATATAAATATTGATTTCATGTCATACACAATTTATAGCCTGGCCTGTTGGTGAGTTTACCCCACATTTGTTTAATAACAGTGGAAACTTACTGAGCTAAAATGTCTACTGTCCATGCTCTGATTTCATCACTTTTAGAATATCAGGCTAGTAATATATCAGATTCATAGAAAAGAGAATTGTGATTTTTAAATCTAATAATATTCGTGTAACCAATCCTTTAGACTTGACCAGCAAAGATGTCTCAATACAGTGAAGTTTTATTTTAGTACATTTAGAATACTTAAAAACTCATGATGCATACAAGAACTACTGATTTCTACTCCCAATAGAAAGTGTCTGGGATATGCTTTGGATTCACAATCTCTTTTCAGTCCTCACACATTTAGTAATGTTGATTTTCTTCTCAGATATTGTGTGTGTCCATAATTTTAATTTTTATTCTAGAATCAGTTTTAGAGATGTGAGGAAACTTCTCTAATGAAGAAATATCTCCTAATTTATCACTTGTCTTTGCTTAAACATTGTTTTTCTTTTTCAGGAAACACCATTATATTTTATAACCACTCAAACTTTAAAGGTGAATTCTCATGATAAAATGAAATCCTCTTCCTCATGATTTCCACTTAAATTAATTTTCTCTGGGGCCATAGAGAATAAATCCACTCATGATTATAATTCAGATATTAATGGATGTTTTTCATACTTTCCTTTGGCTCTTATTTCTTCAGGTTTAAAGCCCTCAGTCCCCTTCAGTCCATTGGCAGTAAGTTTGTAATCTCTTATGTAGGACATTTATGAACTCTCCCCTTACCTTTTTGAGTTTCATCCCAATGTTTATGTTTCTACCTTAGTAGTCTTTTTAACTACTTTTTAACACATTTATTCTGATCAAGATAAAATTGTAGCATAGAAATTTGACATTTGCATGAATCACAATTTGGGTTCCCACAACACCAAGTTTCCAGAACACTGTGTACATATATCCTTTCGTCATTATGCATCTCAGCATTCACCGCATGCAGCCATCAAACCAGCAGCCTAAGAAGCAGGCAGGGAATTTCTCAAATGCTCCAAATAGCTGCACATCACTACAGATTACGACTGCTTGGATTTAGGGAACATTTTTTTGGCTGGGGAAACATTCCAATGGGATAGATTAATCTATGTAAACCACATAGCTCAGCTGAAACTGCTGTTCGGCATTCTAAATTGCCAGCTCTGTCGCCTTTCTGCACAAAAATGCACATTTCTTCCTATAATAAAGATATTTTATAATAGCAATAAGGCAACTCCAGGGTGTGTGGTTATCACAAGATAATCATACCCTAGAGGGATTACAGACACTTGGCTGTGCCTCATAACACCCCATGTGTGTGTTTATCTCATGATAACCACACTCGCTTTTGTATCTTATTGCCTAATTATCCTCTTCTAATGCAAAATACTAATTTTTTGTCTGAAACAATATGTGCAAGGATGCATTGCTAACAATCACAGGAGGACATTGACAAACAATGCTGCCATTAC